>NC_047037.1:20278286-20632286 GCF_011762595.2 Tursiops truncatus | reverse complement strand
ATAATTTAGTATTTCTCTCTAAAAAATTTATCTAAAGATGAACAAACCAGGCAGTGCTTCCCTGGTGGAGCAGTGGTTAAGAATCCGCCTGCCAACACAGGGGACATGGGTTCAAGCCCTGGTCCGGGAAGATCCCACATGCCGTGGGGCAACTAAGTCCGTGCGCCACAACTACTGAGCCCACGTGCTGCAACTACTGAAGCCCGTGCGCCTAGAGTCCGTGCTCCACAACAAGAGAAGCCACCGCAACGAGAAGCCAGCGCACCACAACGAAGAGTAGCCCCCACTCACCACAACCAGAGAAAGCCCATGCACAGCAACAAAGACCCAACGCAGCCAAAATAAATAAATTAATTTTTTTAAAAAACAGGCATTTTTAATTCTAAATGTGTTATTTTGAAGAAAAATGTATATGGAGCATGTATCTAATATTCCTTTAACATTTAAAATATCTTAGCGCTTTTAAATATCTAAAAGGAAATACACAAAACCTTAAAGCATATACTTAACATATAGAACTACAACCACCATTTACAGCTCAAAATGTTATATGTCAATCACAACCAACAAAACAGCTTTTTCTTCTCTAATAGGTTACAAATATATATGAGAATGCTAACCTTTAAAAAACAGATAAACGTATGTACTCCATAAAGTTATACGTCAGAGGACTCTAGCAGTTTCATAATCTGACGATAAAATTTATTATTGTTCTCTGAAGACATGTGTTTACAAAAAGCAAATCAGGTATGGCTTTCACTTTCTCTCCCACCATCCCTACCACCCACAATTTGGGTAGTTAGGAAGAAATCTGTTCATCTTTTCATAAATTTCAATATCTATCCTTTGTGCAAAACTCAAAACCCCTTAGTCACTTCTCTTCAAAATATTTCAAATTTTAAAACTGAAGTCTCATTCACGGAGTACCGAAAATCTTGATTAATGCCTTTCAACATTTCTATTTCTCTCTCATATTTATCATCTGAGCATATAAATTGGAGGAAAAGCTATTCACTTGTTAATCATAGGATTACAATTCTACTGTGAGCGGTACTTCCCTTTTGAAGAGATATACTTTTGAAACTGGAAATATCTGTTAAGAACCCTAAATCTTATGCAGGCTATTTTGTGAAATGTTCACCATGCAAGTATAATAATCATGGTGGTTCACCCCTCCCTCCAAAAAAGATGGATTTTACAGTTCTGGGTGAAGCGTACATTCAGGCCACATAAATTCAATCATTATTTCAGGGGGTAATAAAATGAATCTCACAACTCAAAGATGTCACAATAAAATACGGTGCTGTGAAACTATATTAAGTTTATTACTTCAGGATATAATATACATGTTATGATCATTGAAGTGATTAAAATGTCTTCCTCTAGCCCTACAACCAACAAGCAGATGCCCATTGCACTCATAAATCTGCTCCTGGGAGAATCATAAGATTAGCAAACCTTCCATGACACTTGCTGTGTGCCAAGTACTTTGCTAAGAGCATAAGACACTCATCTCATCCTCACTCCTCCTTATATGATTCATTTCAACTTTGTGCAATAGATGGATTGTGCATTGCCCGTATATTACAGAATCATCACTTGTATATTACAAATACACCCATACGTCTGAAACACAGAGAGGTTAAGTACCTTACCCTGGGTCATACGCTCAGTAAACAAAAGCACCATTGAAACAGTACTTATTTGTCTTCCTGGGTCAGAAAAACAGACATAACTTTCTAGTCTCAACCTCCAAAGGAAGGGAGATAGGCCTTGCCATGAAAGAAAGGGGGAAGTCAGAAAGAGGTGGCCAACGAATCAGAGTGAGGGGCAACAAACCTCCTAGTCAGTCAGATGGCCTGAGCATTTTCCTTTTCCCATCTTCTTAAAGAGAAATGATCATAGAGCTTGGAACACCCCACCTCCATGATGTAAGAGCCTCACTTCTCCAACTATGGGGAAATGCTAAGTGAAGAGAGGGTACATACCAGGGGTCACCAAGCAGAGATGAGCACTGAAAGATTGGCCCAACTCAGTGTGAAACCCAAGGTGAGGGGGTGGCAGGAGAAGCTGGAGCAGCATGGACAACAGCAGAGCAGGAAATGCCCAGAGGGACAACAGCAGGAGAGAAATTCTCTAAGGGGAGCGAACCCATTCGCCAACCAAGGAGAGGAGAGGCAAACGAACTCGCAAAGATTTGTACTGAGAGTAACAAAGTCTCACTCACTGAACATTCATCTAAAGGAGTACAAGGCTACAAAAGCCAGCCTCAGACACCATACACAGGCAGATGGGGACCAAAGAAACCGAAGGGATATGAAAACAGCTGATGGAGAGAGCAGAAGAGAGCGACACAGCCATCATCAGAAAACATTCACCACCCTCCCCAGACAAGAACAGGAAATGTGGTCAGAGAAAGGGTTGCCCTGACACAGTCTATAATTAATTGGCATGTTTGATTTCATATTTAGTAAATGGAGTTAAGAGTTTTTCCACAGAGCCCTTAGAATGTTCTCTAGACAATCCAGTTCTAATTACAAGTTTAAGAACCTTAATAGGAGTTTGTCATGTTCTGATAGCTAAATACAGCTGCATCCTAACAAGACACTGGACACTGGACAGATGTGCAGAGATAACATGACTCAGCTGCAGGCTGATGGGGAAGGGTGAAAGGGACCAAATAGTGCCAAGACCCTTAGTGCTTCATGGCTTGCTGCAAGATAAATCACCAAGTTCGTTCTTTCAGTTTACTCTCCGCCAAGTATCAGACTATCTGGTATGTGCCAGAAGATATAGACATAATACGATCAGTCTGCTGATGCCAATTAAGTAAACAGTTTATGTAATATTGAGATAGGGGGATGTTTTTGTTTGTTTGAGCTTAAATTCTTTTTTTTAAATAAATTTATTTATTTTATTTTTGGCTGAGTTGGGTCTTCATTGCTGCGTGCAGGCTTTCTCTAGTTGTGGCGAGCGGGTCTACTCTTCATTGCGGTGCGCAGGCTTCTCATCACGATGGCTTCTCTTGTTGCGGAGCACGGGCTCTACATACACAGGCTTCAGTAGTTGTGTTACACAGGCTTCAGTAGCTATGGCTCGAAGGCTGTAGAGTGCAGGCTCAGTAGTTGTGGCACACGGGCTTAGTTGCTCCGCGGCATGTGGGATCTTCGCGGACCAGAGCTCGAACCTGTGTCCCCTGTGTTAGCAGGTGGATTCTTAACCACTGTGCCACCAGGGAAGTCCGTGAGCTTAAATTCTTTTGAGCATTTTCCTTTCCCCATCTTCATCCTGTCTTTTTTTCTTCCTCAGTTTCCTCTTTGTTGGGCCCTTTTTGTTTTTCTCACCCCTAAGCATCTCTCTCCTCTTGGTGTGGTTCACATCTGCCTAACAACCTCCCTCCCTGCTCACCTGTGTCAATCAAAATGTAGTTTTTCATCATAAATTCTAAAATTGTGTGATGCTATGTGGTCCATTCGAGGAAAATATGTGTGTCTTTCTCTCTCTCCTCCTCTGAAACCATTTTAACCTACCTTTTGTTTTATCATTTTTATTTTTTAAAAGCTCTAAAAATATATAGGAAAAGGAGTTTAGCTTTTCTTACCAGTTCAAAGGTTCATACCGGAGTATTTAGTATATGCCCTGAACAGAAGTTAGCTAATTTAAAAGTCTATTTGAATCCTATCCAATTATAGCATAAGATATTACAATATAAAGTCTCTCTTCTGTTAGAGAAAGCCTTCTATTTTAGAAAAAGCTAACTGATAGAAATTAATACAAATAAGAAGCATCATCTCTTTAAAATTCATTATATTTGCATTCCACTCCCATGTAGTCCTCATTATCTCGTTTTAGTTGATGCCTGTAGCCCTGTACTCATTTTTCCAATTTTCATGAAGGAATTTTTATTTCTTTCAATGACATATGTTCCCAATATTTTAGTTGCCACTAACTTTTTTCCAACAAAGGGCCAAAAGTCATAGTTTTGTCATGTTGTTTTTGCCACAATAAACATTATAGCTAATGTTCTTTGTCTAAATTGGTCTTCATTATCCTCTACATCTTTGTGGTGGTTGCTTTTTGCATTATATTTTTCCTAGCATTACATCTCCTTTCTCTTGAATATCTAATGTGTTGATATTATTTTCTGAGTCTCTCATTATTTCTAGCACTCTAACCAGAGTAAACAACATATATCCCATTATTTTCTAAATTGCTTTTAAACTATTTTAGGAAAGTTTGAATAATTTGATGACTATAATGCATGACTCTGAATTTCTTTTTGATTGACTAGGGCAAATCAGTGGAAATACAGAAACTGATAGGTCAGAAAAAACATGAAAAATATTTTATGAATTAAACCCAGTCAAGGTATACCATTTGAAAAACAAAATCATCAATACATGTATCAAGCAAATATAATACTCTTTTTGTATGCTTAACTACAAAAATATTAGATGGTATTTTTACATGGCTTTGAAATTCAAACTATAAAACTTTTAAGTGATTTCTGCCCATTTTTAGAAGGGAAAATGGTTGAAGGGAGAAATTATAATCAGAATAAGAGAGAAATTTTGTACAAGGTGATGTATAATTATCAAGCCTGAAACCAGGACAAAATCTTAAAGGTAAACACTCTTTCTTGTTGAAAAGTTCATTGGAACTTATACCATAAATGAAAAATTATTAGTTGTTATATAATTTTAATGTCATACTAAAAATTAAACTTCAGGTTGTATCCAAGAGGAAAACCTATGCAAAGAAATGTCTTCAATTACAGCCACAAGGATTACCAGAAAAGATGATGCTCAATCTGGTTTTACTAAACGTGTGTTTTTCTGCTCCAGAGGCCTACAGCAGCCGCAGTTGTGCTCTTTGAATGAGGGCAAAAGTTACACTTTTAACATACCCAGACCACAGTCCCAAAACTAAAACCTAAAGACCATCACAGTTGACTGGAGTAAATTGAAAGGTGGTGAGGAGAGAGGGTGACAGACCCATGTTATGAATTAAAAGCAACTTCTCTCAGACGGAACCAACATCTCAACATGAGCTTGGCTCTAGAAACTGTAGATATTATTAGATTGCAGGTACTGCTGCCCAGAGCAGACTTGCCCACCATGAGGAAGCTAATGTTTCACTGAGAAACAGAAGTTTATTTTCCACTTTGTTTGTTTTTGATAAATGCCATAATAATGGATTGTCTTTGTATCTTGATGCTTATTTATTGGGGTGGCGGAGACCCTGAAACACGGCTAGTTAGGTATTGTAATAAATAATATTTTAAATACTAAGCTAATGTTAGGAATGATTAAGATAGCTCCATGTCTCTAGAGGAGATTTCAGAGAAACAGTCTATCTAGGCAAGCTTAAGGAGGCAGGAATATGTTTTGAACAGGGATTGTTAGGTGTTCTGAATATAGAGAAGTCACCCCCTGCTGTTTGAAATTGCATCAACAGAAAAACCTGGAAAGAAGTTGCCAATTGCTACCCAAGGTAGTCAGCTTACTGGTGAAAGGTTGACCACAAGCCAAAACCATTAAAGTCACAAACACCCAATTTCCAATTTTATTACTATTACTATTATTAATTATTATTAGCCTAACATATAAATAATTATGTAAACCATTTCCATGACCTCCATCCACAGCATTCTCATTCCTGGCATTGGAAATAGTCACGACAACAACCTCTTACCTCTATCTTTAAAATTCTGATCTTTGAAGTGGTTCCCAAATCCCATTGTTAGGTTTACATAGTGAGAAATAAAATGTACAAACTGAAAGCAATCAATGAGAGGAAGGTACACTTTCAGACTTTGTTTTAACATGCCTACGGATGAATTCTTATTTTTTATATTATTTTAAATGAAGACCTCAGAAGAACACTTTCTCCATCTATTTCTTTTTACTTCATGGGAAATGACAGTAAAGCTAGGAATGTAAAGGACATCTCTATATCTCTTATATATGTTTCTATACAAAATAACATCTCTATGATACAATGATTTTTGTTTAAAGCATCAATGAGCTATTTAACAGAGATTGGAGTTTAAATGAAGACTTGCTGTTGAGACTGTTAAAAACCAAGCCTACATGTCTGTCTGTAAGACTTTAAGTTGATGAAGGTATAAATTCATACCTTCTCTGCATCAGGGATGCTCAAAAGAGAAATGAATTTGAAGAGGTTAGAAAAGAATGGAAAAGAGGTAAGATTAGTGATGGCATGAGAAAAACCCAAAAGGGCAATTAGTGGCTCACCCCACTGTGGGGAGATGAAATGGACAAGAAGGAGAATTCTTGACAGAAGTGAGAGATTAAAAAGTCAAAGGGATAAGCACCTGCTGTATAAAAAAAATAAATAAATAAAAATTAAAAAAAAAAGTCAAAGGGTAGTAAATGCTTTGTTTACTTTACCATTACCTGTAATCAGAAAATACTGCCCATGCCACCAACACAAAGATACTTGTGGCAAAAACCCACAAAACATTTCATATTATAAAGGTGTTAGTCTGATCTACAAACTCCAATATAGTCTCTCAAAAGCATTGTTTTTTTAAAAAAGAAGAGGTTCAACTACAAGTGATTAGCCTTTATTTATGTTACCATAATTCACCCTTTTTTCTCAAAATTTACATCATTTGCCAGACATACTAAATCTCTTCTCCAGACTTATTAAATCTGTTTCGTGCTAATGTACTCACTTCCTACAATTTGCACTACATTACCCCAAATTTGTCCTCACTCTGCAAAAGTGCTTCAGGAAGACTCTCATTGTTTGCCGAGAAATTAACTCTCAAGAACGGGCAGAGGTTCCTATACAAGTGCTAATGAGCGCTGGGCTCCCACACAGCAATCTCGCCACTGCAGCTCCCACACAACAGTGTTAATAAGTATTTAACACCTTCAGGGAAGCCTCCTGGGTTGAGGATAAAGCCCCACCCCCACCCCCCAGGAGGATGTTCTAATCCTCCTCCCCAGAGGGTTTCAACCTCTGGCATGTTTGGCAGATTTCAGAATCATTCAGAGCACTTCCTAAAAAATAGGTGGCGGGGCTCCTTTACCAAATATCCCAACGCTGTGGAGCCGGGATGAGGCCCAGGCCAGGTATCTGCATTTTATGCGTACATGATTATTTACAAGAACCACTTTGATTCTCAAAGTATCTTTGTTTCGACAGACTATATAGTCACCAGCAGTGGACCCAACATTATCGAGTCACTCACACGGAGTACATTTGATTACCCCTATTCTAGACCATCTTTAAGGACAGAAAGTGCTCATTACTGATCTCCAGACCACTTTAGATGCTATCACGATTGTACCCATTCATTTGACAACTATTTTTAAATGCTTACTCTTAGCCCTGGGCCCTGGGACACAGTAGCAAACAAACAAGGTTTATAGCTTCTATTTCGTAAGAGTCAGGGGAGTCAGACAATAAACAGGTAAGCAAGACATACACAAAGATAATGACAGTTAGAAAATGCTAGGGCAAAATTGAGACAGGAACTGACCTGGAAAATACCTGAGCATGGGGAGCAAAACAGACAGGGTGATCCGGAAGTCCTGGCTGAAGAAGAAATCTCAAGGGCAAGGTACTGAAGTGTAAGTGCTTGACGCGAGTGAAACAACACCAGTCAGTGTGGTTGAAGAGTAGATTGGGGTAAGCCGAGGTCAGAAAAATAGTAATCATCACAATGGCAATGTTCTGTGAGCCAAGCGCAGTTGTCAACCCTTTATATACGTGAGGGTTTGCCATAACTCTATAAAGGAAGCACTATTCTTCCCATTTTACAGATGAGGAAACAGAAACCTGGAGACGTAAGTAACTTGACCAAAGACCCACAGGTAGCAAGTCATGAAGCCAAAATTTAAAGTCTGGCAATCTGTTCTCAAAGTTCATACTTTCAGAACAGCCTCCATGATGGTGATACTAATGGCAGTAGTGATTATAATAATAACAGCAGCTCACCTTACATGAGTGCTTACCATTATACTCCTTTTAAAGTGCATTTCAGGTGTAATCTCACCTTATCCTTACAAAGCCTTTTGGAGACAGGTACTATTCTTTTCCTTATTTTACTTTTCAGAAAAGCTGAGGCACAAAAAGGGGCTTATAACTTGCACATGGTCACAAGTCAGCAAGTGTTAGAGCAGAAAGAGATTACGATGAGCCTTGCAAACCGTGAAAGGTCATATTGAATTAGATAACTCTGACCTTTTCCTATACAGTTTTGCTCTTGAAATAAAGAATCTAAATGATTTTCCAGTAATTTTCCTGTCTTGAATATATCTTTAAATTGGACTTTGAGTATTAGCTTTGGAGTCTCTTGCAAACCACTTAAGATTCTTTTTTGCAACATCTGAATTCTGCTTTCCTCCTGAACTGTCACGTCTTATGGGATACCTTATTCTTTCTTAACACATTGCCACTTTTCTACACTAACCTTCTAACTGGAACTTAACCAAGCATTCTAACTGTGTTTTTGCTTTCATTTTGACACTTCTTTTTCTTCCCCCCACAGGGTCTTAGTTGAGGTTCCAGGACTCCTTAGTTGTGGCTTGCTGGCTCTTTAGTTGTGGCATGTGAACTCTTAGTTGCAGCATGCATGTGGGATCTAGTTCCCTGACCAGGGATCGAACCCAGGCCCCCTGCATTGGGAGCACGGAGTCATATTCACTGCGCCACCAGGGAAGTCCCCATTTTGATACTTAATGCATGGATTTGTGTCACTTCCTTTGCATTTATGAAGACCAGATCTTTATGATTCTATGGTTTAAATTAAATATTTATTGAACCCTGCCCTCTTCAAAGGATACCAGAGGCCCGGTTCTTAAGTCTCCAAGTACACAGCGGTAGAGGAACCCATAGCTGTGTGTCTCTAAAACAAGGTACTATGCAAGAAATGCCCCTGGACTTCTGTGCATTCCATCAGCTCACAAATCTCATTCCCACGCTCCCACACCATCATCACAAAGCACATTGTTTTTCCCATACAAAAGTCACTTTAGGTTGTTATTCTGTACTTGCTTTTCCCCTTTAAAGTTGTTCTTAAAATCATTCTAAAATGAACATCACCTGCATAAAATGTTGGGCCTGCGAGAGCCACAGTAGTGAGCCCTCCACCCTCTAGAAATGGTTAGAAAGCAAAGTAAGGTTGGTCTATATGTGCTAATTCCAGATACTTTGCAGACCTGACGATTTTGTAAAGCAATTCACTCAGAAAATATATCCCATTGTCTCATTAGCTTCCTCCTCATCATTTCACAAATAATAATAAATCTGAAGCACAGAGAAGTTAAGTGACTTGCTGAAAGTCACAAAAATCAAATGGTAAATACTAGAAATAATCAAAGAAATGGAATACATGAGCAAGACACCATCTTCATCAGACAAAGAGACGGCAATCTGTCAACCTGTATGGAATCACGCAAACACGGGAGGAAAAACACCCAGAGAACAATTCCCAGAAACCAAGCAGTAGACCACACTTGATCTAATCAAAACCTAGCAAGTGTGCTGGAGAAATCATCCAGCTTTAAATTTTTAAAAACCATTAGTTGTCCAATTAGATAGAAGATGAAAGAAAAAAATTGCCTTTTACTGAGACCTACTGCTAAATTTGGTCAATTTTGTTGTTTATCAGAGCAGAAAGTCCTTACACTTACCATTTGAGAAATCTGAAGAAAAAAAAAAACACTTGCTGCAATCAGGTGAAGTAGGTTATTAATGGTTCTGAACAGACACAGGATTGCCTCATCCTGAGGCAATTAAGGCTGGGGAGAAAGTGTGTTTAAAATCTCTGAGGACTGACTATCATGGAACAGGTGGTCTTCCTACAATTGGCATTGGTTGTATAATTCTGAATCGCTCAATACATTTCATCTTTTTAACAAATCACTCATGAATTTAGAGGTCTTCCTTTTTTCTTTAACTCTAGCTCAGCAATAACAAAAATTACCCAAAGAAAGCTGGAGATTTTAAAAGAAAAACAGAAGCAAAAAACTAATTAGTGTTATAACACTTCACATCATCAAGCTTGGAAGAAAATGGAGTCAAATTATTAAAAGTGAGAACAAAAATCAAATAAAAACCAACTTCCAGGTGAGTTTGTAAGTTAAATCCCTGCACCACTGTGACCTTGGCAACTCAGTATAATATTACTTGCCTATCAAAATTGCAAAGCATGGCATTTGTAAATTACTGAGGACAAAAGCTCTCAGGAGGAAAAACATACTATTTCCCAAATACAATAATGTAGGTAAACAGAAATTAATCCAATGCCCAAGTTTCTATTTTCTGTTATTTCCCCCAGGAAGTATCTCCCCTCCACCATCTCTCCACCACACACATACACACAAGCCCAGGATTAGATCTGATGGTCCTAAGTGATCTCTCAAAGTGTCCTGTACTCTCTTATTCTAGCAGACATCACACATTATTGCCATTGATTATATAATTTACTGTCTTTCCTGGTATCAAAGTATATTCAGCCTTAAGTAACGGAATCCCAAATAAAATGACTTAATAAGGGTATTTATTATCTACTTAACATGAAAATGGGAGATAGATGGATCAGGATGGTCATCGAAGGACCAACTTCTTTCTTGCCTTCGTATCATCCTCAGCTAATCAACTCCTCCCCTCATGGTCACAAGACAACTACAGCATCTCTCCAGACAGACAGAGGGTGGGATCCTGGTTGAGTCAAATACACACTGAGTGGACTTGTGTCCTGGTTTGTGTGAGGAAATTCCTTTTTACACCAGTTGTCTGGGCTTAATTATTCACATTACCCCCTTTTGTGCCCAAAAGTGTCTCTGAATGAGAAATTATATGATCACTCTCTTGGATGTCCTGAGGAAAGTTTCTTCAAGTCACGGAGCCCCCATTTTCTTTATAAATGATGATGACATCTCTTGAATGAGGTACATGTGAGAATGAATGGAATATTTTATGTGAACTGCCCAACATCTGGTTGATCCTGAAAGGATGACAGCTCTTTAGATAATCTGCCTCCATATCAAAGATGAACTGGAAGGTGGAAAGTTAAGTAGAGAAACACACTAAAATTATTCAGGTGACAAGAAACAAAGGATTAAAAGGAGTAAAAATATGGGACCATCTGGAATTGGAGGACTTAATGACAAATTGGATGTGGGCCTAAGGGGAAGAAGTGAAAAGAAAACTCCTCCGTTGTAAACTTGAAGGACTGAAAGTTATTGATCCTATTAAACAAAATTATGAAATATACTTTGGGGGTGGGGGGGAAGAGAAGAGACGGAGAAGATCTTCAGGTCCATTTTGGACCTGTCCAGTTTGACAAGCCATGTATTAAGAAATATACATCTCTGCTGGGAAACTGGAAATGGGTCTTAGGAAGTCAAGATGGAGCCTGAGGCTGTAAAGAGACACTTAGGAGTTATCCACATGTAATTTTAGAAGCTACAGAAAGAAATTGTCAAGGCAGAGAGTATAATGAAAGAAGAAATATTAGACCAAACTCAGAAACTTGATGGAAGGACTTATATTTAAAGTTGGGAGATAGGGACTTCCCTGGTGGTCTGGTGGTTGAGAATCAGGCTTCCAATGCAGGGGACATTGGTTCGATCCCTGGTCGGGTAACTAAGAGCCCACATGTCACGGGGCAACTAAGCCCGTGCGCCACAACTACAGAGCCCACGCGCCCTTGAGCCTGCATAGCACAAGTAGAGAGAAGCCCGCAAGCCGCAATGAAGACCCGATGCAGCCAAAAATAAATAAATAAATATTTAAAAAATAATAAAGTTGGGAGTTAAAGCTTGGTTTGTGCTATAAATTAAAAAGATATTCCAGACCCAAGGAGCTGCTCTCGAGCAAAAAAGGGCTAGCTTAGTACTCAGCAAATCATCTAATCTGATTGTGTGAGTTCATTATGCTTTCAACTGTCTATTTCATTCCACGTGTAGCTCCAGTCATATGGAGTTTGTATCAAACCTACAACAGATGATTAAAAAATAATTCAATCCTCAATACACTTGTAAGGAATGACTATGCCTTTCATGAAATGGCCTTATTTTGGAGTCGTTCTGTCACTCATGTAGCTATTGTCACCATTATCACATACTCACTTCAGGAGCAAGTGCAGTAACGCACACAGGAGGTTCAGCAACATTCCCTCTGAAATCATGGGACAAAGCAAATGCCCCCACTGGACCACCACCTTGCCTCTGAAGCTCTCACAAACAAAGAGTGTTTTGTTTTCTCTAAAGAAGATACTAGATGCTTCCCTTACTGTTATCAAATATATTAATGATAATAATATCAAGCAGAATAATAATATTAAGTTCAGCTTTATTATTATTCACTCTTCAATTTTCATGACTATTTGTATACTTTTGTAGGAATGATGTTTAATCTTTTAATTATGTTTCTTCATTTGTGATAGAGTCAAGTGTTTACTAGTTCATCTTTTTCACATGCATAAAAATCTCTGGGTTTTCAGTGGTTTCAATAACTTATAGTCCAATTCACTGTACGATCTATTCACATTCTCTAAATATTATCCAAAATGTAACACTCTCTGCAAGGGGTCACTGGTCATCAGAGACAGAATGAAAAAATCCCTTCCTGTATTCTGATGCCTTATCCCTACAACCAAATAAAATCAAGTCAATCTTTCTGCTGAGTGAAAAATTCCAAATACTGCCTCTCTGTGGCAGTATCCTGGTGGGACCGATATCTTCCACTGATTACATGACCCCAACTTAATTCTGTATTGCTCAGCAAAAAGCAAAAGGAATTCCAATTAAAGTATGCCAACAGCAAGAGGGGTATCTTTTCTAAGTAACAAAAAGAATACCTTGAAAAAGAGGTTTCAACAACATCTAGATTGTGGCACTAATATACCATCAATTAGAAAGATCTTTTGCCATGGAATAGAATCACATTTAAAAAAAATGAAGGATGAAGTAAGCTGGTGACCCAGGAGCACCCAAGCAAAATAAGTAAAATCCTCAATCCTTGAAAGATCATGTACAATAGAGGTATTGATGTAAATATCCCATTCTAGGTTAGGTATTAGGAAAGCCAGGCTAATTCTCAAGCTAATAGGACCTTGGGTCAGGGGGACCCAATTTTCCTCCCAAACTGATTTCCTATCTTCCCCAATTTCCAGCCCCCAGAGTGCAGCAAAAATTTAGATTATATAAGACAGATACTGGCAAATGTAGGGAAGAAGAAACAGTATTTTCCCAACTCAAACTATATATTCCAGATATTTGTTGTCAGTTCATGAAAAAACTAGACTGCCAAAGCATCAAAATTATCAACATTTACTTGTTTCAGATAATAAAATCTTTTCCCAGAGTTATTCTAAATCTTGTAATATTTAAAGACTTTTATGTAGCCATTAATAAGTCAAATATTCCCAAAAGTTCCCTGGGAAAATGATTTAATTTGGGGGCACTTAACGTTTTCAGTTTAAAGAGTAGAAATAGGAACGATATGTTATTTTTAAGGCAAAATTTTACTAATTCAGTCGATCATTGCAAAGTGAGTTAAAATGACAACATTGTAAACCAACTATACTTCAATTTAAAAAAAGAGTTAAAATGAAATACAAGGCAATCAACATTGTTTTTCTAGACCACTAAAGAGCATTTTGCTCCCTAAATAACATACAGAAAAATAAAATAATAATGAAGTATATATATTTTAAGCTATGTACTACTAAGCATATAGTATTTGGATAATTTATTCTGTGCGAAATTGTGCTAAATTGTGTGCGGAGAGCTAACTTTCTACTGTGTATAGTGTCCTTGTGCAAGCCCTACCTACTCACATATTCTGGCACTAATCTCGCTCTTATGGCTTCTAAAAGCTCCTTTTGTGTATGTGCCTATGTCATGTCACTTATTTCAGCCTTGGAATCACAGCCCTCAATGGGCCAAGGACCATCCGAGGGCCTCTTTTTCTCTCATATAAGAGTCCACTAAAAATAGCATCCTCCCATATCATACCTACTGCATCCTTATTCCAAGGTTTCCAGGATAGACTAGGTTTCTGGTGAGTAATTTAGTCTTGCCTTCCTTAAGAAGTTTCGTCCACACTCAGGACTTCAGTTTCACTGTTTTCACTAGAGCATTTTGTTCCGAGGCACGTGCAGGTACAATAAACTTTGGGAGAGGCACAGATTTGCCTTTCAAAGAGATTACGGTCATCATTAATGTGTCTCTTCCATGAATAAAAGCTGGATGGAGACCAGGAGACCTAGATCTGGTCCTGGACTAGCTATGTTGATTAGAATCAGTGCATTTCCATGACCCTCATTTTCTTCATCTGTAAAAGAAAGGACCAATGTAAGTGATATTTGGATCTCCATCAAGGACAAGCCTCTCTTATACCACATTGTATTCCCAAAGTTGCCTAAATGATGGGAAGTCATCATTTAGACGCATATTTTGTTTCGTATTTTGTTTCAACCAGCTTTGATGCCTATCTTTCCCCTACTATATTGCTAGATGTAGATGGCTCTCTTCAAATTCTTTCAGGCTATTTAAATTTTATAAAAGTTCTCCTAATGGTCATTTCAATATAAAAAAGTAAAACAACAAAAGTGTCTAATCCTCTGTGATTCTCTCTGAGAGTGTAAAAACATTCTTTTGACATATATATGTATCTATGCATATACCTGCATATAGATATTTATATATAGACACATATATACAGAGCTGATCAGAAGAATTCCATACATGAAATATTTGGGTGTTTTTTTTGTTGTTGTTATTTTGTTTTTTTTTTGCGGTACGCGGGCCTCTCACTGTTGCGGCCTCTCCCGCTGCGGAGCACAGGCTCCGGACGCGCAGGCTCAGCAGCCATGGCTCACGGGGCCAGCCGCCCCGCAGCATGTGCGATCTTCCTGGACTGGAGCATGAACCCGTGTCTCCTGCATCGGCAGGCGGACTCTCAACCACTGCGCCACCAGGGAAGCCCTGAGTTTTATTTTTAAACTCTCAGTACTATAGAAAATTTAAAGGATATTTGCTTTTTCAGAACTAAAAGGGCCCAAGTACTCTTTCAGAGACCAGACACGGGGTTTAAACCATCAGGTTCATCATGACTGAAAAAGATGGTGAACTCTCCACCTGAAAAACAAACAGGCAGCTGGTAAAAGGCTCCCTGCTCTCAAGAATGCAGTTGGGTTGTCTACACCCTCGGTTTGAGAGCCAAGCGTTTCAGTATAATCTGGAACAACATGTTCTGGGCTATCGGCTCCACCTCCAAAATATAATGTGTCCAGTGTGAGGTAAGTATCACTGTAGCCAATATGAATAAACTGCTTTTGGTAGGTTCTACTTTCATTTCATAGTTGTGTTATACAAAAAACCATGTTGTTTTAAAGATCTACTGAGTTGCCTGGGGTAGGAAAATAGTTAAGATGTTGCTATAAAGAGTTAATTGTGAGTAAATATTTTCCATATTTACAAAACACTCACATAGAAAACTGATCCCCAGTCAGCTGCAATGTAATATTATGTTTTCTAATAAATAGTAACATATTGAAGGTGTGGCTCAACCAATACCTACCTTCTCTTCTTCAAGAGAAGCTTATTTAATAAGATGATAGGCTATCTAAAATATTGAAATCTCAAATGATCATTAGAGAAGGTGGCATATTATATCAATCTTACTCCTTGGCAAAGAGTTAATTTTCTCGTTTGTTACTTTGACTAAAAAACAAGTTTTTAAAGACTACCTCATTATAGGTATCTTTACTTTTGTAAAAATGGACAACCTATAAAAAAGATTTTAAACTCCTATAAACTTGTTTTAATCTGTGCATGTGTGTGTATACATGTGTATGTGCGTGTATACAGATACCTATATAAAGCTAATATGTTTAAAAGCATATTGAAGGCTTCCCTGGTGGCGCAGTGGTTGAGAGTCAGCCTGCCGATGCAGTGGGACACGGGTTCGTGCCCCAGTCCGGGAGGACCACACATGCCGCGGAGCGGCTGGGCCCGTGAGCCATGGCCGCTGAGCCTGCGCGTCCGGAGCCTGTGCTCCCAACGGGAGAGGCCACAACAGTGAGAGGCCTGTGTACCGCAAAAAAAAAAAAAAAAAAAAAAAAATAGCATATTGACTATTTAAATAATTATTTAATTTAATTCACATTTTTACTTCATGATGTAAGATGATAATACAAACTTTTTATTCCTCCACCTTAGTTGATTAATGTGAACACACCCATATTTCCAATACAAGGTTTGGTGGTATTGAAAACAAGTATTACAGAGAAATTTTTCCTTAGGGAAAGAAATTGTAATTAACTCCCCGTTGTCATCCCCAAGCATACAAGGATACTACTCGCCTGAAGTATTGCCTCAGTCCACCAATAAGCTTACACAATTATGTGCATTTTTTACAATCTGACCAAACACAGATCAAAGCCCACACATATTAAGGGAACTTTGTTTTTCCTATCATCCTTCATTCCAATGGTTGTGCTATGATTTTTGCCTTGAAACCTTCATAAGAGAGAGAGGATGTCTGAGCTCAAAGAAAAGGCATATTAAGCCATTACAAGCAAAGTGTTTTTTAAAGAAATAGGAAAATATATTTCTTTTGGATTTTTTTTTTTTTTTTTTGCGGTACGCGGGCCTCTCACTGTTGTGGCCTCTCCCGTTGCGGAGTACAGGCTCCGGACGCGCAGGCTCAGCGGCCATGGCTCACGGGCCCAGCCGCTCCGTGGCATGTGGGATCTTCCCGGACCGGGGCACGAACCCGCGTCCCCTGCATCGGCAGGCGGACTCTCAACCACTGCGCCACCAGGGAAGCCCTTCTTTTGGATTTTTTTTAGAAAATCATCTACATTAATGCACTAATGGTCTACTCACTTGTTTGAATATATAACAATAATATTATAAGAAAAATAGCCTGAGTCTCTGACTAATCATGAACCAGAACTTCATGAAATTTCAGGCGCTACGGATATTTATTGTGCTAGGGAAACTTCATTCACAATTAACACTGAGGATAAAAATATCTTTTAATCAAAGAACTATGATACAAACATATTCAGAAATAACTAAAACTTAGCCTTATATTAAAGGAGACTTGCAGAGGGAGCAATTCAGAGGTATTTAACTGAAAGCAATAGAAACAGTTTTAAATCATTGCATAATCCAGGAATTAGGTCATTCATTCAAGATGAATATACTTTCATTTTAAAGTGATGATTAAGGGGTGGCGTACAAGGTTTATGTAGATTATCAGAGACTGCTCATAAAATTTGAAGGAGTTTGAGGTAAACAGAAAAATGTATGCAGAGAAGTTTGGGAGGGAGAAAGGGGCAATCAATGCAAATATTTTACTTTATGGATTCAAAATTGATAAACATCTCCTGTCATGTCTCCTAGAATCCTAAATGCTCATTTAACATGAGATTAGAACAATTTTCCCCATTTTAGCCCTTATTCTAGAGGAAGCAGATGTTATAGGGCCTCGTGCTCACTTTCCAGTCACCTAGTCAGGGGCTACCCAAAGACGCCTACATATTCAGCCAGGTGGGATTTCATAAATTACCGCTTGCTAGAGTCACAGACTCAGCTGACATTGCACACAGCCCTCATCTTCTCTAATTCTATGTTCTTTAATTCTGGCCCCTGGCACTTCTGTTTTCGTGTTTGTATTTATGACTTATCTTTCTTGGTGTAGTTTTTGTTTGTCTATATGTCTGTGTATAAAGACGTTTATCTGTGTGCATGTAAATAGAAAAATGATCACTGCAACATGAAGAGTACACTTAATTGTGGGATTCATAACCCATTAACTCAAGGCATCTTGACTATTTTCACTGAAACATTGGTGTGCTGATAACTAACTTTCCTAAAGAAAGAACACTATTCAGGAACTGGCTTCTCAGGAACTCACTTCAGAAGCATTTTACCTCCACTAGTTCCCCCAACTCTTTACTTTTCTCTGCTTATAAAATACTGGTTGTCTTGGCCTCCATGAATAAAAAAACATACATAAGTCCTCTGGGAAAATGTTTGTGTATGCCTTTAGCTAGAGTCCTGTGGAGTTTTTAAAGCTGGAGGGGATCGACTAATTGAATAGCAACGCATCTATATTTTTTTAAAGAAAATCTTTCTAACAGTCCACAAGGATGCTTAGTTTTCTGTTCTGATGCTCATTCAGCCCTCCTCTTCTGTAAATTTCAAAGCCTATATACTTTCTTCGAAAATTACCTTCATAGACGGTTGGTATATTGTAAATTGTGCTAATGTAAGGAAATATTTAAGAAGATACTCAATAAGCCAAATAGTGTGTTATTCAATTATTTCAGCACAGTTTCCATATGAACTCATAAGGTTGGAAGGTAATTACAGACAGATTTTTTTTTTTTTGAGGACATGATCCAAATATGTGACTCCCTGTCCTAAAAATACAGTTGCAGTCCTAGCCAGATTAAAGTAAATGGAGATGAACTCTGTTTTTGATGGGGAATCGATGTGTAAGTATAACATCACAAATAATTGTAGCTCGGTGATCAGCAGAGTGACCCTCACCAAACTTGAGAGAGGACACTCTCTCTGTGTTAAAATCCCTAACTTTAGCTACTCATTCAGGAAATTATATCTGAAGTGAATTTAAATGCATTCTCATTTGGAAAATTAACTCTCCCTCTAGAGATTATTAGGGGGGTGGGTCTCCACATTTTCTCCGTTTATTCCCCAGTTTTGACAACTTGTTTGACCACGCTGATTTACTGGATCACTACTTAAACAGAGACAAAGCTTTCATTTCCCAAAACGTTCAGTCTCCTCAAGGCTCCCCTAATAGTCTAGGAAGTTTTTCCAAGCAATTCCCTGGACATCTCAAGCTTTTTGCCTGAATTGCAAAAGCTTTCAAGGAATCACAACACTTGGCAAAGCAAAGTTGCTTCGACTTCAGGGAGGGGTGGGGGGTGGGGAGAAACCCCGGTGTCCCTCTTTTTCCTCCGCCAACCCTTTTTCTGAAATCTTGACATCCACCGGGTGGAAAAGTAGGTTAATTAGGCAGGAGTCTCTGGCTCGGCCCCCGGCGGCGGTTTTCAGGTGGCTGCGAGCCCCGCCGCCTTCGGAGCGCGGAGTGATGAAAAGTGGAGGGCGGCCGCGCGGGCTCGCCGGCGGCACACAATGGCGCAATTATTTGTCAAAGTTCCATCCTCCGCCGAGCTCCTTGCATAATTCAAGCGTAATTAGACCGACGGTGTTCCCTTTAAAGGCATGACTTTGAGCGGGGAAGAGGGTGTTTATTTACTTTGGGGCTTCGCTTCGAGAGCAGCTTCCGGAGGAGCTGGAAAATGATTACAGGCGGATTGGCACCATCTGCGTGGAGAGTTCAAAAAGTTTTTCCTCTTGCAAATCGAAGCTGTGCAAACTTTCCACTCCCCTGCTCCCCTCTTCACTTGCAACCTGTCACAGACTCACATTCAAGAACAGCTAGCTCTAAAAAGAAAGAAAGAAAGAAAGAAAAATCCACCGAGGAACTGTGCTCACATGCCCAACAGTCTAAATGCTGGCTCTCACCTTGAATGTTACTCCTCGCAGAGTCAACTACCATGTTTCCCGGTGGCAGGACTAGGGCTGAGTCACGCCTTTTGCCCAGCTCTCCTTGTCCCGGGGGTCTCAGAACCCCAGAATTTGGTCCTCGAAAGTCGCCATGCGGAGGGAACATTTGAACCAAACTCAAAACCCAAAGAAACTAGCTTTGAGGCCAAGGGGCCCGGTGGGGAGGAGGCTGGAGTGTTTTGCTTGTCTACCTATTTCTGTGATTTTCTTATTTATTTCAAGGTAGTGGAGGTGATGTGGGAAGTTAGGAGTAGCATGAATAAGAAGGTACTTGTTTTGGTCTCGGCCAGCTAGGGTTAGAGCTCAAAAGGTTTCACTCTGCATCGTGCAAACTTGTAAATACACCCTCTAAAAACATGTGCATATGTCTCCAGTTTAGTATATATCACCCAATTTATAATCCGCTTCCTATTAGATAATGTTGGTCCCTACATGCAATTTTATTATCATCTCTTATATACAATATAGTTCCCAAATGGCAATACACATCTACTATAATATGTATCACCATATATACATATAAATCCTAATATATAACATACACCACATAATATACATACATATGTCATTTAATGTACTCTTGTATAAAAAGAAAATGAAAGCATACGTTAATATACATCAAGTAAGGTGGTATTAGGTGAGGTAAATATACAATAGATATAGAAATATCTATAGATAATGCAAATATATATATATATATACATAAAAATATTACACCTATGGGCACATGTTAGATGGTGCGTATTAGATACCAGGATCGGCTCTGAAGCCTCATTCCACTCTCTTTCACCAGTTGTTGAAAAGCCTGTGGCCCCCAGAAGTAGGAACCTAGCGCATTGACTCGTCTCTCTTTCTTCCCCACAAATTCAAGCTTGAGAGATACCTATCACTCCCGTGGCAATGGAAGGGAAGTCCTTGATCAAATTAGCAGACTGCACCGGGTCTGAGCCAACACCTGGTACTTCTATTTCAGAGGAGGCCGAGACAGCGCAGGCCACAGGAAAACTCCCTAGAAGTTCAACTTCTCCTGGCTAGGCTGGGTCAAAGTTCCAACTTGAGGAAAGGGTCTTAAATCTGCTCAGGACGATCGTCTGGCACCGAGGCGGGCTTACCTGGTGCGGCCAGGTTATTGTGGCTCTCAGTACTTGGGGTTGGGTGGGGAGGTCCTCCAGATTCGTTTCCCCCTGCGGCTCCTCCCCCCTGCCCCTCAAATCTGGCCCCCTTCGAAACACCTCTCCGGGCCTCCGCAGCAGATTCTGGGGAAGTGCAAAAGGAGAATTAATACGATTCTCCTGTTATTCGACTTCCATTCTCAGGGTTCTTAAGTCTGGCCTTTTCTAGGCTCTATTCTGCTCCAAGAAGAGTTAGATTTTGCCAAACACTCCCGCACCCAGGAATCTTGACCACTCGGAAGGACTTTGAGAACGGAAATTTCGTGAATTTTAAGAGACATTTTGGGACAGAAGTTGGGCGAGAAAAGGACTAGTGCTACGCTAGAAAAAGCCATGCTTGAACCCTCCGGCCCCGGCACAAAAGGTCTCCTGGGATGGGATGGAGGGAACACTTTTCCTTAACCTGCGTCGGGGAGCCTCCCTCCTGCCCTGCAGCTAAGCCATTCGGGCGAGTTTCTGCGCAGTATTGAGAACATATCCTAATGTCTCTAAAAACTTGGTGGAAAGAATTTGATGAATGTGTCTAATTGGTTTAACCCGCCAACTATTCAGGAGAAGAAAAGCTCCGTCATTAGCCTTAATTAAGTTTTTTTTTTTAAGTCTCTGGCTTTAATGATCATAGAAACTGCAAAGTCCAACACCAGCATCTGTGTCATTTTAATTACCCTGTGTATTTGTTGGGGATGGGGCACCATTACCCAATATTTCCCCACATCCTTTCCAATTCATAGGGGAGCCCCGCAAGCAGGGCAGGCTCGCATCCAACGTAGAGGACAAGCACAGCGTCTGGAGAGTTGAGGCTGAATCGCTTGGCGGGGCTTCCAGTCTTTTCTGCCACACGCGCCCCCGAGCGCCAGCTATTTGAAGAATCTGGACCACCGCCTGAGGAACGATTTGCCATCCGAGTTGTCCTCGGCAAATGTCTCACCAAACAAACACAAAAATGAAAAACAAAACCCTGCAAGTTGCAAATAAGTGTTCTGAGAAGAGGGCTGCTGGAAAGCTTCTTCACACCTGACCATACTGGGAGGCTCGCGGTCCCCTTGTCATCTGTCCACAGAACTCTGCACTGACTGACAAGAAAAAACGAGCTTGCCGCATCCCCTCCCCAGCGGGCCGGGGCCGGAGGCGCGGTCGTTCATTCAAAAGTTTCCTTTTAATTCCTACAGTTTTCCTGGTTAGGGAAACAGGAAGACAGACTTTCTGGAATCCGGTAGTTGGTTTGAGGTTCCACACCCCCTCCCCAAACAAACCTTTTACACACATAAAAACACACACAAAAGCAATTAGAGCCAATGTCAGAATGTTTAAAACTCATTCATTCTTCGTGTTAATTAAACTTTGACGATTCAGCTTGGATGGGCTTGGGACCTCAAGGCTTCCCGTCCGCACACTTGTATCTCAGGAACTTTGTAGCTTCTGCTTCTCAAAACTCTGGCCTTCACTTCACCCTCTACTATTCTCTCGGTCGTCTAAGAAAAAAAAAAAGCTGAAAACAATACAAATTCTTGAGCACTGTTGGAGCCGTAGCAGGAGCTTGAGTGCTTGAAGCACTTGACTCTCTAGAGTCAAAGGTTTTTATTCAGTCAGGTGCTAGAGGATTTTTCAGCAGCAACATCCTGACAGCGTTTTAAATTTTTGGTACCCTTTTGCCTCCAACTTCCTAAGCCAGATGAATGGTCTTATTCTCCAATGTCCGGGAGACCGTTGTTATTCAAAATGGAATTTAATATTTTTTTTCTCGAAATGGAGAAAAGGGATCATGAGGGAATTAGCGCCAAACACCAAGAGAAGTGCAGCCAACACTTTTTTTTTTTTTTCCCCAGAGCAAGGAGGTAAGTGGCTGACTCTTTGGCAAGTGTCGTTAGCCACAGCTCTGGACTTGTGCATCACTCTGGTTCAGGCGGCTCACGTTTGACTCTCTGAGGATCTGAAACACTTTGTTGACTTTGGGTTCAGTGAGGGCCCGAAAGGCTGGCCCCAGACGGCTGGACAGGCCTTGGACTTGGCCGCTCAAAACGTAATTCCGAGAAGTGTGTCCCACAGATCCCTCTTGAGTGGGAGCCACAGAGTCCGAAGAACGTGTTTGGGTGGCGATGG
This sequence comes from Tursiops truncatus, assembly GCF_011762595.2. Classification (NCBI taxonomy): domain Eukaryota; kingdom Metazoa; phylum Chordata; class Mammalia; order Artiodactyla; family Delphinidae; genus Tursiops; species Tursiops truncatus. The sequence goes on along the minus strand of NC_047037.1, from coordinate 20,609,419 downwards.
GTCTGGAAGCTGTAAGAGGCGTCATCTCAGGAGCCACTCCTGTACTTCCATCAGGTTCTAGCTGCTCGGCAAATTTCCCCTCAGCCTGCAACCCCTCTTGCTCTGGGCTCTGGGAGGGAGAAGTCATTTCACCCTAGCAAGCTCCTCCTGTTGCCCTGGGAGAGTTTGAACCGGACAACACCAGTTTAAAACTCTGGATCCTGTGCTCCCTTTACCCCTCCCCAGTGCTTCCAGCACCCTCCCCACCCTTGCTGGGTGGGGGGAGAGCAGGTGTTATGGGGAGAGGGTGTTGTAATTTCGATTTTCATACTTAGCAGAAATTCAGGCCTGCAAAGTGCCACCCAGGCGGCTAAACCCTTGGGGCATTTCTGTCGCGTCCCCTGAGTGAGCCCAAGACCCGAGACCAACCATCTTACCCCACAGTTCAGGGAATGGTACTACCCTAGTCCCTTCGACCTCCCCACCCCGACCCCGCTTTCTGTCTTCCGACACATACACCAACTTATCCAAGACAGACAACTCAGGATAAACAGATCCCCTGTTTAACAAGATAGTTCTTGCTTTCAGGTTTATCGGGATTTCCAACCTTCTATTCCTTTGTTCTGTAATAATGTACTTCTCACCCCCATTCTTGGGAAGGGAGGGGGTCTTTTTGCCTTCACCCACCCCCACCCCATTCTTCCCCAGGGTCTGGATTATTTGCACCCGTGCTCAGTTACTTAAGGAGCAAAAATGTCCAGAGAGGCTGGGCTGCTGAAGGAGAGACAGAAGACAAGCCCTGGCGGCCTAGGGGGAGATGGGAGGTGATGTGTGCAGCCCGCTCTGGTCTGTTTTTTGTGCACAGAGGTGGCGCCGGGGCAGCGAAGGAGTCTCCAGCCCTGGCCAGACAATGCGCGGCTGGACAGCTGCGGTCGCTACAAAGGAGCCCCTCGGCCGCGGCACTGTTTACTTAGTGTCGGGCCTGACCCTGGGGCCGCTGGCAGCCGGTACAGATGCTGATCCCACCCGGGGAACAGGCTTTCTCCCCTCCGTGGTCCGCTCCGGCCCTCGCGTGTTTGCAAACAGCTTAATTGACTTCTCTAATATTCGTCTGCTGGCGTTGGCTTTGGAGAAATTGAAGGGGGCACTCGCGGGGCAAAGGCGCACGGCCTCTGGAGGCTTAGCTCCCCACACACACGTCCAGGCCTTCTGGCTGATTTTCTTCGCTTCTCTCCGGAGGAAGCGGAGAGTCTCCAGCTTTTGAAAATTTATCGTTTTAATGTCCCAGCCACAAGGTCCTGAAGAAGGACAGCAAGCCCACAAGCAGCTCCGCGGATGGGAGCAGCCCTTGTCAGAGCCCGCGCGCGCGCGCGCGCGCGCGCGCACACACACACACACACACACACACACACACACACACGCACACACCCAGCGCAGGCCAGGCCAGAGAATTCTCTTTGTGCACGTGAACAAGACATTCATCTAGGACTGCTGCTGGTCTATTCCTTTCCATGCTCTTCTACTGATACACCCTGGAATCCCCAGCCCTGACTTTGCAACTTGCCTTAGATTTAAAAAGGAAAAGTGGAAGTCAGCTAGTCTTTCTTGCCAAGAGTATCCGAAAAACATTTAGAATTTGTTTCTTAGATGTGCAAATTAAGGGGCTATAAGGAAGGAGGTACCTCACTGAACTGCCCCTCTGAAAGTCTTCCCCTTTGGCCAGCCTCTCTCTTGGAAGAGCTGCCAGGAACCCACAACTGCAAAGACAACTAGTGGGGCTGCCCTAAACTCCCCAGACCCAGGGTGTTCTATACCGCACCCCAGTCCACATCTAGGTCTAAAGCTCCTGCTGTCTCCTCTGCACCCCAGAACTGCATACCACGACCTTGATTGTCCTGAGCTTAATTTGGTGAGGCAAGAAGCCAGCCTGACACAACTCCCCTTTCCCCTAATTTCAGCAGATCTCATTTTTCCTAAGTGCCCCTGTAGGACTGAGGGTGAGTGAGGGTGGATTTTTGCCAGGAGCTCCTTCTGCGAGGGGGGCCAGGAGGACGCCTCCTCTGACACCCACTCTGGAAGATGGTTGGAAACCAGGCTGGGGCAGGGGAAGCAGAGTTCCTGGTTCTCTCACTCCTCCTTTTATTCCCCTTCAAGACCGTGTTCTCAATGACGGTCTAGCTCAGATATGACGAGGCTAGTTCCTCCCTTGAAATGGAAACAGAGGACTAAATAAAGAAGAAAAAAGTACTTTGTAGTCTGCATCGTCTATCTTTAATTCAGAGACGCATCTATACTCCAGGGAGCTCTGCCTTTGATCTCTTTGATTTTTTTTTACACCAGATCTGTTATGGACTAAAATTCTTAGGTTTTCCATAGAAACATCTCCATTCCTTCGGGATATTGATGTTTTCTTCTTCCTGGGGGTTATGATATGGTAAATCAGATTCAAAAAAGAAGGGACAATGCCAGCATTCATTGGCCTGGGGGGGGTTCTCTTGGCCTTCCCCCTCCCTCCCTCTCTCTCATATTCTCTCTTCTCTTTCGCTCCCTCATTCATTCGTATTCTCTCCGTGTCTCTCTCTCTCTCTCTCTCCCTCTGTCTCTCACTCTCTCCCCCCCACCCCCCCTTCCCCTCGTCCTCTCTTTCTTCCTTTCCTCCTCCTTTCTTTCTCTGCTTCATTTTCGCCCCGTTGTTCACGGGGAACTGAAATAGGGTTGTGATTCTGGTCTCTTCAAGCCCTTTCAAGCGCCTTCAACTTTGGCGGCGGCAGCAGCAGGTTGCGTTGCCATGGTGACTCTACTGTATGGTGGTGGCGGCAGCCGCCGCAGCTCGGATCTCCCGAACAATGCCGCGCCGAGCGCAGGTTTCTCGCCCTTTTACGTGCACTTTTCCCTTCTAATGGGGCTAGTGGCCTCAAATGGGCGCTGCATCTTGACACGACAACAATCCTACCCCCTCTCTTTTTCCCCCTCCCCTGCTTTTCCTTCCTCCCTCCACGTCTTTGATCTATTAAAAATCAAAAGAACAAAGTCACAGAGGCAAGTTGGGTTTTGTTGTGGCTGCCACTGCACAAAATGGGGCTCTTCAAACAGAGTGTGGTGGAACCGAGGTCTGACAATACTGATCCAGGATTGGTTGTAACTACAGGTCAAACTGGACAGCTCTATACACGAGGACGCAAATTATAACCAGGCCCGCCAAGGGGCAGCCAGACTTTCCGTCTCAAACTGGCTGTAGCTAGGAGCTTCTGGTGGCCAGAGATGCATCCTGTCAGGCTCCAAGTGCAACATGGGTGAGATCAGGGTTCTGAAGAGACCCCCAGGTGAGGAGCCACAAGGACCCAAAGCTAGAATATAAGCTCAATCCTAAAGCATCTTACAAAGCCCCTGCGTGGCAGTGGACTCTGCCCAGATCTGGACACTCTTCAGCTTCCTCCACAGTGCTTGGCACACAGCAGCTGATCCATAAATAATCACTGGTTGTCCTGCTCCTGGTGCACTGTCAAACCCTCCGCTAGGGGGCAGAAGAGGGGTTTACCCAGCCCGGAGGGAATGGTTAGACACCAGAAGTCAAGAAACAATCAACAGCCATACTTTGTCATAAAGGATGATTAGAGAGTTGGGGGAAATGCCAAACCATCTGTAAATGGACACTAAATTCAGCGAGGTTTTTTTCCCAACGTGACAGTAACAATATTATTATAATGGTCAGATGTCATTTGCCACAATATATTTCTGGAGAGACATCTCTGAGGCAAAACATACCTGGGCCATTTTCCCCATACCAAGACCACTGTAAGAACCTCAACCTTGAGATACTTGAAGCATTTCTTTAGATAATACTTTCATCACTCACGACTTAAATATAGTAGCAATATTAATTGAACTGGTTACATCTGGGTCTAATACGCAAACAACATGTTTATAGATTGATTTTGTCCCAATGAATATTCTAGTTAGATAGAAGAAAACACAAATAGGTTTGTATTACATTCATCTCAATTTAAAGTTAATAAGTGAACTTTATATACTTCAAAATTCTACTCAGTTTGGATTAAATATTAAGTATCCAATTCCTTTGGCAACCTCTGGCTTTCTATATTTAAAAGCTCCAATTTAAAATAAAGTTGGGGGCTTCCCTGGTGGCACAGTGGTTAAGAATCCGTCTGCCAAAGCAGGCGACACGGGTTTGAGCCCTGGTCCGGGAAGATCCCACATGCCGTGGAGCAACTAAGCCCGAGCGCCACAACTACTGAGCCTGCGCTCTAGAGCCCGCGAGCCACAACTACTGAGCACACGTGCCACAACTACTGAAGCCCGCGTGCCTAGAGCCTGTGCTCCGCAACAGAAGAAGCCACCGCAATGAGAAGCCCGTGCACCGCAATGAAGAGTAGCCCCCGCTCGTTGCAACTAGAGAAAGCCCGAGCGCAGCAACGAAGGCCCAACGCAGCCAAAAATAAATAAATTTATTTTAAAATAAAATAAAATAAAATCGGGTAAAGCTCCAATTTTCAATAAAATAGAGAATAATATACAGAGATCTTATAGTGGGAGAAAGGAAAGCAAGACCAACTTGAAATCTTTAAAAATCTGCATGATTGGATTGTTTCGGTAGTTGATGTCTAACAGCATTTCTCAAGGAGCTGGTATGCTGCTGATCTCTTGAAACATTTTAGTAATGTCTGTAATGTTTTGGGCTAGAGTACAACTAAGAAAATGTGCTAGCAAAGGGACGTTTGACAAGATTGACTTTTTTTTTCAAACCAGGAAAAAAAGCTATGCATTAGCAAAATTCCAGTCATTTTTAATAACAGGATTATAAGAGAAACATGTTAGTACAATTAGGTTTTTCCTAATGCATATTGGAACAGTATAGTTATTTGTAACATGAGGAGATACGATGGGAAATTTGGGGGTGTTGCTAAGGATTTGTGAACTCAGAAAGGGCTATACAAACTCTAGTCAAGATCACAGAACTCTAATCCCTAGACCCGACCCATAGTCGCCAAAGGCAGACTAGAAATTTCTGCCTTGGTCACTAAACCTAGAGAAAATGAGATTGAAAACAGTTGGCCAAATCAGCTGGGAGCAAATGTACAGAGATATTCTTGACCCAAGTGACCAGGATTGGGGATTTATATTGTCAAGTAAACCCAAATCTAAAATAAACTATTGCCTAGCATCATAACTGCTTATGGTACGTATTCTCTAACTGGTTAAGCATATCATATAGACAAACACATATCCACACTAAGAAAGTTGAATTTGAGGGCTTTTCTTTTTTTTATGTTTTTCCCCCTTTATACACATACATTTTCAGTTCCAAATAAATCAAGATAACCATTCCCTAGAACATGAACCGGCTAAAAGTTTCTGGGCCACATTCCAGCCTTCAAGAAGGACCGAAGGGAGAGGTCTATGATGCTTCTTCACAAGCAGATGGCGAAGGACCAGGAAGTAACCATGGTAACCACTACCCAGGCTAGAGAAGGTAATTCTGTAGGGCCCGAGTCCTCCTATCCATTTAGAATGAAGCTTAACCACAAAGGTAGTCAGCAAACCCTTTAACACACATACACACCCCAAGGCTCACAAACAGTAAAGCTACCCAGAGTGACTAGCATTTCAGTGACCCAAGACCCAATTCCCCCCAGTTCTAAGCACCATTAGCCTCATGAACAATGTACACTGAGAGCTTAGGAAAAAGACGTGTCCTGGACACAACCTGTTTTTCTTTTTCCCCTTCCTCTCATGGAAGAAGCCCTAACCATGATGATTTGGTCATTTTCTGAGAAACTAAACCTTCATCAGAATGAATTCACACTTCCAAAGTATCTTCTGGCTTGGGCAAAGTTTAGTGCACTATTGCCATCTAGACAGCACCATTCTGCTCTTGAATGTCTATGTTCTTTGGACCTCCCTCTGTCTTCTAACTGTACAACAGGATTCCCTTCATACTGCTGAGACATTAAACTTCCTCAAAATGTGCTTCCAGAGCAGCAGCCTCAGCAGCACCTGGGAACTCATTAGAAATGCAAATTCTCTGGTTCTATCTCAGGTCTACTGAATCAGAAGTTCTGGGGGTGGGGCCCAGCAATCTCTGGTTGTTTTATTTTGTTTTGTTTTTTAACAGACTGAGTGATTCTGAAGCTTGATCGAGTTGAAGAACCATCAGTTTAAAGGACCCTATCTCCCACCCTGATGATGGAAAGGTTACACTTTTGAGTCTGTGTCTCTGAATTCGGGAGACAAATCTGGAAGGAGAGTCCAGAAAAAGCTCCCTGAAGCTGAAAACTGAGAGCAGAGAAGCCAAATCAGAGGACTGGCTTCCAGCTGCTCCTCATGGGTGAAAACGGAGGCAGCCATGTTCTCTTTTCTAAAGACAAGTCCAGAACGGGACAGGGGAGATACTAACCTCTGGTGTGGAGGGAGGAGGGATTGGAGGGCAAGAGGCTGGAAGTTAGCTTCTCCAAAACAGAGACAGGGGTGCTCAAATACCTCAAAAACTGCGAAAAGCAGTTTGAGGGGCTGGCTTGTGTACCTGAGTGAGAGTAGGAGTCTGAGTATGGGGTACGCGCGAGTGGTGTGGGAGATGCGAATCAAGCGGGTACACGAAGTGGGAGCAATGCCAGGAGGCATGTGAGGAGTGTGGAGGATGAGGTGTGAAGACAGGAGAGCGGAGTGACCGATGTAAAAGGATCAAGGAGGTGCAGAGGTCAGAGGGTAAGGGGAGTCTGGGGGGTTGTGAGAGGGTGTGTAGGAGTATGACGGGGTATGGCGCGAAGGGGGGTGAGGTGGTGAAGAGTATGAGACAGGTGAGAGGAGTAAGGAGAGTGCAGGACATATGCGGAGCTTGTGGGTTTGCGTGGAAGGGGGTGAGAGGAAGAAAAAAGTCAAAGGGCTGGGGGGGGGGGCACTGGGGAGAGCTGGGAAGGAGCGTGAGAAGGAGAGGGTATGTGAAGGACTGAGGCGGTAGGAAAGGGTGAGAGGGTGTGAGGTGTCGGAGAAGCTGAGTGGGGAGGTTGGAGCCGGCCGGGGTGCAGGGTTGGTCTCGCGGGCTGCTGCGGGGGGCGGGGAATGCAAATGAACAGGGATCCGAAAAGCGTGAGCGACCGCGTCGGGAGCCAGGAGAACCTTACTCCCGGCCCCTCGCTCCCCCACCAGCCGGCACTGAGATAAATCCGAGAGGGAGCCCCACCTCTCCGCACGCTCGCTGTACCCACCTCGCTCGCTCCCTGGGGGGATGTGCGTCTGAGAGTAACTGATTAACGCAGGCGCTCTGCTGAGCGCTGCTGGCAAATTAAGGGAACTCCTGAAATGTCAGGTGGGAACGTGGTTCCCAGACCGTGCAGGTGTGGGCGCTTGCCCGGGGCCCGGGGCTTGGGCCCCTGCGCGCCCCTCCGATGATTTTACCGCTCCCTTCTCCTTAACTCTGAATTCACAACTTTAACAAAAAAAAGAAAGAAAGAAAGAAAGGATTAAAATGGGGGCCCAGACTGCTCGACGTCCGGGATTTTCCACGACTGTCCATAGGAACAATCTCTGCTTATCCAGGTCTTAAATCTCACTTCTTGGGCGAAGCTTGGCGTGGCCCCTTCCAAATGCCCTCTGGCACCCAAGCGCGGCTCAGTATTGCCCCAGCCTCGCTGTTCTCTTTGCCAGGACTAGGTTATTAGGGCCTGATGTCGGATGCAATAGGCGTTGGAAATAGGAGCACAATTTATTTGGTCAGAGATTGTGTATCAAGATGGAGGTGAGAAGGACTCTCTTTTTCCGTACCAAGAAAACCTAGACTTGTCACCAACCAGGTGGTCTCTGAACCCCGACTTTAACACAGCCTGACTATTCACATGCACAAACACAATGCCTGGAGGTGGCATATTTGGGCTATTTCAACTCAAGTTCGGTTGTTAATAGTAAAATTCACATGCCTCCAAACCATCTGTAAGATTTCACGCGCTGGGTAGAATGGAATTTAATAGCAAGTAATTTTTGAGGATTATTAAGACAATATAAACCATCTCTGCACATATTAGTGGAAAAGAATTATCTGTGAGGGGATAGAATGGGAGGAAAGTCTGGGGTGCTATCTGCAGCACCTGAAACCTAACTTTTCTTTTTCACTTTAATCTCACTGCACAGTAAAATAAAAACTTTCACAGATTCTGGCAGATGTCATTTTATAGTTGTCAGTAAGAATATTATTAACAGAAGTTAATGAATACTATAGAACCATCTAAAAGATGTTACAGTTTTAGTGTCAGCCAAATGCAATCATCTTACCTTTAATGAATGTGAATTTCATATGCAAATAAATTTTCAGCAGAGAATTTCTGAACCACTCAACTCAGAAGAATAAACCAGTTAACCTTAATTTCTCAAATATAGTTATAAATTAATTTTACATATTTTCTTTTGCTCTAAGGAAAATAACAGTACTATAAAACTCTATTATTTTCAGAAATGATAAAAAATTTTCCTCCTTCTCCATTAAAGTTGTGTTATTCACTTGAATAAGAATGGTTTTGGCAATTATGCTGTGTCTTCATTTGTATCAATAAATTACTATATGTTGTCTTGAACACTGCCAGATAAAACCACCTACAGATTTCACAGTATAAATATTTAATGGTATTTTAGCTTTGGCCAGAAATGCACACTTTCTAGATGTCGTCCAGCAATAGATCGAATTGATCATCTCTCTTCAATTTGATTCATTATACTTGAATAACTAAATGAACACATAGACTAAATAATTTTTGATAACTAGAATATATGTGAAATATATTTTATATAACAGATATTTTTTCTAACTAGATGTGTTAGATGTTATCTATTTAAAACTAAGCAAACTGGAAATTTCTTGAATTCCTAAACTGATTTTTACAACAACTGGACTTGAACCTAAGTCTTTTCTATTCATTATCATGGGTTGTGGATTCTAGGTCCCAATTCACCCATGAGCCTGAACAAACTTCATCTACAACATGTACACTTCTAAGTACAACTATAGGATGGCTGGAAACATATTGCTGGAGGCTAGAAACATGTTACTGCCTTGCTTCCTCCATGTCATTGTAGAATATCTCAAAAGACAGAGCCCTAAAATGTGCATTTCTATATCTTTAATTTCTAAAGTCTCTAAAAGATTGGGGAATGGGTGAGAAGGGCAGGGAGAGAAAAGAGAATACCTAGAGTCGTTTTACTTTTAAATGAAACAATTTTTTTAAAATCGTTAAAATGATTATAAGTTTAAGAAAACAAGTATATATCCTCTGAGGACTTAAGTATGATTTCTATGTGTATCCAATTTCCTACATTTCTAAGCCTAAAGTCAAAATACACATTCACATTCTTTTCTGTGAAACTTACAGAACTGTTTTGAAATGGCTCAGACCCACCACATTATTAATTAAATAATAAGGATAAACTAACAAATCTACCTATTCATGAAAAAATTCTTAAGGGGAAATTATTCAAAAATAGAGGTAGTCTCCTTCATTTTCTTCTATATCACTTATGTCTACTATTCTTTTAAGCCTGTCCTGATTCCAATTCTCTGCAAGGTGCTTGTTCTCAAATATACCTTTCTCTTTTGCATTCTGGACTTGTTTATACCTTTCTGCTACTTTTGTGCTACACCAAAATTCTATGTGTAACAAAGCTTTTGTTAAGCAAACTTCCCCCTGCTCTGACCCACAGCCTACCAGGGAGAGAAAGTAAATTCTGCCCAGAGACCATGAGAAGGGGCTTCCAAGGAGAACTGGTGACCCACCCTCCTCTCTACCTGCAGACGGCTAAAAGAAACCTGAAAGAGACCTGGCCAGTGTTTGGAGAAATCATAGAGGCTCTCAGACATTCAAATCTTCATACCTGGGTCGTGGCATGAGTTGGTGCTGCCCTGGTCAACTCCACCCTTTTGGAACAAAGTAAGCACTCCTCTCACCCAAAGGAATGACACTCCTTAAAGAGAGTATTGCAAATGACCCTGTTCTTTTTAATTTGTCCTCTGCGTTTCTGCAGCTCTATCTGCCCCAGAAATTAAGCCGTGGAAATTGGTGAGGTTTTGCCACCTTGATGGTAAAGAAAGGAATGTGGAAAATTCTGAACCCAGCTAGAAAACACAGCCAAGGGAAGTTCATTTTTTCCTCTATGTCAAAGTTCAGAGAAAGGCAGCCCAGCCCTCTAAATCATTTCTGATCTACAATGCGGGGCTTAAAAAGAGGGTTTAAACCAATTTTAGACTTTTACAAGATGTTTTTCTCCACCTGCTAAAGTATTTAGTTTTATTGGAGGAAGTATTCAGAACCATAAAGCTCAGGAATTGGGAAAACTTCCCCAGTCCCACAGGGTTCCCAGGGGCCCCAAGAGCTTCTGGACTCTCATGGCTCCTCCAGGAACAGTAAATCCTCCAGGATCTTCGGGTTCATTTCCCAAACCTCCCCATTACCAACTGTCTTGAGCATTAGTCCCTCAGTTCTCCCCACCATTCCTCTCCCTCCATCTACTCCCCATCCTTGTGGAAAAGTCATTTGTAAGACAACTACAGTCTTGTGCCATGGATGTGATCAAACTAGAATCTGTTGATTCCCCCAAATATAAACTTTCCTCCACTACCAATTTTGTTTCCTGATTATCTTATCGACTTTTTTGAAGGAAAAAAAAAAAAAAAAAGACCAGAGAGAGATGTGTATCCCACACCCAAATTGTCTTCTATTTAACCAGCAACTAGCAATCATCCGACATTAATTTATACGGTTTGTACAAATACCTAAGCTATTTAAAAGGCTGCTCTGGGTCGTGTGTGGCAGGGAACATCTATCTGGTGAATAGGCAGTGTCACACGGTAGCATGCTCCCTTGTCAAGGCCGATTGTGTTTTAGGCAAACATTTGTGCAAACATAAAGGCAAAGGTCAAGGACTGTTCAGTCCCAGTATGTGCTAATTCACCTAGCGAACCAATGGGGCAAAAGTTGCATTTTATATGCTCGCCCCGCCAGACCCAAGCGCAGGAGTCGCGCCTGCTAATGAAAAAATCGCCTCCGCTCCGCGATCAGCTAGCTCTCTTGTCAACTTCTCTCTGGCTGCCTAAGTTCATTTCTCTGGGCTTCCTCGGCAATAACTGGCAAAGACGTGTTTGCCAACATGTGGATCACCTCTGCCCAACCTTTGGCGCAGCACGTGTTTATTCCACTTTCCTGAGTAGGGGGTGACCTAAAAATAATAAATAAAATCTGGCTCACGGCAGATGCTTGCAAGTCGCTGTTTAGTGCTTGAATGAACGACCACTCTGTCCGGGTGCCTAAATATTGGTGTCATGAAATGTACAGCAGACCAATAATATTATTCAAACCACAAAACCGAATCCCAGAGCCGCGGGTTCGTGACAGGAAAGTGCATAAAACTACGCATTTGCAACACATGTTTGTGGAAAAGGGCGCGCGCGCGCGCTGGGAGCCGCCTTTCCAGTTTCCTTGGGGCCACTTTCAAACAGTTCAGCGAACACGGGGCATCGCTTTCCGGTGAGATATGCCTCTCACTAATACATGTCTACGCCAACTCCCACAGATCATTCCTAGTTATTTTTCCAATCTCTGGAAAAAAAAATACAAACGATTTCGAGTGGATGTCAGCTTGAGCAACTCGGAAGTGGAATACTTTTAGGGTTAAACAAACGCGCGCGCGCTCCAACCCTAGGGTTTACTTTGCATCAATAATCATCTGGCGAGAACCAATGGCTGAGTTTTTCCAAACCGTCCATTTAAGGGAAGAGTTTTTTCCGCTGATCAACCCGAGGGTCGCAGCTGTGCGCGTCCACAGGCAAAGAGTTTACACGTGCAAAATTCATTCCTGCGAGGCGGGCCCCTGGCTCAACAGCGGAGCGGAGCGGCGCGGCTCTCGCCCGGGGCTAGAGGCCAGGACTTGTTGCCTCTGCCGCCGGAGAGGCTCTCCAAACCCCGGCACTCAGGGCTCCAGGGCTTCTGGGACCGTGATGACAGGGCTCGAGAAGAAAGCGCCTCCCTGTTAAACACCCGCAAAACCAGAGCAAAGTCGCGGGAGGCTACCAACCCAGGAGGGAGCCTGGAGTTAGTTTTATCTTCCCTAAAACCAACAGGAAAACTCTCCCCGAAGTGCATTTTTACTGCGTTCCAAAACCAAAGAGAAAACAGGAAAAAAAAAAAAAAAAAGTAACTTACCCCGACCTGCCACAATACTACATTCTGAGCGTCCTTTTAACACTTTGATTCTTCCTTTAGTGCTGCAGCCTTTTCTTTCCTCTTGCCAGAAACCAACTTTCAAACTAGCTGCAATGTAAAAATAAAAATAAAAATAAACAAACAAAACTAAATAAAACCGGCTTTTACCCTTCTCACATCTTGCCAGCTAGAATCTGCCTCAAATACTTCTTCATTCTTTCTTTACCAAAATTTGCTAAACACCACCTGGGCAGCTTCACAAGGCTTAAAGTTTGTGTGGTTTGTGTGCGCAAATGTGCTAGTGTGTGTGAGTGTGTGTGTGTGTACGCGCGCGCGCAGGGGTGAGAGTTAGTTGCTTTTAAAAAGACGTCGTTGTCATTCAGAGTAATAAAAGTGTGGCCCCCATCTTTGGGTGTGAATTCTTACATGCACCTCTCATTCCAGTTAACTTTTTTCGAGCTGAGAAAAGCTGCTAGCTTACTTTCGGGAGACTTTGCTCGTTATTCATCTGTTTAGTCGCCTCAGAGGCACAAAAGCGGATCCGCGGCGTTATGAAAAATGGCCTGGGCGCGGAGAATGTCACAGTGGTCGGCGTATTATTTTAGCCTTCTTAAAAAAAACTCAGGGAAAGTTTGCTTTTGATGAATTCAATAAAAGCGAAACTGCAACGGAAGAGATTTTCAGCTAAAATCATACAGCATGGGGCAGAGCTTAAAACAGCCAGATGGCCAAAGGTAGAGAGACCCTCTCGGTTTCAAAACCCAGATCTGGAATTCCGCCGGCTGGACTTCTTAGTTTATTTAATCCCGCGTGTATCTTTATTTTTTTTTTCAATTGATTTCCCCCGCTCTTTTTTCCACTTCTCTTTTGGTTCCCCACCCCAGAGCTGCTGGTGAGACCCTGTCTTGGGATTTGCAGAAGTCACTTTGCAATTTCCCCTTTGATAATAGAGTTAAACTTTGCAGCGCACGCAGTCTAGAGAGAAGCTAACTTGGAAGGCGGTAGGCCTGCTTGTTGTGGCCCATCATCAGGTTCTTGATTCAAATGCCGCAGCCTTTGACAGCTAAGGCCTTTGAATATAAGGACAAATATTCATCCCACCCCACCTGACCACCCCTCACCCCGCACCCCACAATCGTGGAATATCAGAAGAGTTTGGCTCATTCCTCAGCTTTGTGCCCTCATGGATCCCTCCCTTGCGATCCCAACCCACATGGAGTTAGTTAGAATCCCAGCAGATTTCTTAAAGATTCCCTAAAATATCCTTGGGTGTCAAAGAGGAACAGACTGGAGTGGCCACAGTGGCTCCTTCCCGACTTGGAATGCGACTTGTGAAATTAATATACATCCTATATGAACCTTGTTGTTGAAGTCAGATGTTGACTAAGCAGAGAAATGGGGTGGGGGCAGTAAAAACAGATGATAGGACTTAACACCTGGGGCTCTTCCTCTCGAGATGGGAGGTGGGGTCGGAAGGCACCCAGGACCCCATCCCTCAGAGTCAGCCCTGAAAGGATTTAGTTTGGTTTGCAAGTTAGGCCACCACCTCCGGGAAGGCCTCCGGATGGACTCTGTCCTAGAATCACTGCAACTCTCTAGGCTGAGGAACTGGTTGTGAAGGGGCAGGTTTTCAGAAGGATTTAGCGAGTTGGGCCTGGCCCATCCTAGTCTAAATCCAAAAGACAATCCCTCAAATTGCAGGGGGTTTGGGGCATGGGTGGGAAAGAGGACAGAGAGATCAGGGAGAGCAAGGATTAGTACTGAAGACTTGACTTCAGCGATCCTGAGGGGGCAGAGAAGGGGGAGGCACTATCTGAACTGCCCCAGCCTCCCCAAAGCCGAGGGGAGAAGCAGCTCAGGCAAGGAGAACAGTGGGTCCTTCGGGGGCTCGCTGATCCTATTATCTGCTGTGCCACTTCCTAGCTGAGGGATCCTAATTAACGTCCCAGCCCTCTGTTTCCTCATCTCTAAAATGGACATAAAAGTACAATCTGTTTCAAATGAGGGTTTTGGTTCGTTCGTTTTATATGGGACTGTGAATGCAAAGCGCTTAGAGAAAGAGCACAATAAACATTTACTAGTGTGTTGTCAGTGTTACTTCCGCTGTTGTTTTTATTATAGGCTGACGTAGGCATTGCGGTGACAACACCTCGAAGCATAGGCTCCGAACAAGCGGGTCTCCGGACCCACGTTCTCACTCTCTAGGCTCTAGAGATCCAGACTCAGGCCCCTGGCACCCTACAGAAATCTCGACAGTCCTGGGATCGGACCAGCTCTCCCCACCCGAGTTGATCTAGCCCCAGTGGGTGCCTGGTTGTCTCCCTCCTTTCCTTGCGCAGAGCCGCAGAACCCCAGGTATCTCCGGGAAGGCCTGAAGCATTCCCAACCCTGGTCTCTCAACAGTGCCCGCACTCTAGAAAAAGCTTCCAGCTTTTCCAGAACCGGGTTGGAAAAGGCCTTTTGGAAAAGACAAGGCACTCACTTTTCTTTTGGAAGCGAAGGGAATCAGCTGGGGAAGGAGAACGGCAGAAAGACTCGGGGGTGGCTGAGAGGGTCAGGCCAGCGCGCCCAGCTCACTCCAAGTTCACACCTCGGAGCTTCCCGCTCAAGTATTTTTCGCAGAGGATGCTGGGAGGAAACCTCTGCTTTCTCCCCAGCTGACCTAAGGGGCGGAGGGGGTGGAGAGGTGCGGCCGGCCCCAGAATGGAAGCTGAAGCCCCCAAATGCTCTAGGACCCTGCAGGAAAGAGGCACAGCAGCAGATCGGAATCCAAAGCACAACTCGGAAATACACTGTCATAATCAATGTCCCCATCTTGTGGGACAATCGAGCTAAAAATCCACAAGACATGAGGCTGGCTCACATCAACCAGCGTTATGGGGCACGTAGATGGCAAGCCCTTTTACCTCCGCTTGGAGTTCCCCACTCATTTGTGATGTTTGAAGTGCACAAAGGTGATGCCTGGTCTCCACCTGGTCTGAAGAGGCAAGGAGAACTAGAGTTCCGTCAGTGCTTTGCCTACTTTGGGCATCTCGCACCTCAGACCCAAATTAGAGCACTGCCTAGCATTCAAGTTAAAAGTGGTGCAGGCCCTCAAGAGAAGGGGTTACTGTAAGTTCAAATCCATCCCGGGGCCTCGGGCTCTCGCTCCTGCGGGGGAAGCTGAGTCAAGAGTCTCTGGCTTAGGGCGCAGGCGCCTCCCTCCTCTTCACTCCCGCGCTGCCGCCAAGGTTCTTTCCCAGGCAGGAGACAGAGTTTCCAGCCGAGCCCCACGTCGAATATTTACACCCTCAAGAATGGCAGTGGGAGAGAGAGGAATTCCAGGACGGAAGTTTGTGCCTAGGTTGCTCGGAAATAGGGGGAAATTTATTGGCTTTGTCCTGAAGATTTCTGTAGTTTTAACTCAGAAAAACAAGCTGCCTGTGGCCAATAGACGTTTGTAGGGGAGGGGGGTTGGAGCTGATTTTCATAACTGTCCTAACAGACCCCTGACCTCCTGGGCTGAAGATTTCTTGTGATCAATGAATAGGCTCTGCTTTGAGCTTTGCAATTATAATTAAACTACTGGAGACTCTGTCCACTTAAACATGTGTCCCGCTCCGAGGTGATGAATCATGGTCTGTCCAAGGCACTCGCTTAGCCTCCCTCAGCTTTTAGGGCATCCCATTCAGACAACTCCGTTGGGCCAATGTTTGCTTAGGACAAATTCCACCCCCCACTCCCTACCCGGCATCTCTCTCTTTCTCTCCCTCTCTCTCTCTCTGTCTCTCTTAATTCTCACTTGTTCTTGCCTTTCTGGGTTGGGCAAGTATCCATAGAAAGGAACTTGGGCGCACAGGGTGGATGACTTTCCCGCCCGAGGTGGAGCTCTCACATTAATTGTCCCAATAAATTGAGATATAGTGTGCATAATGCAATGGAACAATATGATTATAGTCCACGTGTATGACTTAATTAAGCTATTTGCAGCTTGATGCTGCAAGTCAACGGGTGTGCAAGTGGATTAACAATTGCCCGCTCCCTTATCCTCAGGATGGCGCATAATTACTTTACTAGCGGTACATATCAATTTTTGATGATTGCGGAAGCCATGCTAGCTTCACCAAGAAACCATTTAATAACTCTCCGTTGTGTATTAAAAAAGTAGTATTTGGAAATATTTTGAAGCCGCTCCCAACATTTTTATAGGTTCTGATTGTGGCCTTTAATGGGCCGCTGTTTCATTCCTGATGTATATTTTATAAAGGGGCAAAGGCTAAACTCTTAAGTCCCTGCTCTGAGAGGGAATTGGAGTCCCCCACCTGCTCTCCACCCAGGGAAAGCCTCTCGCTTCTGCTCCAAGCCGTGTTGGCTGACTGGTACGTAATGGATCCATGGAAAGGCTTGCAGCTAGGGCTGCCACCCTTTAAAATCTTCTCTTTCTGACTCCACTTCTCTCTCTCTCTCTCTCTCTCTCTCTCTCTCTCTCTCTCTCTCTCTCTCTCACACACACACACACACACACACAATCTCTTTCTCTTTCTACTAAAAGATAATCCAGAAGCACTATGAGCCCCCTCCTTCCAGGATTCTCTTCCCAGCTCCCCAAGCACCTCTAAGTCCTGAAGGATGCATGTCCCTCATGCGCAAGACTAAGGAAAGCAAGGCGTCTGGTGGCCCAGCAGGGAAGTGTGTACTAACATGGGTTGATAAAATTTGCAACTGGGCTAATAAAATTACCCAACTTGATGACAGAGATATTGACATTCAGACTTCCCCTGCTCTTTGCCCTTTGTCTGGAGTAAGATGGCGTCAAAGCCCCAGCTCACTTCCATCGTGGCTGGGGATGGTGATGATGATGTGCGTTTGTTCCATGTGATTTACTATTTGAATCAAGTCAAGGCTGATCGTTTGACCTCTCTGGATTGAACTAAATTCATCACTTATAATTTTATTTAAAAGCCGCGTGGCCATCAATCATAACGAGAGCACGGGGAGGCAACATTTTCCAGGGAAATGTGTCAACTTCATGGACACATGGCGCTTACACCATCCCTTTCCTGTCCTGGACTGAGCAGACACATACCTAGGGTTCCCTCTGAGGACACAAGGTTAATTCAGCTCCTGATGGGTGATGACATTTGAAAGGAGGAGTCCTTTGCTTGCCTAGGACCAAAGCTGAGTGAGATGATGCCAAGATTTAGGCCGAGTTCTAAATGAGCTCCCTGCCTTTGGACTCAAGAGATGGTTTACGAACTGTGTGCCCATCCTCAATCCAAAGGAAATTTCAAAACATTCCAAAAATTCCTGTGAAATCAGGATCACAGTTGATCTCCCTCATTCCTAATAGTGCTGCTGTAAATCGCTTTGAAACTGCAATATATCTCAGCTCTCCATCTTTCTGAGTATCCATGTTATTGCCTTCTAGTGAATAAATGTTACAGCAGTCTCACTAAAAATTTTAAGAAGAGTAAAAATTTCCAGTGGTCTTTAGACCCAACTCAACATTAATTCTTAAAACTAAGGTTACAGAGTCCCTATTTCGAAGGTTTCCTGGTTGAGTCTATTTGTTCTTCTACCTGAAGCAGGTGATGTTTCTGCAGAAACATCTGAATGACAGCAGGAGTGAAGGACAAATCTGATAAAGTCTAATAAAGCATGAGCATTGAAATGTCATTAAACTTGCAAAGATGAGACTCAAAATCACCAAAAAGGTAAATGTCTTCATTAGCCTGATCTCCGAAGACTGTTGAACATTTCATTAATTTATAATTTATGATTGTTTGACAAATATTGAAAAGTATGTAAATATGAGCTGGATAATGTCTTTTCTGCGGGAGATGAGGAAATGACCCAAAATGTACGTGCCTGCAAGATTACACACAGGACCCGGCTCTCTGTATCAAACTGTGCCACCCCTTTAGCCAACATATTGTGCAAGTGACAAGTGAAATAGTGCAGATAAACCAATGGTTTAAAACGTAATAAAGACAACAGCCATTTGCATTTTTTACATTTTATTACAAAGGTAATTTACTATGACACATTTCTGAATGTAATTTATGAAAACATGTTAAAGCAATTACATAGTGTATACAGCCCTCCGAGCTACAAAATTCAGATAAATAATAATATTATAGACCTTTAGAGATGTTCACTATTGAAAACATATCCTTTATTTCAAAAATGGGTTGTACAGAAGAAAATAATGGCATTATAATTTAAAATTAAGAATAAAATCTTGAAGAACAATAGAAAGTAAATGAATAATATTCTTCGCTGGAGTTGCAAATTTAAATCTTTACGATGACAATTTGCTTATTTCACAGGGTTTATTATCAACAATTTCTTTGTTTTCCTTCCTGGACTCAACGTTAAGTGCAAAGTATTAAAGGATTTGGGGGAGGGAGATACAAGAGGAATGTATGTTTCCTCTTTCAAACTTCTCAGCTCATTCCTTTGCCCCATTTCTCTTTTTTGAAGCACAGGATTGTGCCATCTTTGAAAAGTAAAGAGAAATCCACTCCCTGAAGGTCAGTACTGTCTGAACTGATCCTTCAAGCAGATTTTCTACACCAGCCTGTCATAAGTTATCAAAATGGGAGAGGATTCCATGGGGGATGGGAGGAGGAAAGTTTACATAATAGAGCAGGAAATAAAAATGAGCAATGTTTCATTTCAGCTCCCACTTCCCAGACATTAATTTATTTCATAGTAACTTCATATTATGCTTTAAATCTGGGAGTGCAGGATTAGATCCTTAAGATTCAGCCTCCAACTATACTTATCAACTTTTTTGGGGGGCGGGAATCTTCCTTCCTTTTGTATTTATAGGTAAAATGCTTTTCAATCGCTTTAGCTTTAAACGTCAATCATAAAAGCAAGCCCGAAATGGGCCCTTTTCCTGCCTGTGGGGGGCATGCCCTGGGTTTATTCCACAAACTTGAGACTATCTGCAAGGCCTGTTGTACGTTTGCTTGAACGAGCCCTAGGGAGTGTTAGCTGCTGTGACAGACTTACAGCCACAATTACCCTCCCAGCCATATTAAATCTGTCAAGAAACAAACAACAACAACAAAAACACCTTATCACAACTAAATCAGAATTTGTGGGGCATTGGAAGCATATAATAATTGTGCCGAGTCCTCTTTTTCAGCTGGGAAACCTAGCAGCCCACAGTAACCTTCAAAATTTCCCCCATGCCTCCCGGTTCGAGCACCCAACACCCCACCCTGCAAGTAGATGTACAGGCACTGGGCCCCTTGGAGCACCCCCACAGAGTGCTGTCCCGTTACCAAACGTGGACCATCGCCTGAATGTGGCCACCTTTCTCCAGAGCAGTGGGCAAGTGAGTCCGGGTATAGTGACCTGGACTCCCGAACTCCCTGCCCACGAACTTCTGCTCTGCCCCGCCCCCCGCTCTACTGAGCAAGCAGCTGACCGTCATTCCACCTTCAGGCGAAGCTGGCGCCGGGGATGCTTCTCCCGCCAAGCATCCCTCAGGTTGACGTCGCTGACGGACAGACCAGCAGCTCAGCGGGCTTTAGCTTCAGGACCCATCCCTCACCCCTACTGTACCCTTTCAGCGCCTTGGGTCTCCCTTGTACCCTGCTTTAGAGCTGGGAATTGCCCAGGAATTGCCTCCACCAGCCGTCCCTAGCCCAGCCAAGGCTGGGGCCTAAGCCTGTTAGTCCCTGGCTCGAGCCGGGTCTCGGCACCTCCTCCTTGCCTCCAGAGCCGGACTGGGCCAAGGAGGTAGGCTGTGGGTTTGTTTTCACCAGGGTTAAGTCAGTCCTCGGTTCCAGCCTTTGTCTTTCTTGGAATGTTTAGGGGCTGCATATGCTTTTGTGTTGCAAACAGCAAGCGGGGTCCCCAGGAGTCCCTGACCCCATGCCTTGGCGGGAGCACGGTTTCCCTGGACGACTGTGGCTGGCGAGGGGGGAGGGGGCACCGGGTGGTAATCTTACGCAGGCACGCTGCCACGCACCCCCGAGCCAGCGCAGACAAGCAGCGCCCGCACACACACAAAGAAAAGTTCCTAAAGAAACGAAGAATGAATGAATGAATGAATTGCACTGATGGTGAACTCCCTGAATTCGTGGACTAGAGGAAGGAGGGAAATATAATGAGGGAGGGGATCAATAAAGAGAGGGAGCCAGAGAGAAAAGAAATAATACCTGCTGATGTGTCAACTTCAATGGGCAATCTTATAATAACAAATGAAACAATGAAAGGACTGCATTGTTTCCTATTAAGCGCTCCATCCATGACCCCGTTTATATCTGCAATGGCCATGTGTTGATGACTTGGAGTATATGCAAAAACAAACTTTCCCGCGGTGTTATTTTTTTTTCTCTCCTTCTACTCTGCTTGTCAAGCTTTTCTTTCCAAACAGTCAGATTTTTTTTTTTTTAAAAAGGCAAAGCAGAAGAAGTGGGAAAGAAACCTCCACCACCATCGCTACCCAAGAAATGATAAATAGCATCGAATAGCTAATCGCTGGAGGGCGCGTTTACCAATTCATAATCATTTATTCTTGGTGATGTATGGCTCTTACTCTTAAATCTGAAAAGCTTCTATTTGAAGGTGTAAATAGCTTTTTTTTTCTTTCTTGTAGTAAACCTTCCTGCATTAGCAGTGATTGATCTCATGTACAATTCGTCCCAGAGTGCTATTTTACAGGGGGAACACTAGCTTTTGGAGATTAACTGGGGCGTCTGTTACATATTAATGAAGCCAGGAGATATACTAACGTTTTGGTAATTTAGTTATTTGTGTCTATAGCTATCGTCGTTATTTTCTTTTAGACCCCTGCGGTTGTTATCCATCGAATTAAAAAGTGGTCCTCAGAATTACTTTTTTTCCACTGGCAACTAAACGCCATTTAATGTGAAAAACAAATGTTGACTTCTCTCTTGAAGGAAGTGTGTTTCTTGGCAAGACATCAAAGTGTTTTAAACTGTGTTAGTGGCTGATGTTAGTTTTTTTTTTTTACTGGGCAGAGCCTGCGCTAAAGTAATAACTAACGGGAGGAAAAAGAGAAAAGAAGTCTTGGCTTGCTTCTATCTTAGAAAAGGTATTCGATCTTCTAGGAGAGAGGGGGAAAGTGAAAACTCTAGGGTGAATGTGTTCCTGGCAAGAGGTTCCCCAAAACACTTGGAAATCCAAACTTAATCGATGTTGGGAGTGGGGTGGGGGAGGAGGAACAGAGGTTGCTCATTGATTTGCACCTTGATAATTAATATCCCACCAAATGAGACATCAACATCATTAATGCCTCTGTATTCCCGGAGACAGACTTTTAGTGAACTGCAATCCCGAATAAAAGCCATGTTCGACAAAAAGTTTGCTTCATGGCCCGGGATTAAATGGCCCTATTTCTCTGTTTTCTTGAAGGATTTTTATGGGGAGGGGAGATTTCCTAAAATGCTCTGGCTTCCCACAGAAGATCTGGGGGGATTGCCTGCGGGCAGGAAGCCTCTCCTGGCACCCCGCAATTTCCCGGGTTCTGTGGAGGACGTAGGACCACTACCGATTGCGGAAGTAGGGATAGGAGAGGAGAAAAGGGGTTGCGAAAGGCTTTGGTTCGATGGTGGATCGCCCATTTCTACCTCCGGGAACTGCCTGCTGAGTTCAGGAGAGGCCAGGAAGCTGCATAACATCCCCGAGGGACACATCTGCCCCTGGGTCCTGACTATGTGAATCTCAGCCCCTTGGCCCTTCGGATTGCCTACCCAGGCCCGGTGCGTCTCCCCTCCTCCAAAAGGGAGTCCCCTCTACATTCCCCTCCCACAGCCTGTTACCACCCTTCTCCCAGAAGCCCCGATCTGGAGCTCCAGATGACTGGGGCCTTCCAGCCCAGCGTTTGCAGTGAGGGCAGCTTCAAGACGCAACAAACTTTCTAGAGACGCGAAACACTGAAGCGTGATGACGCCGGTTGGCCGGGGCGCGCCCCTTTTGTTTTCGGGGGGCGATTTATGCTCTTCATAAAAATGTGGTTTGGAAAAATAGAAAGGGCCTTGAAAACGTTGTTACAATGAAAAAGGGACAAATTAGAAGACATTTTCCGTGATCAAAGGCGGAAGGGAGAGCGCGCATGGGCATTCACAAAGCTTGACTTATTCCCTCCCCTCCTTTGCAAGCCAGGGCAACAAGCGTGTCCCCCATTGACAAGGCGCCCTATTCAGACTGCAGGTGCGAAGTGGGCTGGCGAGCCCGGCCACATTATGTCAAGGTTGTTGGAGATTAGTGTTTGGCCTTAATAACTAAAGCGCTTGATTTACATTGGAAAAAAGCCCCCTCAGCCGTGAAAACAAAATCGTTGAACGCGTGATCATTGCGAGGGCGGCTGATATCCTAATACTCACATTGTTCTCTGCTGGGCCCAGGCGCGCCCTGGCCTCCTCAGGAAGGGCAAAGCCTGGGTTGCTGGCCTTGAACCAGGTCTCCAATCACACACCCTGTCCGGGTTCTGGAAGAAATGGTGATGGGTAGAAGTTTTACAGGGGCCTCAGGAAGACAGAGTGGGAGCTTCCCTGGGAGTCCAGATCTGGTCCCTCTGTTTTGGCAAAGCCCGGCATGGGAGAATCATGGCGGCTCCAGGGCCTCAGGCCCAATGGTCAACTCTCTGAAGGCTCAAGGGCCTCCAGCATTACTTTGGTGGGAAAGCTGAGGGACTTGTCTTGAAGTGTCACGGACAAGAACAATTCTACGCAAAGGTGATGATCCTTTGGGAGTGACTGGAGAGCTGAAGGAACTTAGGAAGGACTAAGACACACCGACTAATCTGGGCTGGCTCCAAGAAGGCCAGAGTGTTCAGGCCAAATCTATTCCTCGAGGGACAGCCCACTTCAGAGACATCCAGAACTACTCACAGCCTCTACCTCACTTTCTCTGCACTTTTCCTGTTTCATTTTCCCAGAGATTGGGGGGGGGGGGGTCCACCTTGGCCTTCGTTCTGCTTCCCCTTGTGTGGAGATTTTAGGGCAGATTCCACCCCCCCCATACACTACTGTATCTGTGCCTCCCTGACTTCCTCCTCCCCCACCCATGAAAAGGGATGCAGAGAACAAGAGATCTGTGGTTGGGACCTATGAACAGCCATTTCTATATGGATATGTATCTATTCTAACTGCAATATAGTTTGTAAAAGTCAAGCTACTTAAGGCAATTTCCATAAGATCTGTACTAGAAGAAAAGGTTCAGTGGGGACAAGGTGAGAAAGCTGTTAACTATTGTCTGGCCCTGAAAAGGTCGTAAGTCAGAGCCTTGGTAGCTGACCTGTCAGGGGAAGGTATAAAGGCTTTATTCATGCAGTGGCTGCAGTGTTCTCAGCTCTCACAAAAGTGTTTTTATGATTAGATTCTCTTACCTCTTTTCTTAATTAAAAAGCTGAACCATTAGAATAGCACCTGCATCGTGTCCCGATGGTGCCTGCATACTAATTCCAGAGCCTTTACAACCAGTAATTATAACATAAAATCAGAGATTGAATAAAACAGAAGGATTTTGCTCCCAAAGCCCTGCTAATCCCCTTTTAAAAGGGTCTGGTGAAATAATTCAGAACAGTATCCGGAAGTTGGATTACCGTTCCTTTTTTAACTTTTTACAATGAAATGATATTTCACACTTAAAGGAAGCTCTGTTTTTCTACAACAGTTTTTTTTTTTTTTTGGAAGAAAGTTGGCAGGTTTTTTGAACTATACAAAGTATTGGACTGTGGATTCCTTATTCACTAAATGCAGTGCCAGAAAATGTAGGGGAAATTTGTATGGCAGGTTTGAACCACATTTTCTCCGGTAAAAGTGGCTGCAGTGTGATTGAGAATTGCATATGTACATCAGGCAATGCTTCTCACTTCTTTCAGAGGAAATAAATAAGCAGATCTTTTGGGGTCAGATGCCTATTTTTCATGACTTAGAAATATGCACATTTCAGGCAAAACACTCCACTAAGATGCTTTTTAACACTTAATGAATACATTGATGAGTTCAAAGGCTAGACGCCTCCGTTAAACACCGAGCAAGACCTTGCGGTGGCACAAGCCAGGGACCTTGAGCTGTCTGCAGTTTCTCCCCAGTCCTGGCAAAGAACATCATCCTCATCTGGCTAATCTGATCTTGCATGGGCCAGCCGTCAGTCACAGACAAGAGAAAACTGGGTCATCCTGATTTTCTGTATGAATCAGCTGATCATATTGTGGGTGGCTTTTTCCTCTTCTTTTCACCATCATTCCACAAATGCGTGGCACAGCCAAAAGCATAGAAACGTACCCAGTTTTGGTTTCTTTCCTCTGCAGACATTTCTCAAGGCTGCCCATGTATTCTTGAGGTTCAGAACCATGCACAGCCCTGGTTGACTTGTTTTGAATTGATGAATACTCTTGCCCTGCATATTGGCTCACACAGAGTCTATATTGGATCTAAAGAAGTCAAAAATGCAAGACAAGTTTCAAGGTCATCTCCCTGGTCCTATTTACATTTTATCAACTTGCAACCCAAAGTAATTTTTTTCTCTCTCTTTTTTTTCTACACAGCTGTTCTGGATGTTTGCAAAGCCACTGGAAGATTCAGAGGCAAACGCTGAGACCTCTCTTAGTTGCCTACTGAGTTTCTCTTTTTCTTAAATGGTTTTGGGGTCTGAACTTGATAATGTTCCTAGAAAACTCTCAGGCATTTTCCTCATTGAAGATATCTGGCTAAAAAGGCAATGGTGTCCTGATGCCCTGACAGGGAGTTGGTGACAAGTAGAACATGTTACTGTGGGATTCTCAGTCACTTGGTGACTAAGATGTTATTAATTTTCCCAGAACAGAGATTCAGTATGGAACAACTATGATTATGAAAAAAAAAAAAAAAGGTTCTGATGCCTTACTGGAAAGAATGTGTTTTTGTGTAACTTTTGCCCCAAACCGCTCTGCCCTGGGTTGCCCACCTTTGCTCCCCACTTGCACATTCCCGCCTTTTACACCTGGGTCTTGAAAAGCCCAAAAACCAACAGCTGACTCAGAGTAACCTCAGAGACTTATGGTAAAAATAAATCAACATCTGGGCCATCTTCAGTGTCAGTGTCTTAACAAGTCATGGGGGTGACATTATGATATCGGGTTTCTCCTGCTTCGTTCTGCACCAAAATAAACTCGATTCCCTCTCATTTTTCTTGAGCCTTTCAAAAGCAAATGGCGTCTCTGCCTCAGTGCCCCACTGCACCAGCATCTGGAGCTCTCAGAGAACATAAACTGTTTCAGGACCCTCAGCTAGCCTAGGTGCTGCCTGCCGAGGCACACCCTCTCTGGAGCTTGAGGTCCCTGGGTGCCACGCTTTCTAGGAGGGTCTGGAAATCTGATTCAGGGAGGAGCTAGGGGACATGTCTGAAAGATGGAGTCTTGTGAGTAATAATAACAACAACCTTAACAGCAAGCACTTAACGGGTAATTCTAGATGGTTTCAAGGATTATCGTGTTTCTTGCTCAAGACAAACTTGTGGAGATGATGCTTGGAAATTCTCTTTTAGCAGATGAGGAAACTGGAGCACAGGGAGGTTTCATCCCTCATCCAGGGGCACAGGGCCACAGGTGGAGAAGCCCAGGCAATCTTCCCATCACACCCGCACTTTCTACCTAGTGCTCGCTTTCGAAGAAGCCAGTGGAAGGGCTCACTGGAAATCATTAGCAGGCTAAGGCGCCCCCAAACTGCCCTCGGGGCTGCCACTGCAAGATAGGAGGTGAGTAACTTCTTCAAAGGACATTTGAGGTGTTCTCTGGGGTGAGCTAGCCATGGGCACTCAGGCGAGAGTGACTTCACCCCTCTGCCAAAGGTCACACCATTCAACTTTCTGCCAAAAATAACTTTTCGAAGGGAGCCCGAGAACTCTTAGGGGCAGCAGCGCGCAGGTGTCCCAGCGCACTTCCCCTTTCCTCTCCTCATCCCGTGATTCCTCGGCTCGAACTCGAACTTGGGAGGTTCCCAGGGCAGCGGCCCTCTCGGCTCTCGGGGATGGTTGGGCCACGACTCCCCGGTGCCCCTGCGGCACAGTGCGGTCCCAGGCGGGGTGCGAAGGCGCAGCTGGAGGCGCGGACGTTTCCTCTGGCAGACGTTTCCTGGGGCGGCCGTGCGGACGGGAGACAGCGGGATCAGGCGACGAGCCTAGAAGAGCCCTGGCCCGGGGTGCCCGGGGCCCTTCTCATCCCCACCTGCTCCTACCACAAGGATTCCGTCAGTGAAAGGGCTTTCCTGAGTGCGCTCTCCCACAGAGGCCGGGCGGGGGAACCCAAACAGCAAGAGAGGCTCCTCTAACTGGTCCCGGACCCGGAGGAGCGGGACCCTTCGGCGAGAGGGACGGGAGGGGGCGCTCATCCCAGGACTAATGGCCAAGGACCTCCTCCCTCGCGGCGCCCACCGACTCGGAAGTGTCGCGGCGGTTCCAGTGGCCGTCCCCTCGGGGCCGCTCTTTTCACACCCGCGCGTCGCCCTGGCACCTTTGCGCGCTGAGGTCCCTCCCGCAACCTTCTCTGCAGGCCTGCCGCCCTTGCCCTACAAGCTGGTTCTCCCAGGTGTTCTCGAAGGGAACCTAGCATCCAGACCCCAAGAGCCGTCGTCTTCCCGCTCAGAGCATCCCAAGCCCCAGCCAGGCCCTGGAGACCCAACTTCTCCCTCTTCCGGCCAGGCGGATGCGGCGCCTGCGCAGTAGGAGCAAGGGAGCCCGGCACGCGAGTGCCCGGAGGCTCAGTGACCACAGGGGAGGGTGCAGCAGGGCTCTGGTGGTTCAGGTGCTTCTGATACGTCTGAAATAATTTCTCCAGTGGCCGGGCTGGATAAGAGAGCTTCTGCATCAGATGCTAAAACTCACTGACGAGCCCAGTCTCCCAATCGGGGCTCAGAGAAGAGTCCTGTGGGCTGGAGCCACACAGTCTTAGGACTTGGCTCTTCGCAGCTCTCTGAAGGGAGTAG
The DNA here is from genome assembly GCF_011762595.2 of Tursiops truncatus. Lineage (NCBI taxonomy): Eukaryota > Metazoa > Chordata > Mammalia > Artiodactyla > Delphinidae > Tursiops > Tursiops truncatus. The sequence goes on along the minus strand of NC_047037.1, from coordinate 20,582,316 downwards.
GGAGTCGAGAGGTCTGAGCATCCGCTACTCCCAGAGAGAGGAGCGTCCAGCTGGGAAGACTCCTGCGGGCAACTGTGCCCAAGGTACCCCATTAGGGCTTAGGGAAGGCTTGGAGCCAACCCGCCCTTTCTTTTTCTTTGTTTTATTCCCGCCAGCTACCAGACATTTCTCTGGGAAGTCAGAGGTGGTTTGCGAGAGGGGGCGCGGTGCCGCGGAAGGCAGCCTTTCTCGGAAGACACTGCGAGCATGGCTTTACATTCTTCTCTTCCGCAATGGAAACCGGTTAATGAGTGCCAGTGTCATTGGGGTGAAATTGGGATCGAGGGAAGTCTTCTCTACGAAGGCTGCTTAGGTGGGTCCCTGTGTTTTTGTTGCCCCGAACAACTAGGCTTTAGAGTTGTCTCTGCGAAGCCCCGAGGGAAGGCAGGGAAGAAGACGGGATGCTGTGGAAGGGCCCCACATCTCTCCCAAGATGATGAAGCAGTAACAGGACACTCGGATTCGAAAGGGGAAGGGGAACATCACATCGTTTATTTCCAAAGAAAATAGCAAAACGGAGCTCCATGTACACAAAAGCCTTTGAAGGGAAAAGGAATCACAGATTTTAATTCATTTTTACATATTTACAGCAAGATTAAACCACAGCTTTCAACTATGTTTTCATTCAACAATCACTTTCAGTAAAATACATAACAACTTTTTTTTTTCTTTCAAGTTAGTTCATAATTTAAGGATGCTAAGGGGACAGGTGATAAATCACAAACAGTGTGGCTAGAGAGGGTACCAAATAGTATAAAATTTCAGTCAGGCTTTCTTGGGTGTGTGAATTATGATTACAAGCCGTTTGCCCATCCGTATAATTCACATTCATTGCAATCATTACATTGTCCCATAAATTAGCAATATAAACAAACATATGGGGACCTCAAGTAAACAAATAAAAATCAGTATAAGAGACAACATTTTGTAGCAACTATAATAACAGCATGGGTTACAGCTTGGGGAAACTTCTTTACAAATCATTTAGTCAGCACACACGGGGTGGGGAGGCTGGAACATCCTTGTTTATTTAAACCACCTTTAAAACTACATCAGAAGCTTTGGGGAAAGCTGGACGGGTGAAAGTTTCTTTCTTGGGCACAATATGAAATTTAGAACTGCACATGTGGATGGGAGGGGGGCGTTTGCATGCACTTTGGGGTCGTGGACCTTCTGAACTCCAAATGCCAAGATTCTGAAGAAAACAGGAAATTATAAAAATGTCTCTCTCCCTCAAGCCACTCTCCTTTCTATTAATGGCAGAAAGAGCTTGCTGATTGCTGCTAGTGGGAAGAAACACACAATGGGTCTATTTTTAGCAGAGATTGTCTTCGAAGGAGCAGGAAATAGTAACAATTGCTTAGCTGCAGCCTTGGTTCCAAGGATTCGGAGCAAGAATATTGGGAACTTGAGGGGTCTCTAGGTGACCTGACTTGGGCTAATTGAGTGCAGACCAGAGAAGAGAGAAGCAGACATACAGTGTAGGCTTAGGGTGTATACCCTCTGCCTGCGCTGTCTCTGCATTCTTTCCCTCCTGTCCCAGAGCCTGGGCAAAGGGCCCCTCAACATCTGCACACCTCCACAGGCTCTGGACCTGATGTCTCTGCATTGCTTTTGTTTTTCCCTTAGCAGGACTTGGCCCTAAGTTATCAGTTAGTGTAATGTGCATGTATTTTTTAAAAAAAGTTAGATTTTATCTCTTTAGAAACGGTTTGAAACTAACGGGGCAGAGGGAGTTTGACAGAGAGGAGAACAAATCGCTGACAAAGAACCTTTTACGTTTCATCAGCGTTGTTAGGACGACAAGCAGGAATGTCTCAGATAATAACTCCCACTTCAAAGATTTCTCAGCTCAATAGAAAGCGGACCATCCTTTTTATTCAACCACAAGGACTGGCACTAAAGAAGACTCCACTGTTTGATTTTTTTTCCACCGTGTTTATTTTTCCCCTATTCACTGGGGTACTTGGATAAAATAAACAACAAGACAATTAAGGGAACATGGACTTCTAACTTTCCTGCCATCTTCCCTATCCCCTTGGCCTTGGGCTCTGGAGTCTGTGCCCAGGGCCAGAGCAGGCCTGAGGGGTACCATACACCCCACCCTGCGGAGAAACGAGTTTGGGGGTCTGTGAGAAACTTCCGGGATAGAGGGGCAGAATGGGCTGGACTGGGGGCCAGAGTGAAAATGTCCCAAAGGCACAGTCTGAACTCCCCAGACTCATCCAGGGTGGCTCCTTTCCTTCCCCCAAGTCCCATTGACATTCAGGCCTCCAACACGCTCAAGATGCTCAGAGGCACTTGGCACAAAACCGAGCCGGGGATGCTCATTTGTTAAGCTTCCGAGCTCGTCCTAAAGTTATTTACTTCTGACCCTGGAGCCTCTTTGGGGCGCAGTCAAGATGCACGAGTCCGTCTCCTCCCTTTCCTGAAAGCTTCCCTGCTGCCAAAGCGCCCCTTCCCCGCCCCCATTGGAGTGCCAGGTGAACCCCTAAACGCTGGCGAGGCAGGTCCTAAGGAGGAAGTATATACTGGAGAGCACAGTGACAGTATTAAATGGCGTGAAAGCAAAGGTCAGCGCAAATGTATCTTAATAGAGTGTCTGCAGTGAAGTGTGCCGCCTTTGAAGCGGCCGCTCCCCGCGCGCATTTCCATGGCGAGCCTAACGCGGCATGCTGATGCACCGTCAAACTCACACTTTCAACCCCAAAACCCGACTCTTTGAACAACCCGAGCTTGATTAGACCTTTCTCCTTTTCTTTCCCCTCTTACAAACCATTTCCTCGCCTTTAGAAACTCGCCATCAAACCCAAATGCGCCCTCTGATCACCGCAGAAAGCAGAAACAAAGGGAGCTGAGCGGCGATTCAAGCGGCCCTTTTCTTCCCTCACATTATTATCCATTTTTATTATGATCGGGAACAAGTGCCCATTCGCGTGGGTTTTGTTTACCGGAAATTAAATGAAAATGATTTAGTCCGCGTCAAACAAAAATATATACTTGTATACACAAGAAAAAAGGCCTGTTAGACGTAAATATTATGTCCTTAATGAAAAGCCTGGACGGGCTCCAGGCTCGGCCTTTCAGGATTTCAGTGCGACTTGCCCATTGCCATAGAAATCCTAACTTACCATGAAGATGCACCGTGGCGAAGAAACATTGCTTTGTGCGCGGGCCCTTTGATGTCGCAGGCGCAAGATGCGGGCGCTCAGCTGCGCAGGGCGAGATTACCTTGCGAGCAACGCGGTGGACATCTGTAACAAGCAAATGAAAAATTAAAGGCGATTAGTGACCGACTATGCATTTTTATTTTATTTCATTATTTTGGATGGGGGTGGGGGGTAAAATGGGGCCTAGAAATAGAAGAGAAAGAAAGGAGTCCTGTTTGGAGAGGGGGAAATTTTTTAACATCTTCAGAAGCAAGTTCCCCAGATGCCCTCTGCACCTTGGCGGTGGGGCGGGTGTTTCCCGATGGGAAAGAGTTGTTTGCTGCCGACCGTGGGCCCTTGGCTAGGAGACCTCTGGGCCCTATTGTAGTGGCGGCGAGGCGGGAAGGGGATTGCAGACACCCTTCCACAAGGACGGATTCACTAAGGATGTATTTGGAAGATTCTGGTTTTTATTAGGAGTAATGAAAACAGTCCCTCTCCAGTTAGGACGTTAGTTATCTGATGGAAGTGTGCGGCCACGGGGCAGGAGTGAGAATCTTCGAATGGTGTCTGAAGAGGAAAGAACAGAAGAAAATCCAGCAGAGTGGCAGAATCAGGGTTTGTTTGCTGGGCTCAGCTTTTTAAATTGAGCTCTTTGGGGGCTCCCCCTAGGTAGGAGTACCACACCCCTACTTATCTCCAAATTCTTAGGGGAGTGGGATGGGTCTACCAAAACTTTTTTCCCCTCCGTTTTATTCACGTTGCCCCCCCCTGCACCCCAAATCTTAGCAAGAATTTGAAGCAGCACCATCCTCCCTGCAGAGGGTGACAGGCTGGGAACCAGGCCCTGATTCTTTTCCCCCCTTGGCAACAACTGCACAGATTTTTTCTCTTCCCTGCCCCCAACATCTGGTTCCTTTTCAGGGGATTTGGTACCCAGCATATCACATACACATTCAATCTAGACCCATTGGGTGTTTGCCTTTAAAACATTTATTATTGCAGTTCATCTCTTGTTCCCCTCCCCCCCCCGCCTTTTTAAAATTTAAAACTAAGACCAACATGGTGCGATTTTTGACAAAGACCATCACAGAATTGACGTGATTCATCCAGACACTGTAGCCTAAGCTGGATCCCTTTGCTGTGGAGGTCTGGCCTCAGTGACATCATTGGCCCATTCTGCACCCCCAATGCCAAGCACCCAAAAGATTCCACAGGCAGCTCCTCAACAATTGTGGGGTGTGAGGAGAGGGTGATTGTTCTCAGGAGGCCTCAGAGCATTGAATCTTAAAGCCCCTTTACCGCTCTTTTGTCTGTAATTCCTGTTGTTTGGACTCCCCTCTTACCCCCAGTATATAATGCATACAGAGCAGACAGACAGGCAGACAGATGTCTCTGTGTGCTTGGGCCAGTCTCTGGGGGAGGGGCATAAAATCCCTAGGGAAGATGCTGAACCTCCCCCCCTCTTCCCTAGCATCTCCTTTATTGAAGCGGTTGGAAAATTTTGCATCTGGGATTTAAATAGCTGGGGGAGGGGAAGTGTAGGGAGGCAAAAGAGGAAGGAAAGAGGACGGAAGACAACGGCTCAGGAATTCCCTCTGCCACCTTCCCGCCACAGGAACTTCCGAGGAGGCTCCGACTGGGAGCTGGGAACGGAGTAGTTGTGGCTATCCGGGAGGCCCAGGCCTCGAAGAAAACATTTCCCATTCTGTGAACCACACAAGGACTTTGCGGTGTTACTTTTGCCGACTGCAGTGGCCAAGATTGCACAGAAACTCTCCTAATATGTTTTCTTGTTTACCTTCTGCCTGTCTCTTTCTCTATTTTCTTTATCCCAACCCTGGTTTCAAGCTACCCAGTCATGAGGGCGTCTGGGGGGGGGGTGCTGGATGTGACTGTAGAATCCATATGGGTACCATATTGATATTTTAAGACAATGGACATTATAGCAGCATATTCATTGAGCTCTAACAACTATTAGTGGTGACCTTCCTCCCTTCCTGCCTTCCCTGCTTCCTTCCTCACTCTCTCTTCAAGCCTCAATAACCCGGCCTAGACCTGGCAGTCAGGGTACGCGGAAGCAGCAACCGCAACAGCAACCCTGGTACCGAAGGCGGCGGCGGCGGTGGCGGGGCCAGGTGGCCGCGCGGGGCTTGGGGGCGCTGCGGGGGCAGCGGGGGCGGGGCCCGCGCCCTGACACACGTACCATTCGCTCAGGTCGGCGCTACGCGCCGCCACCGCCGCCGAGGAGGCCACCGGGGGCTCGCGGCCGAAGTCCGACGAGGGCGACACGAGGGCAGACGGTGTGGCCGAGTCGTAGCCAGAGCTGGGCGGTGGCGGCGAGCGCCCGTGCACCTTCATGTGCTTACGCAGCGAGCTGGGGTGCGTGTAGCACTTGTCGCAGCCGCGCACTTTGCACGTGTAGGGCTTGTCACTCGTGTGCACGTGCGAGTGCTTCTTGCGGTCGCTGCTGTTGGCGAAGCGCCGCTCGCAGCCCTCGAACTCGCACCTGAAGGGCTTCTCCCCTGGTGGAGGCAACGCAGAGACATTAGTGCGCGTGGGCTGTGGCCCCGGCTCGGCCTCACTACCCTACCCCAATTTCTGCCATTTTTGGGAAGAGAGCCACCAAAAAATTCAGAAACCTCTTTCCCCGGCGCCGCAAGCCCGGCACCCCCTTTCCCCGCTCAGAGCGCGCCCCCTGAGCTCCCTCCTGCACGCCTCCCCCCCTCCCCTTCTCCCGCCGGGACCTGGGGGGAGGGGACGGAGCAGGAGAAACAAAGACTCCATCTTAGTCGAGTTTCCTTCCTGGAAAATCCTGATCCACTCCGGTTGTTTTCCTCCAGATTTTCTCCACCTGGAGCCAGAAGCACCTTTGCCCGGAGAATAGAGTTGACTGAGGAGCTCGCATCTGCTCAAAATTGCTGTTCCAGCCAAATGCCTTTGCTCCCCACTCCCCGCCCAGCGGTCCACCCCAAACACATCCTGGCCCAAATTGTTTCTTAAAGTAGGTTTTGTGCAAACGCCAAAGCGATGGAATAATATCAGGATGCGCAGCCGATGCACACGGCATGTGCATGGTGTGCATTCGTGCTGCAGGGAAAGGTACTCTGGGCAATTCACTTCAGACGCGATTTTTACGGGGACTAGAGCCCCCTCCCCCTTCCCCTCTACCCCCTGAGGGCAAACATTTAGTAGCATTCTTCAAATCTTGCCTAAACCGTCCGGGATCCCTCCAGATACTCGCGCCGGCAATAATATTTTATTACGCTGCTCCAGCGGCTTCCCGGAGACTCCGCCGCGGAGACCCGGCTCTCCCAGTCCGAACTGACTGTGAGAGGCCGGGCGGCCTCCCTAGACCACCCATGGCCCACGGTCCGGTCTCCCCAGCCTGAGCCGAGAAACCGGCAAGGCAGGTTCTGCCCGGGCCAAGCGGGATCCGGGGCCATTCCCGCGATCGCACCCATGGTCGCGGTGGCTTCAGGATGAGCGCAGCTGCTGCGATCAGGCGAGGCCTGGCTCCGCGGACCGGAGGGCAAGCGGGCAGCCGGGGTAGGCCCGGGAGGGGCTCTGATCAGTGTTGTGATGCCCTGTAGAGCCGCGGGAAGGCGCGAGCGCGCGCTAGGGTGGCAATATTGGCCGAGGACAGAGTCCCAAGCCGGGAGCTCACCGCCGGCTGGATTTGCTAGCGTGTGGGGGAGGAAAGGACCCCAAGAACCCGGAAGCCCAGGTTCCTCTGGAGCTGCAGATGCTAAAGGAAGGAGAGAAAGAAATGTCCGGGTGCTGCAACAAATGGATGCTACCGGGCGCCCTGGGTTGAGGGAGAGACTACCAAGCGTCTGGCTAAGGAGGGAGAGATGCCCGGCTGGTGGAATGTTGCCTTTGGGGTTGCTTCTCCCGCCGCTTCCAGGAAAGATGGGTGCTTTGGGGCAGGTTTGAATAAACAAAGGCCCTACTCCCGAGTCCTCTTGAGGCTTAGGCAGAGCCAGAGGTTTGCGCACAACCCTCGCCTCCGCACGGCAGCGGGTTAGAGCCCAGGGCTCCTGCACTGCGCGGCCGCTGCGTCCTCCCGCTGCAGGAGTATTGTTAGTACAGTGGAACACTGGACAGTGCTGGCATCTGCCGTTTCTCGGCACACCGGTACAGTTTTATTTAGAAAGATGCACAATAAACCCTATGTCCCTATGTGCCCCTCGTTTTCTCCCCTCTGATCCCTGTTAGCATCTGCAAAACTAAAACTTTTCTTCCTCCCTTCCTTCTTTTCTTTCTAAAATCACTTACAAGAATCATGTAATTCAGGACCTGCAAAATAAATCAAGATCTGCTAAGACAACAGAGGAGAAATAGAATTTGAGGTTGATTGCCACCCCCCAACTATTCCCCCGCACACACACACACATATCCCATCTTGTGACCGCCTTGTTGGACATTCATGTAAAACAGAAACAATGATTTCGTTCCAGACGAGGTACTGAGGCGAAAAAAGCAGGGCACTGAAGGTGATACGGGCAGCCTGTGAGTTCCAAGGCCCCTGGGAGGCCAGGTGAGGCCGCGCCCCCGCGCCCTCCCGGCCTCTCCCCAGCAGCGGGAGGAGCCCCGGACTCCTCGCCTAACTCTGCGCACCCCCCGCCCCACCCAACACGCAGCCTCCCGCCCTCTCCCTCCCACCAGATCTGGGCGCTGAGCCCTAGGTGGGTGGGTGGATGGATGTGGAGAAGCAGGGTTGGGCCGGGACCCCGCAGCCCGCCCTGAGTAGCCTGGGCCTGAGGCTGAGTCCTAAAAGGCCCGGAGTCTCCTTCTAGAGCCTCAGCAGCGCGAGAGGCCCCTGATCCGGCCCGGCGCCAGGCCCGCCCGACAAAGTTGGCAGTGGCGGGGCGGTTCGACTCGCGCCATTTTCTCGCACTTGTGGCTGGGCCGGGCTGTGCGAGCATTCCGCCCCAGCGCGGTCTCTCCTCTGCCTCGGATCCCAGCCCTACCTCCCTCTACCGACTGCCTGGGAGAGTGGGGTGAGCCCGCAACACAGGGGTCCCGGGAAAGGCAGCAGGCCCGCGTCTCCCTCGCGGCGGCACCATTGTTCCGGGATTTCTGTGACCGCCGCAAAGCGAAAGCTTTCGGAGTGGGATCGGAGCCGCTGCCCCCGAAGCCAGGCCTGGGATTCAGATCCCGGAAAATCTCAACTCCTGAGAAAGCAGCCTATTCGCCGCTTCCGCGACTCGAGGAAATGAAACGCCATTAATATTTGAAAAGGCAATTATTTTCCTGTTGAATCGAGAACCGTCTTCATGAATAATTTGTAGTGAGGTCTATTGCCATTTGAGAAACATTTTGTTGTTGTTGTTTTCTCCTCTTTGCATTACTTAGGAGGAGGGTTTGAGGGAAACGCCCAAGCAGGAGAGGCTCTGTAGATTTTTTTTTTTTTTTAAACTCCGGTGATAATGAATCAGGACTGCCAGTGGAAAGGGAAAGGATGCACTTAGAATTCTGTTCTGAATAGACGCAAACCTGAGCCAGCTCGGGCGCACTGAACTTGATTCTCTGCTGTAGGTCGATTGCACTGAGAATTTAACCATTTTCTGCTTCACGGACTTCAAACAGTAGGCCGGCAAAGAGCAGTAAAAGTTTGTTTAAAACCCCCCTGTCATTAAAAATGAGTTCCTACTCTGGCTCAGGACTTCTAGTCTACCTTCGTGGTGCGGGCCGCCAGCTCAATGAATAGGGAGCCTGAGGGCGGAGATCTGGGTCTCACTTCTCTCCTTCTTCCCCTGGATAAAAATCGGAGGGAGGGAGGAGTGGGGGGACAAATGCTTGCGAGAGGTTGTGGGGGGAGGAATCCTGGAAACAGCTCAGAAAAACTATACATTTCCGAAATAAAGTAGGAGACTTAAAAGTGGACTTTAATCTGGCCTCCGAGTGTGCCAATGTCCTAGCCAGGGACCTTCCCCAAGACTGAAGGGTTCGGGGGGAGAAGGTGGGATTTAGCAAGCTTCTTTCCCGGGTAGTGCCAACCTGGGTGAGTTCTTTGACTCTAATAATTGAGGATGTTTTCACCAAGAATAGACGTGCGTAAGGCAGAGTGCCAGGGAGTAGAAGTGGGGCACCAAGCTGGAACTTATTTCATCCCCTCTGTCTCCCCCATCGGTCCCCTTCTCCCGCACCCAAAATGGAGGAGGGGAGATGTTGACTTCTTAAACTTTGAGGAAGCCAGGGCAAGAAAACCCTAGCTAAGAAGAATACAAACATCGGGCTGCTAAACTAATTAATGTAACTTCACAGGCTGTTCTGGGAAGTGTGAAAACTTTCTCCTTGCAATTGCATCAATTAGAGATGTTTCTGGCCAGAGGAGTCCAACTTTGCAGGCTTTTGAGAGGGCGCCTTTTCTTTCTGTTAACTAGAAGTAACAGATGTGGTTGACACATGTCCCCATTTCACTTAACAGCGCAGTAAATGACATTTAAGGTGAATGAGTCTCCTTGGGTCTCTGCTAAAGCAAAAGGGAGGGTTTGTGAAACGTCCCGAGTGTGGGTCACCAAGGCTCCAAAACCGGGGCAAAATTAGCCCATGAGACCCTCAAATCCTAGAGAAGTCACTAAGGGCCTGGTGCGCTCTCCATTCAGGTGGCAGTCAGGTTGTCAGGCTGACTATTGGAAGAGTGTGCCTCACACAATTCCAAAGGGACAGGGAAAAATTAAATTGTTCCTATGTCTTTACAACTTTGAGGAACAGTGCCCTTTAAAATACCTTAAAATCAAACTCCGTAAGCAGGGACCACACATTTGCACACACAGAAACCCGAGCATCCCCTTCCCAACCCCCAGAGCAGAAACCTCATACTATCCTTCCCACACACAGCCTCAGGAAACTTCTGTGATTCTAATTGAAGGGCATAATTAATATTTTATGAACTTGGATCATGGAAACACCAAAATATCCCCCCTCCCCGCCCAGGTGGAACTTGAGGAAATCCAGCTCCGAGGGCCCAGAAGAGGCCCCCTGCCTCCCCAGAGGGTCCGAACGAGACAGACAGTGGCGAATACTGACCTGTGTGAGTTCTTTTGTGTATTTTGAGATTTTCTGATCTAGCAAAGACTTTGCCACACCCCGGGAAAGGACAAGGGAAGGGCTTCTCGCCCGTGTGCACGCGGATGTGATTTACAAGTTTGTATTTGGCTTTAAAGGGCTTGCCCTGGCGCGGACACTCCTCCCAGAAGCAGATGTGGTTACTCTGCTCAGGGCCTCCGACGTGCTCCACGGTGACGTGCGTGACCAGCTCGTGCATGGTGCTGAAAGTTTTGGAGCAGAGGCGCGGGGGTGCGGGGCCGTCGGCCGCCAGCCACTTGCAGATGAGCTCCTGTTTGATGGGCTGGCGCATGTAGCGGAAGAAGGCGCCGGGACCGTGGGGTGCGGCGAGGTTCATGGTCAGGTTCATGCCCCCGTAGTTGTGCAGGGCTGCGGCAGCTGCCAGGGCGTCGCTGCGGGCCACAGGTCCCGGCGGGAAGGGTTCGGGCCGTGCGTACATGTCTCCGGGGAGCCCCAGACGCAGGAGTCCGTTCAAAGTGCAGCCAGGGGAGGCCTGGGGAGGCTGCTCGTGAAAGCCCGGTAACACCGAGGGGCTGGAGGCGGCAGCGAGCTGGGGGCCATGGTGTCCGGAGCTGCTACCTGTTGTTGAGACAAATAGCGCGAGTGAGAACGGGTGGCAAGGGCTGAGCGTCCTACCCGGCCCCAGGGGGCAGGCCCAGCCCAGCCACACCACGGCCTCGGCGGTCAACGCCGGCACCGAAAGCCAGACTGCGGCGGCTGCGATCCGGGCGGACAACGCGAGGCCAAGCGCCTCCACCGCGGTCCGGCTGGGCGGCTGTTCGGTAGAGCCCCCTGTCGCTTCATGAGCAGGAGAGTGATGGTGGCGGCGGGGTGGGTGGAAGGGGTAGTGGGGTGCGCAATGCTGAGGCTGTGGGTTGCTGGGTGCCCCTGGGCTCTGCTCCAAAGGGGTCCGACTGGCGCTCCGAGCGCGCTTTGGCGGCCAACTCCCCAAGGCCCTCGGGGCCGCGGCGCCCTGCGGGGGAGTGGAGGTGGGGGAAGTGGTGATGTTGTAGGTGGTGGTGGTGCCCAAGAGCCCCGGCCATATATACGAATTTCAGCGGCCAGCTCGGCTGGGAGAGGGAGGCCTGCTGCATCCCGGCCGGGACTCCCCGGAGCTCCTTAGGTCGGGGCGCTCACGCCACCGTCACCTGACGGCGGGGAGGGGAAAGAACAGCCATAGACAACTTCTGCAAAGTTCCCCCCCACCTCAAGTTTTGGGTTGTGACTTTTTTTTCTCCCTCTCTATCAGTCTTTAATGCCTACTTGAAATCCTGTACACTACAGAGGCAGCAGCGGGGCGCGTGAGATAGTGAATAGAGATTCGGGGCCGTGGCCCGGGCCCGCCGAGAGGAACAATCGCCTAAGTCGCCCATTGGCCCGCGTCCCGGTCCGACGTCAGCGATGACAGGGCCCTCTGCACGGGGACACACACACACACTCTCTCTCTCTCTCTCACACACACACACACACAGTCACAACTGCTCCCGTTCCCCTCCCCACCCCCCAGCTCGCTCTTCTACTGCTCATGCGCTCTGACCCGGGCGCGGATTCTTTTCTCTACTCGTGAGCCCCCTCCCCCTTCTCTCCCCGAAAGCTGGGCAGATCTGCTCTGCCTCGCCGCTCTTGGAAGTGAGCGGGGCTGGGTTATGCCTCCATTCCCCACGGCTTTGGGGAGGGGGCGTTGCGCTGCACGTAAAGTCCTTCCAGGCAGACCGGACCCCCCAGCCCTGCTGGGGCCGATGGACAGCACCCGGAGCGCGGGGACTGCGGCCTGCTTCGGCAGCTTGTCCCGGGAGTCGGGAGGAGGCGAGGGCCGGGATCCAGGGAGGAAAGGCGGCTGCAGACTAGGAGGCCGGGAGCGGGGGCGATCCTAGGCTAACAGCCCTTGCGCCTAATTTTGTTTTCTCGCTTTTCCAAATTTTCTCGCGTCGCTCAGCTTTCTCGCTCTCGTTCTTTCTCTAGCTCTCGCTCTCAGTTCCACGAAACCCCTGAGCACACTTCGCCTTCCTACTTGGATCCTTTCTTCTCCCCTCCCCCTCTGTCTTTTCCCCACTCCATTCTTCCCACTTAGCCTTGCCGGCCCCTCCTCCCGGGCGCCTGGAGCGCCCAGAGACTGGCGGACCCAAGAATCTGGCCCTGAGCCGAGCCCCAGGACTGGGCCGGAGACGGTGATAACCTGGGAGAGGCTAGCTTCGAACCCACGCCGCCCTCCCAAGAGGGCCTAAGAATCCTTCCCGCCGCAAATCACACCGACCAGCGGGCGACGGGCCAAAGAAATAAAGGCGAGGGGAGCGCAGCGAGGCGGAGCGGGTCCTCTCCCCAGGTCTCTCTCCCACTATCAAATTGCGGTCCTGAGCTCTGTACTCTGCCGCCGGGCGGAGCCTTTGGAAAAGGGAACTTAAGAATCGTTTCCACTTTGAGCTCCCTCTGGCCACTTGTTGCCCGCGGCCGGAGTCTCTGTCTCTACTCGCTTGCCTAGAGCCGAGGCCACGTTTCCCGGCCCAGGCTGTGAGAGCGACCTCGGGCCACGGCCTCCTCTCGCGGGATGCCCTCCCGGGCTGCGGGTTCCTCTGTCTTGGGGTGGGGATCGGCCGGTGGAAGAAACCTTCAGTTCTGGACCAGCCGAGTGTGGCATAAACAGGGGGGAGTGTCCTTTGTTTGTGCCGACCGGCTAGGGCCGGCTGCATCGCCCGGCGATTTAAAGTGCTGCTGGCCCTCAAGCCTGCGTTGCACTCAGTAGCCGAAAATGCCAACCTAAGTTCTCTCGGGGCTCCCCGGCAGCCATAGAAAGTGCCCTCAAAGCAATGAAAGACTTGGGTTTTTAAGAGAAGTTTGAAGGATTGAGTAAAAGACCCCACTCCCCTAGCAGAGGTGAGAAGTTTGGACAGATTACGAGGAACTCTGATGAAGTTGATTGAGCTGCCCCAGCCACCTCCAGCACCAAGAACTATTCTTAAACATTTCCTGGTCAGTAAATAACGGTTTCTTTTAAATTTTTAAAAATAATTAACTTATTTATAATGGTTGGCAGATTCTTTGAGCCTTTCTTCATTTAATGCATTGTTCCTGGCTCAGTGCCGCAATTTAGCGAGGGATTAACTTCCACAACAATTTTCCTCGGCTTTGACAAGTCCAGGTCTTTTTGCTCCTCCGGCCGGAAGAGCTTAAGCAAGCTACCAATAGATGCTGAGTTAGCATTAAAAAAAAAAAAAAAAGTTGAAGGAGAGCATTTGACAGCTGAAGCCCTTCTGCTCTGGAAACCAAGGGCTTCCACACAGCAGTGTTGAGACTAGACTTGGAGGATTTGTCTCCTTTCTTGGCTTTCACCCTCTCCCACACTCTCGCTTTCTGCGGTTTATCCCTTTTGCCCACAGGTGCCTCCTCTGTTTTCCTGCCCTGTTTTCCCTTCCTCAGAGCGCTGGTTTCAAGGCTTCTCACCACGCAGGTGTCTTTTGAATGATACAGTTGTCTGGGCAAACCCATGAAGGGTTCTGAAAACAACAAAGACCAAAACAAAAAAACAAACCAGCATATTCCTCTTTGGGACCCCTTGCCCAGCACTTTCTCCTAACCATTCATCAACACAGAACTTAGTCAGCTCCTCCAGCAGCATTGAGGCTTAAGTGCGGGGGCACTGATGCAGTAGTCCAACAGTGAAAATATTTTCTTTCCCATCCAAAAGTTGGCAATCTACAACCTACTGTTCAGGACGTTTGTCAAACTAACCATCTAATTTGGCTTCCATGAAAACTCTGATTTGCACAAAAACGAACCCCTTAATATATACACCGTGACCACACCCGCATCAAAAGCTTTGAATAACAGTACAGAACAGGAGTATTCAAGTTGTTTTAGGTTGTGGACCCTTTTGGAAACCTGGTGAAGCTAGTGGACTTTAATAATCCTGTGCCTTTTGCCCACATGCATAATAGAAGAAGCTATAACATTCCATTAGAAGGTGGCGAAAATAAAGATGCGTTTTTTCCCATCCAAATTTGTGGGACCCCCCGCCCCGAATTCTAAGCACTGACTCCACAGACTCCAGGGATAAGAAGCAGAAGTTATATACAATAGACTGTTACTGCACTACCGTCTCTCTTGATAAGTTTACCCTTGAAAAGCTTTGAACACGTGTATGGCTTTTTGTGCCAACAGTGAAAGGGCAGATACATCTGATTCAGCCAAATTCACCAACAGTAACCTGGCCCCATGGAGCTCCTTCCCAGATGCAGACTTCTTTTGAAGCACTGAAAACATCTGGACCCATCCCGGGTAGATGCTTCTTGAATAGTCAGGGGTCAGTTGACCTAAGGTCACTAAGGTTACCTAATCTTTGCAAGTGCCTTGGAGCCACGTGGTTCACACCTTGGTCGGCTGAACACAGCAACGGGACCAAGCGTTCTCCCAGAGGGACATGTCCTCAGGGACAGAGATACCATTTTACTCACTAATATTTATAAACAGGAAACTCTGGGTGATTACATAAGGGTCTTCAAGGCGTATCTCTGAAATAAGCCCCAAAGCAGTACCCAGCTAATCACAGATGACAGATGGGGCACCGATGTCAGTGAGGCATATTTTAGCTTTCAGGGCCGTTCCTTTGAGTCTTCCAGTGCCCAGGTAGCAAGGATTCCAGGTTTCATTGACTATTCATTGGGTAGGCTAAGTAGTGGTGTCCCTCAATGGTGCTCAGAATTTTTCTTTCAAAAGTTATCTCACCACACTTACCCCTAATACCAAATGTTTGGCTGAAGCATTCTATTCCTAACCATGCTGGGGGTTATAGCATTGTTGAGTCCACATTTCTGCTTGATTTGCAGAAGAAAAAAAAAAGATACATTTGCAGCTCAGAGATCTTCAGCAGAGTTTCAAGAACCACTGGGGGTTTTCATGGGGGCCTATTTGGAGCAAGTTCCATCACCAGACTCCAAACATCCCTCCAGACCTCGAAATCATGCCCTAAGCACCTTTGTTTACAATATCATAAACTAAAGTGATTTCCTAGTCCTGCTGTATAGAAATATATTTGGTGGCCCTACCATCTGTTATAGCTCCTCATATCACTGGCTTAAGTGGGGGAATGTCTGACTTCCCTTCCTCGGAAAGGAAACAATGCGGGAGATTTCAGATCAATAGCTGGGATATTTTTTGCATTTTGATCTTTTCAACAATGCTAAATGATGATTATCTTGTTGCAGCTTATGCCCAAGCCAGGATCCCAGAAGCTGAGGGCCACTGCACAAAGCCTGACCAAGCGCAAATCTTGTTGCCTGAATATTGTGCATCTAGGTCTGCAGTCACTTGTTCAATCCTTTCTTCCCTGTTTCTGGCCAGGGTACCATCCAAAACAAGGGGGCAAATCCCTTCGTAGGCTATTCACAGACAGAATTCAAGATTCCTACAGCGAGAGGTTGTCTCTAGTCTTGCGGGAGAGAAAAATAACAACTTAAGCCCCAGGAGCCTTCCGTAGGTCCATGCCCACATCGTACAGAGGAGAAGGGGTCTGTCAGGATTTTGAAGATAAAGGAAGATATTCCTCCCCTCGTCTATGGAAGTTTGGGCTTTAATCATCATTAATGGAAGTACGTATGAAAGAAAATATGCTCGGATAAAATGCTGGGATAAAATTTAATTTCCCAGCAAACCATCATTTGACAACTGATTAGGAAACATTGTTAGAGGATCTTCCAGACCAGCACTGAGGAATTAAAACAACGGAATTTACATAATAACCACATCTCTCTAGAGAATTTGCCATCAAATCATCCCAAAATAATAGAAGAGAGTCATTTCCTAAGTTGTCCATTTAACTTTTATTAAGAAGGTTGCATTTCCTACCAACAAGGGAATACCTTGGAGGCAACCATCAGCTGGTGGTGTAGTTGAAATGAGGGAAACTAGATGCCTGAAAGGGGAAACACCCAACCCTAAATCATATGCTTATTCTAAATGGAATATTAAATTAAATTCTTCACAATGAAGGTATTCCTGACAGAGCGGCTGTCAGTCACTCCCTGTTCAGACACCACATTGTGGGAACATCGTGGCTGCCACATTGCGGAAGGCTGGTGTCCCTGGTAAAGATGATGCATATCATGTAAACCCCATCACCAAGATCAAAGTCTGCTCCTTTCATGTAAGCCAATACATGTCAAACCTCATTCCAATCAAATCGTCCGGAAATGAATTCAAGATGAATATGTCATAGAATAATGTGACAGTGGAACTGCAGAAGGTCAGGGGTGGTTGTTTCAATGAGAGAGTCGTCAAATATTAATTCTAGAATGTCCAGATGAGTAGACATTGAGGGGGATTAGCTGGCTGTTGGTGGGACGTTGTGTCGCTGATTTGTGTGCAAATGTATCAAACACCAAGGTGTTGTTCTAAGTTTCATTGGAATTCAAGAAACACCCCCAAACTCACAACCAACATAACCAAAAGACCAAAAAAAAAAAAAAAAACATACAAAAATAACTTCCTACTTAAAAAATAACTTCAGCAAACCAATATTCAAAAGAGGATATTAACTTACTTGACTCTTTCAGGGCGTTTCGGTAAAGCCGCATTCGTTTCCTCATCACCAGAGAAGTCTTGTATCTCATTTTCTGACTTTGAGCCTGTTTGGGAAGAAAAGAGAGACAGTCACTAGTTAAACGATTTCCTACATGCTCGTATGGCAAGACTGTGTGGCCTGAATGTAAGAGTGAAAGAAAGTGTTGGTCTGAAGATCTTTTCAGTGTTTTCTTTGACTATTTTCAAATTTGGAAGTGAAAGAAGAGACTTCTGCTGGGAACTACCCATATTTACTGCAAAATAATATATCCTGGTTGATAAAAAAAATATTAAAAATCATCATTTCCCAACTAGATTTTTATCCGTAACTTATTTGTGGATCTCCCTTACAGGTAGAGTTAAGCACACTTTCAGTCAGTCAGTGTTCAAACGTCTCTCACTCCAGAATTTAAACTTTTTTTATCTGAGAAGCCCCCATCATTTTCTTTAAGTTCATTAATTAATTGAGTTTAGTGAGAAGGGGGGCTGGGTGTCCTCTGGGAGGTTAGCAGGTTAAAAATTGAGTTGTAAGTGTTGGAACTGATAGGAGAGGAATTTCTTTGCAGGCGTGTAGCTCCTGTTGTGCCCAAGGTGGTGTGGAATCCCTAACCCTCGCGTGGCTTCCACCCCCTCACCCATCTGGAAGCCATCGCCGTTGGTTTTTGAAAGTGAATATAAAATTCACCGGTTTGGGGTGGGGGGAGATTATTTCTATCAATTGGTCCTGGCTGTCCACATTTTTTAGTTAAGCAGCTTAGAAATAACCCACCCCCACCCCCAAAATATTTGCATTCCTTATCAAATTCACTTTTTGGATAGAGCTATCCAGCCTTTGGTCACCTTAAAACCTTAAACTCATCTTGGGGACTTCTGCATCTGTCAGGCAAGGCTGAAGGCAGTGGAACAGCCAAACAGAGGCGATTCACCCAGCCCCAAACCTCAATCTGGCCTAGAAAGACAAACAGTCATTGAAAAGGTCTCAGGCTGGACAAACACAGCAAGCTCTCTGTCAATGAGGACGTCTGCCTGTCTTGACACTCCAGCCCACAGAACAAGCGGTTGTTTAACTTGTTGAACCACAGGCCAAATCCAAGTGGGCCTCTGCTATCTCAAAGACTTTCCAGTTCTCTATGCTCAAAGATCTCTTTCTCTCTCCCTCAACCGCCAACCCGGGCTTGAACTAGCTTAGGTATTTTCACCTTTCACTCCCCCTTCTTTTCTGGGTCCAAGCCTGAGGGGTGGGAGTAGGGGTTTAGACTCACCTTTTCTCAGAGGGTTTTATTTATTTTCGATTCTTTCTAACCAAAAGGCATCTGTCCCCAAAGGTAAGAAGCTCCTTCCCACACAAATCAGGAAAGAAAGAAAGCCCAAGTTTGCATTCCTACAGAAGGGCAGCGTGCTGGGTGTCCTTGCTCTAAAATTTCCTCATGGCAGGATGTCTGGCACAGGAAAAGTCCTGGTTGGTTGGAACTAATAGAATTTACTTTTTTGCTTCAGAGGGAAATGGGTGTGAGTTTCCCTAAAGAACTCTGTCCACACCTACAATGCTGCTCGAGCCCTCCCTTTAAGAGGCCTGGGTCCCTTCTATCCCCAGGTCCTGACAGTCTTTTGTGTATTATAAACCCACAGGCATGCAAACGAATGTCTCAGAGGCTGGACTTCAGGCAACTGGGACCAACCTTAAGCTGCTCCTGTAGCAGCTCCATCACCGGCCTGTGCATGGAACCTGGGTAAATATCTTCTCCTTTGGTTCAAACTCTGACCCCACTTAGCAAGCCAGTCATCTCGCTGAAGGAGGGGTGAGAGAATCTAGGAGCAGCCCCTGGGCCCCTGGACCTGAGATCCTTGCCAACCCAGGGATATAAAAGCCCTGAAAATGTTCAGCTTGGTTTTCCCCGAAAGATTGTTCCTGACTTGTCTCCTCACACCAGCCCTGGGCACTGAATCACCGGTCAGGAGCACAACCTGGGGACTTATTGGAATCTGCCTTCTTTCCCTTGAGACAAGAAAAGGGTGCCAATGAGCTTCAGTAATTGATCGTGCTGGGGGAGAGCTATGAAAGTGGGCCAGTGGGTACAGGCAAAAGACATCATTTTTCTTTTGGGGGAACACCAAGCCTGCACATTGTGGGGTCGCCCTAACAGGCGCAGGCCTGCCCAAGGTCAGAGGTCATCTTCAGCCTGCTTCCCAAGCCAGCGACTTCAGTCCCCGAGACTTCCCCACTGCTCCACACAGATTAAGCCGCAGGAGCGCCGGCAAAGGCATGTCCGCCTCTCGGCCACAGCTCGGCCGGCGGGGCGGGTGCGGAGCAGGGGCCCTGCAGGCTGTCTGGGAGCTCCCTGGCTAAAGGCAAAACGGCTCCGGCCTCTTCCCGTGGCCTGCTGTCGCCAGCTGCACCCGGAACCTCCCTGGCTCCCCTTCATCAGGCCCTCAAATACCAGGAATTTGGGCTGTGAGGCTGGGTTGTGCGACGGCCTTTTCTCATTCTTCTGTTCCCTAGAGGGAAAAGCTGAGGTTCCTCCAGCTGTGGCCTGAAGACTGGGCGACCTCCGTGTGCCCAGAATAGAATCTGCATTAGTGGGTTGCTTGACAGACCAGCCTGGACATTTAACCATCCCTTTGAACACCCCCCTACAAACCGCCGGCGGCCAGACAGAGGAAGGGAACATGGTGCCTCTTCGCAGGTCGCTCTGAGGCCAATGCTGTCGGAAAAGGGGTAGAAATATGACCTTGCGATCCAAAGGGAGTTTCCTGCAGACGGTGCAGGCCAAGTTCCAGCCCCTCCAACGCCCCTTCCCCATTCCAAAGACCTTGCTGGCTCCCAGATGTCCCCATGGACCATTCATCAACCCCAAACTTTCCCTTTGGGGCAGTTCTAGCTTTGTTTCACAGCCTGACTCTGTTCCCGCCCCACTTGTCCCTAATTTCCAGGGCCTCCATGTGTCTAGGGTAGTGGCCAGAATCCCAGGTAGCTGCGGCCTTCTCCTTTGAGAGCTAGTCGTAGCCCTCGTTCGCATCCGGGAGAAAGAAAGTCAAATCCCAAACCCACAGCCCGCCGCGCGCAGAGAGCGGGTCCCAGCGGTCAGCGTCCTGAGGCAGGACCAGACTGCAAGAAGGCGAGGATGCGGGCCCCGCAGCTGACCCAGCCGGCATCCCCAGTCAGGTAGCGGTGGAGAAGCTCCATCATCTTGCTGCCAGCCGGGGTAACTTGGCTCCTTTGACCCTGGAGAGGGGAAGCCGAGTCTTTCCCTGCCATCCTTGCGGGGGCAGGACGGAGAAGCAGTCTGCAGGGGCCCCCTCCTGCGCGGGCCCAGCACTCGGGGCGAGGGAAGCTCTGGGCCACGACTCCCCTTCTTGGGCCAACGGTGGGGCACCCAGGCGCTTTACAAAGAGGGGAGGGAAGGCGGGCAGGCAACAAGCTGCCCTTGGTCCGCGTGCCAGTGGGAGCCCCATTCGTCCCCCTTGCACCGCCCCCCAGAAGAAGGGATGGACTCATCTCCAGCGTAGCCTCTCGGCGGAAGGGCCCCCTCCTCCCCTCAGTGTCAGCGGGGTGGGGCCTGTACCCACGGTTGGGGGGCTACGGAGGGAGGGGGATGGGGGAAAAATCTAGCTGGGCCTCTTATCCCAGTGGGGTTTGGGTGCCTCCTACCCCGCTGCTGGGGGTACAGGTCCAGTCTGTCTGCCCCCCGGACTCACGCACTTACCCCACTCCACCTGTTGCCGGGATCGCCTCATTTCTGCACATCACTTTGAGGTGCCTGAGGGGGACCACAAAACCCTCCAAGCCTCTCTTTTGTGGTTCCAGCGAGGCGGGCATCTTTCATTTCTCCTTTTCCAGCTTTCGGGAAGCAGTTAGGGAATGTATGATGAAGCAGAAATGAGCCGTCAGGATGATATTTTAATGGCTTATATGTCACGTTGGTGCGTGTGGCTTTGAACTGGAGCCGCTTGCGTTTCCTGCAGAGAGCGCCGCAAATCCCACTTGATAACTTCTACAACCCACAACTTTTTTTTTTCTCACATTCACTCTTACTCTGTATATTTGGACGCGTTTCCTAAAAATACCCTCTTGTCAACGTTCCCCTTGGATATTCCACGAACAGGAGAGGACAGGACTGACTTTTCTTTTTTGAAGAATTATTTTCCCTCTCCCCCTCCCAACGGCGTCTACCCTTCTCCCCTCAGGTCCCCTCCCTTGTTTTTTTTTTTTTGAAAGGCAGGAGAGGTGGGTTCAAGATTTGTTCTCCCTGGTGAAAGCAGTACAGCCTCTAGAGAAAGCTTCTCCTTGCAGATAAGATTTTTACAACTGCAGTGGAGGCAGGATCCAAATTTCCCTTGTAGGCAGCAGGAAAGACTCTGAGTGGCTCCGATATATCTTTTTAAAAAACAAAGTATATAACAGTTTTTTTTTTAAACCACCCCTCAAGCCCCATCCCTTTGCCTTTGTTCCCCCATCCTTGTTCCACTCAAAGCTGGCAGGGAATTCGGGGGCTGCTGCACTCAGACTTGTTGCTGCGGACCGAACATTTGATATTTTTTTTCATTCTCAAATTTCTATTTCCCAGCACAACAAGCGCAAATGCTCAGCCAGTTTCCTTCAGACACCAGGAAACCATCCCAGCTAACAGAAGTCCAGTTTTGAGCAGGGAGAGCCCAGGGAAAGGGCAGCTCAGCTCGTCAGCCCCAAGCGAGAATCTAGTCGATGAAAAGACCAGAAAACCAGAAAGGAGGACAGGCCGACGCTGACCCTGCCTTCTTCCAGCCTGTGCAGCCCGAACAGGCGACTGGGCAAAAAATGTTCATTTTCATTTTCCTCTCGCCCAGGCACTGGTGAGTTTCCTAACGGGGCCGCCTGTGAAAGGATGAGTTGAGTTCTCTTTGTCTGAGAAAAGAGTTTAGGGCTGTGATTCAGCTGCAAAGAAGCCAAATGAAGTTAGAAACAAAGGGCAAATTGAAGGATTCCGACTCTTGGCTTTTTGTGTTTTCCTTACTAGAAAATAATTAGACCTAATGAATATGCAGACGCTTCAGCTAAACCCTCGGCCTGGGCTGCTGGGTTTTAAACAGAGCTGCGGAGAAATGCAACCTTCATCCCCCAACCCCCCGCATCCTCATGCATTTTTTGAAATGCATAAATGTTGCTCGCCTTAATTGATTGAGTCACAGGGATTTTTTTTCCTGCTTTTAAGTGCCATACTCCTCTACCTTTCAACAATCATTTTAATATATAGTCAATGGCTCTTTGTGGACGGGACAAAAAGCAACTACGCGCAGTTGTTGAATAGACTTTGCGCTGGGCAAAGACAGGTTAATCGAGGGCCGCATCGCGAAAACAAGCGAGTGTTGTATGTTTGCACTGAATCCAAATGTCTGCATTTTCCTAACTAAATCAAAGGGAGTGTTATTTCTTTTTCTGCTCACTCATCTGAAGGTAAGTAAATTTTCTCTGGCGATCAAAAGCCTGGTCGGCAACAAAGACCGCGCCCGCTTTTTCCACCGTCCTGGTGTGGTGAGTTACGGAATTTCAATAACTGTGACAAGGGTGACTGATTTGTGAACTAGAAAAGGTTTGAATGTCACAAAATTTACATTGGTCCTATCTATCGCAGATTTAAATACCAAAAAAAGTATTCGGGGATTTCTAGGGAGCTTTGGGCAGTCCTGAAGAACAATGGCGTGTTGGGAAATTTACAGTTTTACCTGAATGAAAGGGGCCAGGGTTGGGAACAGGAGTGCAGAGAGAGGGGTTAGTGGGGGCAGACACGGGAGACTAGGGAAAAGGGAGAAAAGAAAAGAATAACACAGGAAAGGAAAAAAAATAAAAATCAGCAACAATGTTTTCCATTTGCTAAAAAAAAAAATCCCCACACAAAAACAAAAAACCCTGAACCTGGAAAGTTGGAGCTCTCATCCACCTGTGCTTATTTTTTGGGGGGAGGAGGGAGCAGGAAGTCTGATTGATTTGATAACAGTGAGAAAATCGAGGCAACCGGTTATCCTCAGAAATCACATTTCTGGTAAAGAGAAAGTGGTGTGTGCCTGTGTGCTCCCGAGATCTTAAATTATAAACAGGAGGGGGACGAAGCAAGAGGGAAGCGAACTTCAAACGGAGCAAATAACAAAAGCCTCCTTTGCTGCCCTTCAAGGCGGGGACAGGGGGAAAGAAAGAAAAGAAAGTTGCTGAATCGGGACATTCTGGAAGTGCCTTAGCTGTGTTTACCAGCCCCATCCCCGCCTCCTGTTCTCGGAGACGCCCGAAGTCGCTAATCGCTCAGCTAAGAGCAGGTCTGAAGAAGGACAAGATAGAGAAAGAGAGATGGAGAGGGAAAGGGAGAGGGATACGGATAAAGAGGAGAGAGAATGTATATGACTGCGAAAAGGAAAAGAAATCGTGGCAAAAATTTTTTTCCATGAGAAGAGGGGAAAAATTTGGCTAAAAAAAAAGTTGCTACTCCTGGCAGCCCTGTTTGTCAAAAGGGGATGTCAAGCGCTTTACAATACCTGGGATTGATGAGGCGGGCGGGCCAATGAAAGGCGCGCGGCGCCTCGGCGCGCCCTCCGTTGGCGCGGCGGCTGCGGGCGGGGGGAGCGCGGGCACACCAATGGGCGCCCGCGTCGGCAGCACGTGACGCCTCCCCCTGCTCCCATTCATCAAGGGGGGGACGGTGTCGTCCTTTCAATTCATTTATCTGCAGGAATGATTGCTGCTATCAGTCTCGCGCTCACCGCCCGGCTGAGGAGGTGAAAGTTTCTCCCCAGGAAGATAAACCGCAAAAGACAATATTGTGCATGATTTGCGCCTTTTCTTTGGCTTTTTCTTTCTTTCTTTTTTTTCTCCCCCTCCACCCCCCCTTTTTTTTTTTTTTTTTTTTTTTTTTTTTTTTTTTGCAAAAAGCAGAGGGGGAAAAAGGAGAGTGAAGGAGCGAGGAGGCGAGCCTGAGAGAAAGGAGAGAGAGAGAGAGAGAGAGAAAAGAAAGGGCGAGGGGCTAGTAGAGAAGTGAGGAGGGGCGTACGGCGCGAGGCGGAGAGAGGGCTAGCAGTCGCTGCTCCGGCGCTCACATTCCTCTATGCTACAAATCCGGGAGGAAGTTTTTTGGGGGAGCTGAGATGCTCCATGCCTTTCCCTGGGCAGCCTTGACGCGGGGTCCTCTCGGCAGAGACTGAGCGGCGAGAAAGTGCTAGCCGGGCCGGCAGGGTCTGCTCGGCGGGCGCCGGAGCCCGCCTTGCTCGCGGCCCGCAGCAGTCAGGCTTCCCCGCGCTTGGCCGGGCGGGCGCCCCGGCGCTCCGCGCCGCTGCCTGCAGGCTAGGACTTCGCGAGGTGGGTCGACTCCTCCTCCCTCCTCTTCTTCTTCCTCCTCTTCCTCCGCCTCCCGTTCCTCCTCCTCCACTACCTCCTCCTCCTCCTCCTCCTAATTTTCCCTCCTCGGCGGGCGAGGGTGGGGGGGGCGGGGGAGGCCGGGGCTCGCCCCGAGCAGCCACGATGCTCCTGGACGCCGGCCCCCAGTACCCCGCGATCGGCGTGACCACCTTTGGCGCGTCCCGCCACCACTCGGCGGGCGACGTGGCCGAGCGCGACGTGGGCCTGGGCATCAACCCGTTCGCCGACGGCATGGGTGCCTTCAAGCTCAACCCCAGCTCGCACGAGCTGGCCTCCGCGGGCCAGACGGCCTTCACGTCTCAGGCTCCCGGCTACGCGGCTGCGGCGGCCCTGGGACATCACCACCATCCGGGCCACGTCGGCTCCTATTCGAGCGCAGCTTTCAACTCCACGCGGGACTTTCTGTTCCGCAACCGGGGCTTTGGCGACGCGGCGGCTGCAGCCAGCGCGCAGCACAGTCTGTTCGCTGCTTCAGCCGGGGGCTTCGGGGGCCCACACGGCCACACGGACGCCGCGGGCCACCTCCTCTTCCCCGGCCTTCACGAGCAGGCGGCGGGCCATGCATCGCCCAACGTGGTCAACGGGCAGATGAGGCTTGGCTTCTCGGGGGACATGTACCCGCGGCCCGAGCAGTATGGCCAGGTGACCAGTCCGCGTTCAGAGCACTATGCCGCGCCGCAGCTGCACGGCTACGGGCCCATGAACGTGAACATGGCCGCGCATCACGGCGCCGGCGCCTTCTTCCGCTATATGCGCCAGCCCATCAAACAGGAGCTCATCTGCAAGTGGATCGAGCCCGAGCAGCTGGCCAACCCCAAAAAGTCGTGCAACAAAACTTTCAGCACCATGCACGAGCTGGTCACGCACGTCACAGTGGAGCACGTCGGCGGACCCGAGCAGAGTAACCACATCTGCTTCTGGGAGGAGTGTCCGCGCGAGGGCAAGCCCTTCAAAGCCAAATACAAACTGGTCAACCACATCCGCGTGCACACGGGCGAGAAGCCCTTCCCCTGCCCCTTCCCTGGCTGCGGCAAGGTCTTCGCCCGTTCTGAGAACTTAAAGATCCACAAAAGGACGCACACAGGTACGGAAACGGCTGTCCTTGACACCCCTCGTTCCCTATCCCAGGCCTGGGACCCGAAATCCAAAAGTCAGCGGCGGGGGCGCACAAACCCGGCCTCGGTTGGGTCTGGAAGTCAGATTCCAGCAGGCAGACAGCGAAAATGTGTGCTGGTTTTTAGTTTGAAGCTTGAAATTCTGGTAAAGTACAGAGAGGATCGGATTAGAGGGATCTAGGGTTATAGATTTTTAAATGAGAACTAAAAAAAGGCGGGGAGAGCTGAGAGACAAACCCTGTTTTGCGGAGCCCTTGGTGCGCGCGAAGCCGGGAGAGGTGGCCGGCTCCCGGCGGCGGCGGCAGCGGAGGCGCCAGCCGCTCCAGCTGCAGGCGAATCTAAACGTTTGCTTTCGGCCAACATCCCCTCTCCACGCACCTTAGTGAGGACTTTGCCAAAGGAAGGAGCTGAGGAAATTGGAGGAGATCGGATGAAGGGGCCCAGAAAGGAACAAAAATAGAGACAGAAAAGAGGGGGTGGCGATGGTGAAAGGAAGTCAATCGGGCCTGAGGGGGCTTATGCATATTTAAAGAGCCCCGATTTTAGTAGTGACTTGTTTGTGAGCAGGCTTGAGGAGTCGGGGAAGTCAGCAGAAGGCGGAGAAGTCCGCTTTGTCAATTAGATTCTGTGAGGACTTTTCGAAACACCGAATGCCCTGAGTTGGCCTTTAAAAATAAATAGACCGGTCGGGCGCAGTTAAAAGAAAAGTTCGCGGCGAGCTCAGGGCTCTAGTGTGGGTTGGGCAGGCCATTCTGGGCCTCTTGGGCCAACAAGGCCGGGAATCCGGTCTGCTTCCCTGTCCTGGTTTGCCCGGGTGATTTCTGAGTACTGCGTTTGGAACTTGGCGTTTTACGCCGGAGCCAGGGAAGAATTTGCGGCGCCGAGCTCTCGGCCCGGATTATCCTATAAAATGTGAGTGTGTATAGGGGTGGGGTGGGGTGGGGGCGGCGACGAGCGGGGTGCGGAGCGTCGGGGAGGGGGTAAGGGGAGGAGAGAAGAGCAAAACAGCAGGAGAATCGGCCCGGAATGTGAAAATTAGAAACCTAGAGCTAGGTAGAAGCTGCCTGAAGTCGTCTGTATAGCCCCGGGCCTAAAAACCAGCAGCCAGACCTGCTGCTACTCTGGGATCTAAAAAACTACCACGACCACTAATAATAATAATAATAAAATAATAAAATCTGGATCTAATTGGATTAAGAGTTAAAATAGTTCAGATGTTTAAAATTCCAATGCAGATATATGACTTTGTTAAAGATCCCGGTTTTGAGCTTGCAAAGTGTTAACCCTGGGCCGCTGCCTTTTTAATTTTTGTTTTTATTTTTTCCTTTTGTTTAATTTTTAGAAAAGAGCCGCGGGGTTTGTTCTAACCAGACCTGTCTCTTTCTTGCCTTTCGCACCAGGGGAGAAGCCCTTCAAGTGCGAGTTCGAGGGCTGCGACCGACGCTTCGCCAATAGCAGCGATCGCAAGAAGCACATGCACGTGCACACGAGTGACAAGCCCTATCTTTGCAAGATGTGCGACAAATCCTACACGCACCCCAGCTCGTTGCGCAAACACATGAAGGTAATCGCCGCGCTCTCGCCGCCCGCCTTGGAGCCAAGAGCCCGCTCAGCTCTTCGGCCGGGGTCGGGCGGCGAGTGGCAGCCGGGCGGTGGCAGGAGCCGGCAGAGGCGGAAAGGCAACGATTCCTCTCTGCTGACTGGGGCTGGGCAGAGAGGGCGGGGGCTGGGAGAGGAGATGGGGCCACCCAAGACCGTTCTAAATTTACTGTTTAATAATAAAAATCAAAAGAAGTGAGCACTCTAGCAGAGGCCGCGACTGATGGGGAGCCAGGACAGCCCAAGCGGGATGATGCTGACGAAGCTGCGGCCATGGCGGCTTGGCTGGCAGCGTTGGGCAGAGAGTTGGGGTCTTGCACGCGGTCCTGAGCGCTGGCTCCCCTAACCCTGAGCAAGCAACGTTCAGCGGCTGCCGTGAGGTCCATCTCAGGCTCTGGCCTCACATCCAGCCTCCCCCTCCCTAGATATTTTCTTTTGTTGAGTCCCCAGGGCACTGTCCCTCCGCAGAGCCCAGCCTCTGCA
This sequence comes from Tursiops truncatus, assembly GCF_011762595.2. Lineage (NCBI taxonomy): Eukaryota > Metazoa > Chordata > Mammalia > Artiodactyla > Delphinidae > Tursiops > Tursiops truncatus. The sequence goes on along the minus strand of NC_047037.1, from coordinate 20,554,927 downwards.
GGGCCGAGGCGGGGCAACCAAGCCCAAGTCCCGCGGGTCCGGCCTCCCTGGAGTTCAAGGGGATCCAGGGCTCCTGGGGGAGGCAGCGCGCGGCCTTCATCCCCCCGGGCGGCCGCCGCGGCGGGTCTTTATCTCCGTAAAAACGCGACTTTATTCCCGCAGGTCCACGAATCCTCCTCGCAGGGCTCTCAACCTTCGCCGGCCGCCAGCTCGGGCTATGAGTCCTCCACGCCGCCCACCATCGTGTCTCCCTCCACAGACAACCCGACCACCAGCTCCCTGTCGCCCTCCTCCTCCGCGGTCCACCACACAGCCGGCCACAGCGCGCTCTCTTCCAATTTTAACGAATGGTACGTGTAAAATCAGAAACAAAACACCGAACAAAACCCTATTTAAGAGACTGAGCACACACACACATACAAAATATTACTGAAAGAACCCTGAGCATCAAAAGAGTCCCCTCCCCACCCCCTAATCCTATTTTTTCTAAACCTGCCGATAGACCCAGGACCGAGTAAGAGAGAAGCACCAAACCTTTACATTTTTTTTTTCTTAGTTTGGCAAAGGCTTGGTAGCCAAGGGGTGGGAGGGGGGTGGAGAAGAAGGCGGTCGCCTGACCAAATGCCGCCAACCCCGAGGGCCAGTTTCTCCTGGGAATCTGAAAAGGCTCTCTGGGAGTCGGCTTTTTTTTTTTTTCTTTCTTCTTTGCATTCTTGTAAATACAGAATTATTAGCTTAAAACTGTACTGTTGGATTCTGTATATAGTTATATCTTGGTTGGAACGGGGGGGTGGGGTGGGATCGTGGCGTTGTGGTCTTTGCATTGGGGAGGGGGAGGGGCTGGGGGGAGGGCGGAGGGGGGAGGGGTGGGCGGCCGAAAGCCAACTGTTTGTACTGAATGGCAAGAATGTTCTAGTAAATGTGTACCAAAATGTGAATTACTTTGTACGATTACAGTCTCCACGTCGATCTAACAGAATATTATTGGTATTAATGTGCTTTTTTTGTATAAAGTGCAAACATTTCGTCCCAAAGTCTAAGTACTTTAGTGCAGTAAAATGTTGTTTTCACGTCCTGTCAAGAATTCGTATAGTACGAGCCTGGATCTGCGTGTCAAACTGTTCCATTTGTTTATGTAAAGTGATATTAAAAGAAGATATAAACTATAACTGTCCGTTGCTTTTGGCAAAAGATACAACCACATAATGTATATAATTCCTAGTTTCCATATTTATCCGCATGTAAAGGGCTGGTTTATTCATGTTACAGCTATTCAATATTTATGGCTAGAAGAACTCGTATGTACACTTTAGTTTCCAGAACTGTTTGGTAACCTTTCGTACGTTATTAAAGATTCTTAAATCTCAGTGATTGTGGTAGGAATTTCTTCTTCATCCCCAGCAACCTGCTGCCTCTTCTGCCAGCCTTAGTGGGTCTTGGGAAAAGCTCACCAGTCTTCCCTTTCTGTCATCGCAGGTCATATAAACGTGATAAATGAACGCTACCCTGCTGGCTCTCCGAGAGGGTGTAATTAGTATTTATATCAAAATTTATGAAACAAATTTTCGGCCGCAGTATAATTTAAATGACCTTTGCAGACATAGAATAACAACCATAAAAATAACAGAAATAGATTGCGCAGGCGACATCAATATTAATGTAGGCGAATTGTCAGAAGCTCAAGGACTCGCTCTGCAGCTTTGCAAATGAACTTGCAGCCAAGGGTTCTGCTGTCCCCCAAATTAAATTCCCCGAGTTGAAACCAAGTTGCAGATTTACAATATCATATTTTAAATTGCTGTCTTCAATTAAACCATTTATGGCCATAATTAATTTTCTGGATGTCGATGCATGCTTTTCCAGGCCTTCCTTCTTTGTACGAAAGTAAACCTCCATAAAGCATTTTACTTATATTTCTTCAAACGTGATGCTAATTTAAATTAATTACTTCCTGTGATACGTTATTATTCCTATAATTTTGCCAGTTATTAGTTCTCTCAAAAATACATATAGAGAAGAGAATTATTTTATGTAATTTGATTATCTATCTCTTTTATTTATTTCTCATTTACTTAAGAAATTCGTTCCATTGGCTGGCGTTGATACAGTAAATTTGTAAATGAGAAGACAATATAAAAAAATCTAAATTACTTGTGCTTAATGACTGTAGCAGAACGCCTTTTCTCTAAATCAGATTGTCTTTCTTGCAGTTTAGTTTGATAGATTTGCAAGCTATGCTGCTCCCTCGAAGTTAGCTGCGCTGGTAGGAACGTGAGCTTCTTTGTCTCTGGTTGTAGCTTGCATGATCGCCCCATTAAGCAGACAGCGTAGCCGGAGATCACAAATCAGGGCCTTGGCTGTAGTTGCAAGGGTGCTGATGTGTCAGAGCACAAGACGGAAACTGAACCCACTGTAGGCAAGTAGGAACCGAGACTTGCATCTTTAATATACAACGTTATGTGTGACTCTGAGAAGGAAAGCAAGACGGAAAAACCCTCAAGAGTATGAGAACCGCTTAAGATACTCATATCTGTTTCGAAGTGTACCATTGACCAATTACAAAATCAAAATGTTAAATTCACTTAAAATTTTTTTGACTCGTCCTTTCATTGCTTGCTATTTGTATTTGTCACTTTTAGGCAGCAAAGTTTTTCTAGGTAAGGAGGGGATTTGCTACACTTTCTGTAGCACATCAAAAACTAGAGACAGTGGTGTTTAACTTTTAAAAAATTGTTTTTGTGATCTATAAGAGTAAAGATTAACCTTTCATGAAAAGAGCGCCACCTTGCAAGGTTTGGTGAGATTTAAGGAAGTTGAACACCTAAGCAGAAATTGTTGCTGGTTCCGAAAACCTGTGAGACTATAAGCTGGCCCCAGTTGGCTCTGGAGGTTTAAAATTAACTAACAGCATAGTAGTTGAAGTGATTCCAGACATTAGGGCCAATAATTAATAAACATAGAAAATAGCTCATCTCTCTAGGAAAGAAAGGTAAACACCTCAATTAATAATCCTTCCCTTTCCTTTAGAGATTAGAATGTCTGGGAGTCTGATATAAGTATAATAATAATAACAACAGTACTTTTATAACTTTGTTAGTATATTTAGGAAGATAGTCAATGAGTGTATTTTTCCTTTGACCATTCCTGAAAGCAGTTTACTTCAAATTTGGAAATATAAATGCCTCATTATTTGTTATGTACCTGATGCCTTTTTAAACTTTAATAACATAGTATAATAATACAATATCATACTATGATATATGATTTAAGTAGGATATTTTAAAGATAAATTTTAGGGATAAATGTTTACTTCAAAACTACTTCATATTAAAAAATTTTTTAGACATTGAATGCCAAATAATTTTTTTTTAGAAAACCATTTGAGGAGTACTGTGTGTGTGTGTTTGTGAATAACCTCACTCACCAGAAAGGAACTTTTATAGTAGAAGCCAATATTTATGCCAGTCCCCCTTATGCATTCTCTTCTCCAACACTTATCCCAAAGAAAAAGTCATTAATGATGTAGGCTGCCTAAAATAATGCTTCAAACTTAAATGTAGTCTATTATTTTGCTGGTACCTTTAATGTTTGCTTCTTGGGATGTATTCTTTCTACTTTTCTTCATGGGCTATTAGGTTTTGAAATACATGAATGTGAACAGCGAAATATATTGTTAGACCCTATTTAGCAGGAGCTGAAGATGCTGCGAATGGCTGGTTTGTGTGTGTAGCTGTGGATTTTGATTTAGGCAGAAAGCCATCCTGGTTCATATTTTCACTGCATTGTTTTCTATCACTATCAAATGATTAGAACAGCTAACAAGTTATTAAAAAGTTATATTGCGTCAACAAAAGATGCCTGACTACAAGCAACTGTATTTGAGAAATGAAGAGAAATGAGTTGTGGTATGTGTGTGTGTGTACATTTATAGAGTAAGCATGTAAATATACAAGCTCCATTTATATAGGGGCTAAGTAATTTTCAAACATTTCAGATCCTTTGTTTTCTTCTTCAAAAGCTACCCCCAACTGCTTTAAGCGTTTGCAGCTGATGATTTTGATTTTTTAAAGTCAAGCATTCAAGTTAACCTTTAAGAAGCAAACCACCTCCAAAAGAAAGATGTAACCTTTCAATTGCCCCATATGCTTATCATTTTTTTTCTTTTTCTTTCTTTTTTTTTTCTTTAGCTGACAGTGTAAATAGCACTAACCTTCTTTGCTCATGGGCCTGGCATTTAGATGTTTTTATTTGTTGATGGTGAAGTTTTCTCAGAACTTTTAAAGGGCTGGCAACAGAACTACATTCCCCAAATACCTTGCCCAGCCCTGAAACCTTCCTGATGTTCCCTTTTAGAGGTCAAGCTGTCATCAGTGTCCTGGTCCCCTTGTGAATCAGTATTGGTGGAGTTGGTACCTGAGCATACTGCTTTCCAGGAAGCAGCTTGGGGAAGGCTCTGGTCCTTAAAGAGAAGCACCAATTTATGATGGGCCGGGAGTAACTATATGTGGTCTGGCAAACTCAAAATGAAGGCACTGAGCTTGTGTCTTTGATTATTTGTGAACTAGATATGAAGTCAGCAGATTCCCAGCTCACATTTCTTTCTTTTTTTTTTTTCCAACTCAAAATACTAATTACAAATTTATCTTGTCCTCTCTAGGTACAGAGTTCTCGCTTGCTCCTAGCATCAAGTGTAGTTCTTAGAACTATGTGTTCATATTAGGAAAACAAAGTGTTGTTTTTATAAAATTTGCCACAGTTCATATTACTCTCTGGTTTTAGAATTCTTGAAAACAGAGTGGCAGTGGAAAGATTTATCTCATCTATGCCAGGCAAACCTGGTTCATGTTGCTATAGGTTCATATTACTCAGGGTGCTGAGGTTTTTTTTTTTTCCCAGCTTTTTACCACCCTATTCACTATCAGTAATATGTACCCATTTAAACTGGTTAGATGTAGAATGTAAGATTTTATAAGAGTAACTATACAGCAATCTCTTTTTTTTTCAAACGATAATCACTAGTTTGGGGCAAGAAATAAGAAAAAAATGGTAATAACGTTCTATAGCATGCCACATTTGAGCCTTTTCCTCAAAGTTTATTGCAAGTATAATGGCATAATATACACAAAAAATGAGCAGTGTTCTCCATTAATCTATGCAAGTCAGGTTCATTCCAGAGTGTCTCACCAAGTAAGAGGAAACACGATCAGCCCAAACCAGGGGCTATTTTTACCATGCAAGCTGAATTCTGGCATTAGTTCCTAACGTTTATTTCCACTTTAGAGCAAGGAGCTAAAACAGTATGAAGTTTCCAGTTGATGCTATACTGGAGGTGGGTTTTTCAAGAATAAGAAACTGAATTTAGCTATCTAGTATGGAAATGACATTGCTTGTCAATGATACTAGAGACTTCCATTGTCTGTCTCTTATCCACAAAATTTTGACTGCCTCTGATATTGCGGGTCATCTTTGTAAGTTTATGCAGAAGAATTCACGGGTTGTGAAACTTACACAGTGATATTTTCACCTACAGCATACACAAGAATCAACTATTAAGCATGGATATAAACAGATGGGAATTATATCTCTCTAAAAAAATAAAACAACAGACGTTCGAAGGCCAGCGACTTTAGCAAACTCAAAAAAAAATTACGATTATTTTGCTTCTGTCTTTTGTGTAATAATCCCCGTTAAGCTACAGAAAACATAAGGACATAAGGAAGGTGAGAGAAGCTTACATCCTAACTCCTTTTAAATTTTTTTTCTGTCTATCCGGGAAAATCCTAGCCTCTGGCACAGAAAGCTGAAAACTGTGGAGGAAGGTAAAACCACGAAAAAGGATAGGGGTGGGTGAGTCTGTGCGTCAAGGGAGATTCTTGTTCTGGAGAATTTCTTGAAAATATATAAACACTAGCTTTGGAGGTGAGTTTGTGGCGGTGGGGTGGAACAGCAAGACTTCCCCACAGCCCCTCCACTGAAGGCCTGGCGGCCAGGGTTTGAGGGGCCCCTTGCGCCACCCTGCAGCCCTGCGGGGCGCTTTCGAAGTCGCTGCCGCGGGCTGGGACTGTGGCTGGGAGAGCAGTGCGCAAGCGCGGCCCTGGGCCCGCGGTTCCACGTGCTAATGAATATGCATGAGCCCCCCCCCCCCGCCCACACGGGCCGCGGGGAACAGCTCTGAGGCTCTGGCCTGCGAAAGCTGCTGGCCCGGCTGCCAAAATAGTGCGGCGAGGAAGCTGCACGTGTTTGTTTTGAAACCGCACTGGTTTAAGTGAGTTCACAAAGCCAGGCAGACAGTGTAGGCTCCAGCCATCGAGTGGGCCGGCAATCTCCTATTCTTTAAGGGCCGCCCCAGTGCACTACGAGCCCTGCCCACTTAGGAGCTGTCCTCCTCCTGTCCCCTTCCAGGGAGCTGGCACCCTGGCAGTTCTTCTAGCTCTTTGGAGAAGACGTCCCCTCCAGTCACCTGGCCCTCCTCCAGTCACAGACCCCACGCCTGAGGTGGGAGGGCAGGGCACTAAGGGTTTTCCTATCGTCCACCCTCTTTCTTTGCTCTGATCCAGGCTTGAGTGTCCCCTGTCTTTGTCTGTCTCTCTCTTTCTCCCCCTTTTCCTTTCTCTCTCCGGGTTCCTATTCCTGTCTCTGGCTGTCCCCCAGCCCCTACCCACTCATGCGGGGGGCTATCAACCGCTTGCTTGAACGCTTGCTCTAGGGTTTTCTCTCGACCCTTCCCAAATAAGACTCATTAGCTCGCACATGTTTAAGAGCTGGTATAGTCCTGTTGAGTTCAAACGTGCTTACATGGTGCAAACGTGACAACTGGTAGAGGAACTGCCCTGGCCACGAGACCTGGGAAGTGTAGGGTGTGGTGAGGGAAACACAGAGTTCAGGCGCTGAGCTATTGCTTTCCCCTCCTGGTGACATTCCTGGGGGTCTGCACATTGCATAATATTTTGTGGTCAATGTACTGACATTTCCAGAGCAAGTGCCTAATATGTATGGTAGAGTGACCAACACCTGTAAACAAAGGGAGGGGTAGTGGAGAGTCCCTGGGGCACTCTATCCTCACACCACTGTCTATAGAGTTATGCTTTTGGGTGTCTTGGTCAAAAATCCTAGGTCCCATGACATCAGAAAATGGCTGCCAGACAGGTTCCAATCCTCCTCTGGATTTTACTTTCAGCTGGAGGGACAGACCCATTCCATGGGGCCCACGCCTCTCACTTCCCTCACTGCTAACAGGAGCGGCCTTTTGTCACTGCTTGGTTCGCACTGCAGCTAATCCAGGGCCAGCTTCATTCCTGCCAGTTCTGAGATCCGGGGGCCATAGCATCATTTCACCTGACAGCCACCACTCGCCACGTCTTCAGCTTTGAACCTGGAGGTGTGGCAGAGGGGTTTTGAAAACGTTCCTGTTAGGAAAAGTCCTGTCCTCCCACCCAGCATCCGAGTCTGGGAGCTCAATAACCTAGGGGTGGCCCGAGAAGAGCTGTCGGGGACCTGGCCCAGGGAGGCCTGGCAGAAGCCAATCCGCCTGGGACTGGTCCCAGGGACTCGGTGGAAAGGGGCTGGCTCACCAGAGTTCTCTTGTCCGAGGTCCCCGGAGGACAGAGCACCGGGCGTCTAGTTAGGGGCGAAGAGACCTTCCATCCACCGAATCCCCGCCACAAGGGCCACCCCACAGGAAACCCATTCCCGAGTTGGGTCCTTTTATGTTTTAATATGTTGGGAGAGGGGGGCGATCTAGACTCTACGAACTCCACGCTAGTTATGAAGACCTGGGTTGGGCTCGCTCAGGGCAGCTCTAACCCAGCGTGGGTTCCTGCGTTCTTGCCCAAAAGGCCAAGGCCCAAAGAACCCTTTGCATTTGGCGGGGGGCTAGAGGGAAAGGAGGGGCGGGGGCGGGAGCAGGCCGGGGTCTGCAAGCCGGCAGCCCGGCGCGGCGAACTTGGGGCTCCCGCGCTTGGCCGCCGCGTCCGTGCCGGCGACGCGGTTGCCCTCTCCGGGCCAGAGAGCGGGGACGCCCCTTCCCCGCCCCTGACACCCCAGCGCCCCCGGGGTCGGCGCCAGAGTCCCTGAGGCCCGGAGGCTTTGACTTCAGGCGGCGAGGCGGGCTCTGGGGCCTCCCCGGGCCAGGCCGAGTTTGGTCTGCGGAGGCGATAGCGGGGGCGGGGGGCGCGGGCCGGGGCCAAGGAACGAGGGACCCCAAACCGGACAGGCGTTTTCCTTCCCTCCCCCTTTCCCCCGCCCCAGCCGCGCCTCAGTCCCTGCCCAAACTGCCCGTCTCCGGTAGGACTGACTGTCTGCCCGGCCTCACTCTGCTGCCAACCTTGCCCGAAATCTAGACCCCAGAGCCGGTAAGTCGCGTTCTTTCCCCCACCCCGTCCCGCCACCTTCCCGGCGGAGTCGGCCCGCGGCTGCGTGTGCGCGAGGGGCCCGAGGCGCGCGCCGAGAAGTTGGGCTGACGTGGAGCAGCCGCGCCAGCCTGGCCTCTGCGGCTGGTGTGTAGGAACGCCGAGCACCCCAAGGTAGTCAGAGATGTCGCGGGGCTCCCCAGTGAGGAGGGACCGAAGAGGGTCCAGCCTCGCTCTCCTGGATCCTCTTTGTCCCTGTGGACAGCCACTAAAGCTATCTTTTAAGAATAAGCTTTCTGCTGGTCTCTACAGTGTGTGTGTGTGTGTGTGTGTGTGTGTGTGTGTGTGTGTGTGTGTGTGTGTGTGTGTGTGTGTTGGGGGAGGGGAGCGGGGGAGGAGAAGTGCCCCTTCCCCTAAGCAGTTTCTAATCCCTAAGGTCCCCAACAAAGTTTACTTATGGTTTCCATTTGAATTCTGTGAAGTTAGTATTATTATTACTATTTTAAGTGAAGATTTCTAAGAGTCACAACTTCTCAAATATACGTGCCTCTTGAGGGCATCTCGACAATTACCTTGTCCACTAACTCCCCTCCCTTCCTACTGGAAAAAAATAAACTTAATTTTTCAGTAGTTGCCTTAGGACAGGTCGTTTACAAGTCACTAGTGTGAGGGAAGAAAGGAAGAAAGAAAAACAAGCTTGGCATTTCTCATTGGGACTCCGCGCGCTCTATTACTGAAATGTGCAAGATGGAATTTTTTTTGGGGGGGAGGGGGAGGCAGGGCGCTGGAAGAGTGCTTTTGAACCGCGCTGCCCTGTTGCACGGGGCTGACCTTTGGCTGACACGGCCACGGAGCGGGCCGTTCGTTAACGAGGATTTGATACATTAGACATTCGAGCTGGGCGTGTAAACCCACACTCTGAATCCAGATTTCGCTCAAATTAGTGTACGAGGAAATGATCTTTTTAAGTCCTGAGGCTTAACCAAGTGTCAGGAGAGCCGATTGCTGCCTGAAAAGGGCAGCGAAGAACACTGGGTAAAAGGCACATTCCTAGCTCCTTAACAAACAAACAAAATAAAACCCCTAAATCTTCTTTGAATAATTCCTGAAATCCTCCAAGTTGCCACTTTTAAGTAATGCTTATAAATAAGGCTAATCATCTCGTTCTAGTGAATTCTGTTGTATTAAATCCTAACGCGAGGCAAAGTTGTGAAGACAGTGTCACAGTTAATGTGTATATATATATATATATATACACACACACACACACATACACAATATATTATACATATATACATAATATACACATGTGTATAATTTTTTTCTCTTTTACTCTCTGGAGATGCTAGAATGTGACAATTTATATCCGCCAGGCAGTGGGGCACATACGGAGGGGAGAGTCACAGATTTTAAAGCCGTTTACAAGTTGACGCGTCTCGATTTAATTTGGTTCGACTCGTGTCCAGACTTCAGAGCCCAGAAAGGGAAGGCAGGCTGGCCGCAGGGACCCCGGCCTGGCGCGCGGCGGCGGAACCTGCAGCTCCCCACCGGGCTGGAGTTGGGGACTCGGCTGCGCAGTGGCAGTGGAATGGGAGGCCAATTGGAGGATGCGGCGGCTCCCACGGTATTTACTGATTTGGGAAAGGTATTTTATTTAAGTTGGCAATAGAGCTCCAACTTAAAATTTAAAAAAATCTCCCCCCCCCCCCAGAAAATGTTTTTCTTCTCTTTCTCCTAATAACAGAGCCCGCGAAGTGCTCTGAATTGTAGAGGGGGAGAATCGCTCCTGCCGGAGTTCCCAGCCACTCTTGGGGGGAAGAGGGGAGACGAAGGGAAATCGTGTTCTTGCTGTGTCCCGCAGTCCTGCAACGGCTATTTCCTTCAGCTACCGTCCTGGGGGAGGATCGCAGTGACAGAGGCAGTTTTCTGCACCTGAGTGTTGGCTTCCGCTGCTGGGTTTTGCTGGCGCTGCCCAGAGGCCGTTGCTGGGACCAGAATTTATTCCAGGCGAAAACGTACGCGAAGCAGTTTTCGGCCTCAAATCTTTGCTCGGGGAGTCTCTGCCTCCACTCCCCTCTGTCCTCTGGATGTGGATACAAGGATGGAAAATTAAGCGAGAAAGACACTATCTATCATGAAAAAAAAAAAAAAAGAGTTTAAAAGCAAGGATTCTAGGGGAGAGAAGTGATTCTCCCAGACCTGCGATGAAGAAATCCAGACAGGGCCCACGAGAGCTACAGGATTCATTCCAGACCGAGTTCTATAGACCTAGCCCCACTCACAGACTGACGGCTCGCCAAACTCGGGTCCCCATCTTTAGGACAAGGGCAACTGAGCGGGTGGAACACTTTTCGGGACAGAGGTCCTGACCCCCTTTGGAGAAACCACACCTCTCCAGAATCTTAAGAATGGCCCTGGCTTGGGAGGGTTGCAAAAGCTGGTCTTAGGGTGAAGAGGAGAGTTGGGGGAAGAGGGAAATGTTCGGAGAGGAAAGAGAGAGGAAAAGTTGTGGCTGGTCGACTGCGAGATCGAGTTCATTTCCCCCCAGTGGCGGGTCCCAGCATCCTTCTTCCCCAGGTTTGGAGCACCAGCGAGCGGTGTTTGGGGGAGAAACTCCCCGGATCACCGACGTCCAAGTTGTGTCAAGTTTGAGGTAGAAAAGGCGGGTCTATTTCATTTTAAGTTCCGCTTTTGGAGTCGGTGGAAACAATCTACCGTTGACTTTTATAAAGAGTGGAAGGGAGGAAGCGCCCGCCGCTTGAGGACTTGTCCGAGTTTCTTTGGCCCTCTGTCTAGACCGCCCACCCACGTCCAGCCCCGCGAGTCTCCCCCTGGCTTGGGGCCTCCACACGCGGTCTCGAGTCTCGGTGCCCGCGTGTGTCCGGAAGCAGCGGGCACTGCGGTTCCGCCTGCGGCAGGACTTTTTGGTGGGCGCGGGGGCAGCCCCTTTCGCCCCTTCTGGGGTTTCCTCCGGCCCTGCCCCGGGCTCCCTCCCTGCAGCCCCAGCTGCCCGGGGCCCGGCCACCCGGGGGCTGCTCTGGACCTGACGCAGGCAGCGCGGTCGCTGACGTCAGGGGCTCCTGGTGGCCCGAGCCCCGGCCACGAGGCACCCGGCGCGAGCGTCATTAATTATCAGGCGCCAAATATTGCGAAGAAAGCTCAAGCTTTTCAGGCGGGAACTGATTTTGAGATTTATATGTATATATATATATATATATTGGTGTGGGGAGCGGGAAAAGAAGAGAAAAAAAAAGTGGAGTGGGAAACAATGATTTGGTTTCTCAAAGCATAGTTAGCAACTTCGCACCCTCCAGCGTCCAGGTCCGCCCCCTGGGTGTACCCTTCCGTAGGTGTGGGCTCCTCATTTTGTACCTGGTTTGGGAGGTTCTTGGTGGACGCGCCAATATTTGTTCCTGGGAGACTCGCATCTGTAGATTCAAGCTTGAGGAGTTCAATCATCTCCAGCACCCAAGGGGATGAGATGGGGATGGGCATTGCGTCCTAAACCTGGATATAGGATGTTCATAGCACCCATTCCATTGGGTTAGATCCTTAGCCAGAGATCTGATATTATTATTGTTGTTGTTGAGTAAAAAGAGGGGGGAAAACCCCACGTACACCGATAGGGCCAAGATAAATGAGCAGTGCAATTCGGTATCAGCAACGAAACCTTTCATTTGTAGCATCGAAAGCAGCTCTCCTTTTTTCTTTTGTTTTAAAAGGAATTAGACATATAGTGTCTAGCTCAAAATAGAATTTTAAGCGGCAAAAACTTCTTCAAAATCACACCAGGTCTTGGTTCTAGCTCTAATACATTTTCAAAAACCCTTTCTCTGAGGATCACTGCCGAGTAAACAGAGGGCACAGCGGGGTCATTGTGAGGCGAATTCTCTCTTGGGCTCTTCCCTGCAAAGGGAAAAAAAAAAATCATGCAGTATGATAAATTCCACAGGTGATGGTGAAGTGATTTTCTGAAAAAAAGAAGAAAGTGAAATTAGAATTAAACAAAAACCCAGCCATATTAAGACAATTTTTATGTAAGTGGAAATAATAATCCACAAATTCAAACGTCTTAAATATTATCTTATTTGTCATAAGTAATTTCCTTGAAATTGGCTAGTTGAATTAGCCATTTGGAAGATCCTGAATATAAAAATAAAACTCATATATATCACTGCATATAGTCAGTAAATAGAGGCTCTCACAAATATAAAATTATCTTCATACATATGAATACAGAATGTATTTGATAGTCAGAACACAAAGCCTCTCTAGTTATATCTATAGGAGGTTAGAAATATCCTGAAAAGTACTTAAATGGCAGGTAATTTGTTTAGAGTTTCACAGACAGAAAAAGAATGGACTGAACTTTAATTTTTCTTTTGAAACTTTTAGAGCCCTGTAGCCAGCTTTTGATTCAGAAGTGTGATGGTGACCATTTTATTCTGAAATCAGTAATTTATTTTTAACCAGTAATTATATGATAAACGTTTAACAAAGTATATACTGATTTCTCAGAAGTGGACAGCAACTATTTTGTAAAATATGAGGAAAAATGGAGCTCATTCTTAAACAAAGTGTAAATATATTTGTAGTATTGAAATCTTTATAGAGAATTTTAAAAAAGATTAAAAGGTCACATTAATAAATGTACGAAATTCCACAAACACGCACCAATAAAGATTTCCAGGAATTGTGTGTTAAAAGTGTTTGAAAAGAGATACCCGCACACAAAAAGAAAAATAAAAAGGAACCTTAGGGTAAATAAAAACAAAGGTCCAGGGTCCAACCTTTTTTCTCCTTAATTATTATTACCCGTTTTTATGGCTTGTAATACCTAGACTTTTGTTTAAAATTCTAAAAGTGTGTGTTAACTGTAATAAAAAATATTTGAAGTTAAGGACAACAGTTAATCAGTATTCAACAACTTCAGTTTCTATTTTACTTGCTACTACTTTTATATACTATAAATATTTCCAGAGAGCTCTGCTCTTTTTTGGTACAGTAGGATGAAATTTATGGGTCTAAGATGTTTTCTGGACTATGTATATTATACTCTGGCTGAGAAAAACCTTAAAATATTCATTAGATTAAAAAAGTCAGCTAATATTGTTATAGTTCCTGAATCAATAAATATTTACAGATTTAAGGCAATAATTGAATTGAAGTGCCAAATTTCAAGGTCATTATGTGTGTATGTGTATCTTCACATAGTAATTTGTACAAGTTGGATGGTATCGTATGGGGTTTATGTGATTTTTGGTGCTGCCTCAGTCATGATTTCACTTGCTGACCTGGTAAAGTCAGTTGATATCCTTGGATCTTAGCTTTTTCACTTGTGAAATCAGTGCCCTAGATAAGATGCTCACTAAATTTTTATATAGTTCTTAAAGCAGTGGTCTTACTTACTCTTACTTATGGATTAACATTTTAAAAACTTTTAAAGGTAGAATTTTATTTGTGAAAAAACTAAATCAGGGAAGTCTACTTAACTGATTTGGATATAAATGCAATCGACTAGCAATTCCTATTGTAAAACCTCATCGTTAAGGTTTTTTTTGTGAGTCCTGTTTTAGAAATATGCATTCTATTAAACGGGGCAGGGCTGGGGGGGGATACAGGAAACCTATCTTTCTCTCTTATCTTGAAAAGGAAATAACATACATTCCTAATGTTTTGTTTATGTGAATTACAAAGAATATTTTCGTAAACCTGGGGCAGAGGGTACTTAGGAGATGGAAACATTATTAAATTCAATTGTTTAAGGGCATGCATTTGGGAATTGTGAACTTTAAGTTCTGGTCGTATGCAAATATATGTTTGCTATATGTATTAATTCACTGAATTTACAAATCCCACTATGTAAAATAACAAAAATAAGAGGAAAACACAATTCTCCTGCACACTCTTATGGCTGGATCAGTGTGAAGAGCTAAATATATTGAGTATATTATTCAAGCTACAGGTTTTGCAGCTGTAGCTTGTTACTTACCTATCAGCTGACTGCATTTGACTGGACCAATTAATTGATTAATTAATTAAAGCAACAAACTTTAAAGTATGGTCGTTGTTATTGAGACTATGGCATTTCAAAAAAAAAAATCCAAATGCTTTCTTCCCTCCAGGAATATAATAGGAGAGACACATAGAATTAAGCAAAATGTAAGGTAAGATATGGTATTTGTCATAAGAGAGGCATAAACAAAATTTGATTGGGCAATGTTTGACGTTTTGATCACTTGCTGATTTACAAAATCAGAGCAAAATTTCACATCAAAAACTTTTCCTTCTCTCTCCTTCATACTCTCCTTTCCTCCATTCCCTCCCCTTACCTCCTCCCTTTTCTCTTCCCCTCTCCCTGGCTCTGAAACCTAAGGCAATATGACATTTTCAAAAGACCTTTCTTGGAGTGGTGGCAGTGGGTTTGAGAGATTGCTTCCTGAATCCTCTCCAGGCTTTTGTCTTTTGGGGGCAGTTTTGTCCGAGTGCCCATCTATAGCCAGCTAACCTGGGCTCCCCATAGATGAGCTTAAGCTCTGTGAATGCTGGGTCTTAGGGCTGGTCAGAGCTTTTCAGCTATGAGAGTGTCCATTTTTATGGTTGAAGTGGGTCAGACCAAGCAGAGACCAAGTTCTGACAACTCCAGACAAATATTTGAAAAGAGGACACTCGTCGCCAGGACATTCACACTTTGCAGAATTGTGCAGGATTTCTCTCTCTTCCATTATTTGTTTGATCTAATACAGAGTCCCTTGTCACTAACAAAAAAGGCTTTTTCGCCTTTTTATGACGGTTCATTTGTTCATTTTTATTGTTTTAAAATTATTTACTATAAAAATTTCAGCATACTGACTACTTTCTTTTTCATAACTTTTCTATCTGTTCTGAAATGTTAAGCGGTTGAGCCATGTTTTTCCTTTCCCTGAGACTGACTTTATTCTCTGGCAGTATTTTCTAAGGAAATTTTATGTCCTCCTTATACTATTTCATAGTCACCCCATGAAACCAAGGAATAATTAATTTTCTCCAAAACGGGTTGCATTCAAGTGTTTTAGAAGCTCTAAGTAGGACTAACCTGTAGCTAATCAAAGATGTAGAAATAACTGGTCATTTTATATGTTATTTCAGATTCCTCTTTTTTCTCCTTTGTTGCCGTTCCTTGGGTCACTTGGAAAGTGGCACAACCCAGACCAGTCTCATTAGTACTTGCTGGCTGTTTGGATGAGTAGATTCAGGCAGGAGGGGTTGCAAAATGTGTTTGAGGACTTGGTTTTGTCATTTTCATGTGATTCCTATCCTGTCTGTAAAATAAAGTCTTCATTCTGAACAATTTCTAGCATATACAAAAGTAGAGAGAATAATGTAATAAATCTTCCTCACCCAACATCAATATTTATCATCTCATAGCCAATTTGAATTTGTCTATATTTCCATCCACTATTCTCCCCCAGGATTATTTTAAAGCACATTCTAGACATATTATTTAATATGTAAATATTTATTATTTAACTAATATATAGTTAACGTTTGCTACAAAGCCGAGTGGTTTTTTCAAAGCAACTAGTGTGTTTTTCTGAAACACTGCCTGGTTTGAGCTTTTAGGTTGCTATTCTTGATCCTTTTAACAGTTTTGCTTCCAATACCAGAGCCTTTATTAGCCACTGGAATCAAGGAGCTCTGTAGTTCTCAAGAGGAAAAGAATAATTCAGTTGATTATCATCATAATCAATGAAGATGGAAGCTTCAAGTGGGAAATCTCACAATTCCCAGAGTCTAGTAGTCAGAGTGGAATCAGAATAATTTACTCAAAAGTTTCTGAGTTTGGGAAAATGTGATGACTACAAATTTCTTTTATAAAACAATAATATGAACTTGTGCTGGTATGGAAAAACCATTGTACTTGAAAAACTATCACCGATGTGCATTGGATTTCAGCTTCAAACTACCCAAGGCAACCCCCCAATTATCGATACAATAATAAATATGAATTCGTGCACTGTGACTTAAGTGTAATGTTTTCTTATCTCCTTAAATTGTATGAAGCCGTATGCTGTGGTTAATTTTTTAAAAGAGAGTACTGATCCCTTAGAAATCTATGCCAAACTCTTTATGGATGAAATAGTATGATGTCTAGAATTCGCTTCAAATAATCTTGGGTGGGGGGTGGTGAGTGAGTGTAGGAAGAATCAAGATTTTTATTGCTGGGTGATGGGTACTTGGGGGTTCATGATAATATTCTCTCTACTTCTGTAAATAATTAAATTTTTTCTTAATCAAATAGTAAAAAAAAAAGCCAGGAAAATCCCACTAAAGTGTCTATCTATCCATTCATCTATCAGCAGAGAAGTCAAAAGTTAGAATGAAAATGTTTGGAATTTAAAATTTAAAAGGTGGAGGTTTATTTCCTTCATCTTGGACTACCTATGTGTATACATGGAAAAGCCAATGAACCTCTTTTAATTTGGATTTTCACATGTATAAAAATACTCCACCTGGATTAAATAAATGCCAGTATTGTTCCAGATACCCCTATATGTTAGATGTCAATTCCTAACACCTTGCAAGGAAAAATATTGCTTAATAATTTAAACTTGCAGTTACTTGAATGTTTGCCATCTAATTGTTTTGAGATCTATGGAAAGATCTAGTTGTTACTTTCTGCTTGTAGTTGTTTTGTGCACTGATTATGATAGAACCTTTCTCAGTATGTGGGGAAAATAATGATTGCTATAGATTTTAAAATGAGATTATTGCTAGAGCATAATGCTGGGCCATCCACTTTCCTGGTGGGAGATGTGGACTCTTGAAGTTCAGGGTTAACCCCTACCTCATTGTTTCTTCCTTTATAGCATATCTGCCCTTCAGACTTCATTTCTGGGCCATTCCTGCTGGATGTAGAAAACATATCAGCCTCCTCAGCTTCAATTCATTGTGGAACTTGGAGTTGAATAATGATTTTCAGTCTTGGGTTTTCAGAGTAGGTCTCTGTTTTTAGATTATGTTGCCCTTCCTCATTGTCTAGCCAGGTCTGCAATATTAGGGATGAGAACCAGTAAACCCTTCAAAATGGCAAACTTACCTTCCTCCTAACCTGATCTTCCCATAGATTGGGACTCTACATGAGCTGGCTATGCCAGATTTTCCTGCCTGGGACTCAGATCTCCCCTAGGGTACAAAACAGCGCTAGACCTTACGCTGAGACTAGAACGTTAGAACTATTCTAGTCCTTTCCTTCCCGGGGCTAGATCCTGGTCCGTACATCTCCAGTAGCTGTGGTTCTCTTGATAGCACTCAGAAATGGTGGCTTTTCTTATCACTATGCTATGCCTGCTGCAACAGACTTCTGGTACCAAACCATAGCTGAACATGCCAAGCTTTGGAAGCCATGCAGTGAACCGACTGACCTTCCTTAGTCCAACCTTTGCCATCAAGTAAACGTTTCCCAGAGGGTTTGCCTCAGAATCATCTGGGGGATGTTTGTAAAAATTCATATTCCTGGACTTTACTCCAGATCTAATGAATCAGAATCTAATGAAGAAGAAGAACACTGGACTGGTTCTTAGCAAGCAAGGCTAGTTGTCTCAAACATACTGCTTGTGTTACCACCAGTTCCCTTACTGAAATTCACTGTCTTCTTCTTGATCTAGCATTAGAGTATGAATAAGTGCATGATGTTAGTAATAATAACTCACATGAAAGTGCCTTTCACAAAGTTTAAAATCACTATATAAGTGCAATGTATTATTTAACAAACAGTTAATGAACTCATAGTATATTTGGGGGCACTGTACAACTTGCCCCCTGAACACAGTACAAAGGAAATGAAGGATATATTTTCTGCCCGAGGAAAACCTATAGTGAAGATAACAGGCACACATAATGTTACAGGAAAACAATCAGAAAGCAACATACCTGATTCATATCCCAAATATTCTCTTTAGTGATGCAAATCTGAGTTCTCTGGAAGATACTGGATAACCACGTGTTTATGTACCAACTGTTGTTCTGTTTATGTTATCTATGAATTTATGTAGTCATCTCTATCAAATGCCTACTGTTCAGTATATCTCTATTTTTCTGTTTTTAAGTGAATGTGAGGTGCTTAGAATGTAAGCTCCATGCGGGCGAGCATTTTTCTCTGTTTTCTTTACTGATGTGTTTTTACTACACAAACTGTGTCAGCTACATAATGTATGTTCAATAAGTATTTGTTGTCTGACTGTCCTAATGGTTGACTAAATGAAGGTAATCAGAAAATAGTTTCAAGAGGTGATGAGTGGAGGGGAGATCTCACAGGTGTCCATAGGTACATAGGAAATGGTTGTAGGGGGAGGACTGTGGGACTGTAAAATAGAACTGTCTTGGGGGGGAGCGGGGTGAATGTCTCCACATTTGACAGTTTTGGTCTGCCTCCTATGGGCCAAGTCAGTTACCGACAACTTGAGGTGGTTGTAATTGTGATTTTCTGGCTCTGAGGAGGAAACCCCTTGCCTTTAGCTCTGACACTGTTGAGTAGTGGAACTTAATTCTGTTTGGGGATGTAGGCATGGGGAGGTGCTTTTTAGAATTGGAATTTTTTTTCCTTTAGGAATTTTGTCTGTTTGCCTACACAAATACTTTGGACAGTGGCACCGATTTGCCAAGTTTGACTGGTTGTGGTTTCATTTGTAGCATCGTCTCCTTTGCAATTTCAGCTTCCAATCCATACAAGGAAAGAGAGGAAGATTTTCTCTTGGAAACTATTAGTGAGGTTAGTCAAAGTTGAACCAGCTACTGATCATATACCACTTGTACCCAACCAGGATTCTAAATCCATCTGCAATATAATTTGGCAATCTTTTGATCTATATTATATGTGAAATTTTAATTGTTAAAAAAATTACTTGCACATATAGCAGTTTGTTGTTTGTATCCCAGTACTGAAGAACAGTGATACCATGTGTGGACATATATTTTAAAACTGCAGTTTTCAACCTTTCATTCACTCAACAAATATTTATTGCCTGCCTCCTAAGTGCCAGGCCTTCTTCTAGGTTCTGGAGACAAGGTGATAAACAAGTCAAAGTTCCTTGTGGAAATTACATTCTAGTGGGAAGACAGGCAAAGATAATAAACACGGAAAGAACACATATAAAATGGAACTTCAGATAGTCTTAAGTGCTCTGTTAAACCAAAATAAGATAATGTGTTAGAGAAAGCCTTGAGGGGTGGAGAGGCTTGCGTAATCAGTGGCCTTTCTGAAGTGTCAGCGTTTGAGCTGAGACCCAAATGATGTGCAGGAATTAGCTATGAGAAGAATAAGGGGTAGGGGATTCCGGCTGAGGAAAGAACATATAAAGGTCCTGGTCAGGAACTAGCTTGATGTGTTCAAGTATTTGCTCAGTGCCCATTTTGTGCCAGGTACAACATACTCTAAAGTACTAGGGAAATGTTGATGAATAAAACAGGCATTTTGGGTTCCAGCTCTCATAGATCTATGTTCCAGTGGGAAAGAAAGACACAACAAACAAGAAAAGTATCAGATGATAATAAATGAATACTAAGTGAGAAGGAATAACGTGATAGGAACTTTTTGGTGGGGCCAGAGAATGCGTTTCTGAGTAACTGACCTGTATATTAGGAAGGTGGCAATATGAAATTCACACTTGTGTCACATCCTCCCTTTGGATATTTCAGGTGATGGGTTGGTACATAGTAATACAGGCTGAGGATAATGTGTGACACCTGTAGATTTACCTGTAACCCCAGCACTTTCTCTTCTGCT
This sequence comes from Tursiops truncatus, assembly GCF_011762595.2. NCBI lineage: Eukaryota > Metazoa > Chordata > Mammalia > Artiodactyla > Delphinidae > Tursiops > Tursiops truncatus. The sequence goes on along the minus strand of NC_047037.1, from coordinate 20,534,815 downwards.
GATGAATGCATGTGGGAATGCAAGGAACTACAACTGTTTGAGTTTACAAAAAAGAGAAATAATTTGTAAATTTATGTACTTTATTATTAATAGTAAATTACATACAGCTCTCCTCACCAAGAGTTTGGGATATTTAGGGTCAAAATATCTGTCTTAATTGATGGGAATGTATGGCAGAATTAAGGAGCTTTTGCTAAATAAATATTAAAGAAGAGCTTTAATAGTGATGAAACTTAAAATTAAATAATGAGGGTATGCAAATTAATGTGGATATGAGCAATCCTGCAAAGGCAAGAATCAGCCTTGGTTTTACCCTTCTTATACTTTTTTATTAAAAGCAGTGGATTCAGCATTGAGAATATTGTTTTTTGTATTTTATAATTTTTTTCAAATGTTGGGATATTGCCTTATTTTATACCATGGAAAATGTATTGGATATTTAAGTTAAGAGTCTAACATTGCAAGGAATCCAATTCTATTTAAAGTAGTTCATGTTAAAGGGTGTTTATTGATAGGAAAGAGCGTAAGGAAACAGAGCTTACGTTCTGCATGTGGATGGCACTGAAAAGTAGGAGGCCACATGCATCTCTGTCTCTACACATATGCTCTATCTATTCTCCTGTTCCTCTCCTCTCATAAGCTTTCTTTCCTTACTTATCTTTTTTTCCGTCTCTCCAAAAATTCACTTTACATATGGTGTTGGTTTATAATGGTCTCAAATTCTACATGGCCTGTAGTTCCAGTCTTCACAGTAGTCTGACTGACTTAATCTCTCCACGACCCTATTCCAAATTTTTGGAAGAGTTGATCTGATTTTTTTCCACTTTGAATTAGATTGGTCCAATCTAATTAGACTCTGGTCCAATCAGCTGTAGCTGGAGTAGGGGAGCAGCAGATAGGGGCTACATAGTATGTACCTGTGATATATTAGGTAATTACTAACAAATAATATCCCCTTACATAAAAAGTAATTAATGACTATATCATGTTTAAAAACTTGAAACAATCCTTACAAGGGTAAAGTATCAATACTCTATTGATAGACTTTCCACCCACACCAATCATGAGCCCATTCACCCTTTCCCCACTCACTACTCTCCCTAGAGCTAAACTAGATTTGAGAGATACACATATATGCACATTCCATAGAAAATACATCATATTATATAAATTAATTTCTCTGTTTAACAGATATTAATTGAATACACTGGGGATTAGGCATTGAAAGAAGTGAACAAAGATCCTTGCCCTCATGGAGCTTACCTTCTAGGGGATGCAGACAGAGATAAAACTAAATAAATAAATGTCTTATATGGTATTTGAAAAGATCGTAAGTGCTGTGCAAAAAAAATAAATCCTGAGGATAAATAGGAAACAAACAGAGTGGTCAGAGAACAGTTCTAATTGAAGGTGACATTTGAGCCAAGACTTGTAAGAGGTCATCTAGAGAAAGGACATTCTAAACAGAGGGAACAGCAAGTGACCTGCATGTTCAAAGAGCACAAATTTCTTTGAGTCTGAAGCAGAATGAATGAGGGGAGAGTAGGAGCGGTCAGAGTGATTGAGAAATGCTGGGAGCTGGGGAAGGAGTTGGGTGACTGAGCCTTCAGGTTCTTGCTAACAAGTTTAAGGCCTTTGGCTTTTATTCTCTGTGAAGTGGAAGGCCCTGTTAGGTTTTGAGCAGAGTAAGTTGATCTGACATATTTTAAGTGGATCATTATGGTTTCTGTGTTGAGACCAGACTGAAGGAGGCTGGCAGCGGCCGGATGTTAGGAGGCTGTTGCTGTGAGGCAGGCAAGAGCTCATAGTGACTTTGACAAAGAAGTACGTAGCAGAAAAGGCGGTGAGTAGTCAAGATTGTGGATTGATTCTGAAGGTAGAGCCAACAGAGGTTTCTTCTGGATTAGATGTCCAGGTGAGAGAAAGCAAGAGGTCAGGGTTGACAAGTTTCTGAACTGGAATAACTGCAATGCAGTTTTCATGAACTGAGATACAGAAGACTGTGGAAAGGGAAGGTTTTTAGTATGTGTGTGTGTCTATGGGAAAATCAGGAACTCGATTTTGGGAATGTTAAATTAAAGATGCCTTTAGACATTTGGGTGGAGTGGTTGAGCAGGCAGTCGGATTTGAGTCCTCAGCATAGTGACAGTATTTAAAGCCTTGAGACTGGATGAGATCACCAAGAAATGAATTTAACGGTAGAAAAGAAGAGGTTTAAAGCCCATCTTTGGCACCCCAATATTTATTTATTTTTTAACTAAAAAAATTTTTTGGGTGCGTTCGGTCTTCATTGCAGTGTGTGGGCTTTCTTTAGTTGTGGCAAGCGGGGGCTACTCTTCGTTGCAGTGCTCAGGCTCTAGGCGCGTGGGCTCAGTAGTTGTGGCATGTGGGCTCAGTAGTTGTGGCACGTGGGCTCAGTAGTTGTGGCTCGCGGCCTCTTGAGCGTAGGCTCAGTAGTTGTGGTGCACGGGCTTAGTTGCTTCACGCCATATGGGATCTTCCCAGACCAGGACTTGAACCCGTGTCCCCTGCATTGGCGGGTGGATTCTTAACCACTGCACCACTAAGGAAGTCCTGGCACCCCAATATTTAGAAGTCTTAGAGATTTGCAAGAATTAGCAAAGGAGACTGAGAAACAGTGAGAAAGGAGGAAATACAGGAGAGGGTGGTGTCCAGGAAGCCAAGTGAGGGAGGTGTTTCAAGAAGGAAGGGATGATCAGATGTGTCAAATATTGATTATAGGCCAAGTCAGATAAGTGATCATTTGATTCAGTAACACAGAGGCTATTTGACGTAAGCAGTTGGGGTTGTGATGGTGGAGATGAAGATCTCTTTGGAGTGGGTTTGAAGGAGACAGTAGGAAGAAAGGAATTGGAGACAATGACTATATAGGATGAATAAAATGGTAATATGTATTCTGCAAATTTTTCACAGAGCAATTTGGGCTAGGGATTCATACTATTCTTTACAGCTCTATCTCACTTCTCTTAATCATTCCATAGCTTTCAATTCTGTGAATGACCACGAAGTGTTTAAGATGGTTCTCTAAACAGGCCCTAACTCTCTGTTTTAGTAGCGAGAATGTCATTCATCCCTACCCTAACACACTAATACAGATGAAATGTTAAGTGGAAATCCAGAGACAGTGGGAGAGGCCAAGGCATTTTCAATAGTCTATATGGGGACAAGAGTAGACAGCAGCCTGGCTGCAGTGGGGATTTCATAAGGAAACCAGTAGAAAATAAAGGTTCCTAAACTGGTCTCTGAGAGCTCTGCTGCTTGGATTAGGACCAACAGTACACAGGCAAACATAGTCCTATGCCTCACAAGAGACACCCTTTCAGGCCATAGATACTTCTGTCAGTAATATATTTTTTCCAAAACATGTAAGCTTCCATAATTTGGCTGTGAAACCAATTATAGCTCTCCATTTCCTTTGTGCTAAAGAGTGAAAGTTTTTTCAGTTGTTGTTTGGGTACCAATCTCTGGGATGAACATCTGTGCTCTCTGATGCTATTCTCTATACTCTCAAAACAACTCATCCTATTTTGGAATGCTTTCTAGCTAAGAACCTCTTTTAGTTCCAAACTCTCTCTTATGAAGACAGGAGCTGTCTCTCCCCAACATCCCACATTGCACAGCTGTTTATGAGGCTTGTAATTAATGAAGATTTGCTAACAATCACACACCCAGTGATGTTCCGGGCTTATTGAGAGAAGCAAGGGTGGGCAGCAGTCATTGGGCTGGGCCTTCAACTGTGCATTTTGCCAATGGGATGTAGATTAGCTATTATATTTTTTAGTAAGAGAATTTCTGGAAGCTCTACTGGTGTAGTTCAGGCTATATTACTGGGGAAATATGGAATGATCCGAAATGTAGAAAAATTAAAGGGGAATTTTCTGAACAGAATTAGGTTTTGTTGCTGTTGTTGTTGTTAGGCCTATTTAAAGAGTAGTAATACTATATCCCCTACCAATTCTTCACAATTTCCCCATTTATTATCTGGGTTGACTGATTTCTATTTTCAATTGTTTATAAAACGCTAGCTTCTGCAGCCAACCTCACTTTCTTTGTTCTGATGATGAGAGCTTGATCTAGTATGAAGGTTGAAAAGTCAAGTATCTGTAGGAGTCAAAGAAGGAACCAAGCACAGCAGCCCAGCATCAGAAGTCACTGGATAGAAAAAAAAAAAAAAAAAAAAGAAAAGAAATCACTGGAGGGAGATGAGGACTGGGGTGGATTAGTGAGAGAATGCTCTGCTCTAGTCAGTTGCCATGTGAGAATGTGTGCCTGCTCTTAATACTCCTCAAGTGTTTCAAGAGAAGCTAGGAATCTGGATTTGAACATGACATCTTTCATCTTGGAAATGTTGGCAACAAACTCAAAGTTTTAAGAAAAGCGCTCTGTAACCCAATACGTTGCGGGCCAAAGCAAACACATCTGCAGGCTGGATCCAACCCCAGGCCATCAGTTTGTGACTTCTGATCCAGATGGATCAGTGGTTATGGCGATGATTTGGGACTGGTTCTTTTCAGACTTAAAAACAACTGGTTGCTAGTGATCTAAACGTTCTCACTTACAAGTTGTTCTCTTCGTTTCCTGTTTTTGTAACAAATCTTAAATCACATTAGTCTGATATTTGAAACCTGCTGGTTAAAAGTAGAGGGACCATACATCCAGGACTGCCCAGTACAGCACTGGCTTAGGCCTGTAGCCGTTAAAATTATTAATACTGTTCCTTTTCATTCCTGACATGTTCCAGTTAGGACAATAAATTATACGGATGCTTTAATTAAGAGTCTCTTTTATCCCCACTCCCCCATTTTTCACTTACTTTTATTTTTTATTTATTATTTTATAGCAAAAACTTTTATGTGTAGAATTAGCCAGCTGGACTCAGTTTAGATGACCCCAGTTTTGCTGGCAACATCCTAAGCATCATACTCAGGAGCCAGTGGAACATATGCCTTCTTCTCTCCATCAGGCCTGATCAGAGTGTTGACTCTGGCCATGTCAATGTCATAGAGCTTCTTCACAGCCTATTCAGTTTGGTGTTTGTTGGCCTTGACATCCACAATGAACACCGGTGTGTTGTTGTCTTCTATTTTCTTCATGGCTTACTCGGTGGTGAGGGGGAACTTGGTGATGGCATAGTGGTCAAGCTTGTTTCTCCTAGGGGCGCTCTTCCGAGGATATTTGGGCTGCCTCCTGAGCTGCAGTGCTTTGCGCCGTCCGAAGATGTGTGACGTCTGGATCTCCTTTTTTTTCGTGGCCGTGGACGCTGCCTTTCAACACTGCTTTCTTGGCCTTCAAAGCCTTTGCTTTGGCTTGGGCTTTCAGAGGAGCAGGGGCTTCCTTCTTCGCCTTCGGCGCCATCTTTGTGAAAAGGGGTCACTTATTATTTATTTATTTATTTAATTGTTATTGAAGTACAGTTAATTTACAATGTTGTGTTAGTTTCAAGTATACAGCAAAGTGATTCGGTCAGATTCTTTTCCATTATAGGTTATTACAAGATACTGAGTATAGTTCTCTGTGGTATACAGTGGGTCCTTGCTGTTTACCTACTTTATATATAGTAGTATGTGTACATACATATGCATTCTGTGTGTATATATTATATATATATATATATATATTTTAACAGCTTTGTTGGAGTATAATTGCTTTACAATGGTGTGTTAGTTTCTGCTTTATAACAAAGTGAATCAGTTATACATATACATATGTCCCCATATCTCTTCTCTTTTGTGTCTCCCTCCCTGCCACCCTCCCTATCCCACCCCTCTAGGTGGTCACAAAGCACTGAGCTGATCTCCCTGTGCTATGTGGCTGCTTCCCACTAGCTATCTATTTTATGTTTGGTAGTGTATATCTGTCCATGCCACTCTCTCACTTCGTCCCAGCTTACACTTCCCCTCCCTGTGTCCTCAAGTCCATTCTCTACATCTGCATCTTTATTCCTGTCCTGCCCCTAGGTTCTTCAGAACCTTTTATTCCTTTTTATTTTAGATTCCATTATATACGTGTTAGCATACAGTATTTGTTTTTCTCTTTCTGACTTACTTCACTCTGTATGACAGACTCTAGGTCCATCCACCTCACTACAAATAACTCAATTTCGTTTCTTCTTATGGCTGAGTAATATTCCATTGGATATATGTGCCACATCTTCTTTATCCATTCATCTGTTGATGGACACTTAGGTTGCTTCCATGTCCTGGCTATTGTAAATAGAGCTGCAATGAATATTTTGGTACATGACTCTTTTTGAATTATGGTTTTCTCAGGGTATATGCCCAGTAGTGGGATTGCTGGGTCGTATGGTAGTTCTAGTTTTAGTTTTTTAAGGAACCTCCATACTGTTCTCCATAGTGGCTGTACCAATTTACATTACCACCAACAGAGCAAGAGGATTCCCTTTTCTCTACACCCTCTCCAGTATTTATTGTTTCTAGATTTTTTGATGATGGCCATTCTGACCAGTGTGAGATGATATCTCATTGTAGTTTTGGTTTGCATTTCTCTAATGATTAATGATGTTGAGCATTCTTTCATGTGTTTGTTGGCAATCTGTATATCTTCTTTGGAGAAATGTCGATTTAGGTCTTCTGCCCATTTTTGGATTGGGTTGTTTGTTTAATTGATGTTGAGCTGCATGAGCTGCTTGTAAATTTTGGAGATTAATCCTTTGTCAGTTGCTTCATTTGTAAATACTTTCTCCCATTCTGAGGGTTGTCTTTTTGTCTTATTTATGGTTTCCTTTGCTGTGTAAAAGCTTTTAAGTTTCATTAGGTCCCATTTGTTTATTTTTGTTTTTATTTCCATTTCTCTAGGAGGTGGGTCAAAAAGGATCTTGCTGTCCAAGAATGTTCTGCGTATGTTTTCCTCTGAGAGTTTTCTACTGTCTGGCCTAACATTTAGGTCTTTAATCCATTTTGAGTTTATTTTTGTGTATGGTGTTAGGGAGTGTTCTAATTTCATTCTTTTACATGTAGCTGTCCAGTTTTCCCAGCACCGCTTATTGAAGAGGCAGTCTTTTCTCCACTGTATATTCTTGCCTTGTTTATCAAAGATTAGGTGACCATATGTGCGTGGGTTTATCTTTGGGCTTTCTAACCTGTTCCATTGATCTATATTTCTGTTTTTGCACCAGTACCATACTCTCTTGATTACTGTAGCTTTGTAGTATAGTCTGAAGTCAGGGAGCCTGATTCCTCCAGCTCCAATTTTCTTCCTCAAGATTGCTTTAGCTGTTCAGGGCCTTTTGTGTTTCCATACAAATTGTGAGATTTTTTGTTCTAGTTCTATGAAAAATGCCAGTGGTAGTTTGATAGGGATTGCATTGAATCTGTAGATTGCTTTGGGTAGTACAGTCATTTTCACAATGTTGATTCTTCCAATCCAAGAACATGGTATATCTCTCCATCTGTTTGTATCATCTTTAGTTTCTTTCATCAGTGTCTTATAATTTTCTGCATACAGATCTTTTGTCTCCTTAGGTAGGTTTATTCCTAGATATTTTATTCTTTTTGTTGCAGTGGTAAATGGGAGAGTTTCCTTAATTTCTCTTTCATATTTTTCATCATTAGTGTATAGGAATGCAAAAGATTTCTGTGCATTAAATTTGAATCTTGCTACTTTACCAAATTCGTTGATTAGCTCTAGTAGTTTTCTGGTAGCATCTTTAGGCTTCTCTGTGTATAGTATCAGGTCATGTCAAACAGTGACAGCTTTACTTTTTCTTTTCCAATTTGGATTCCTTTTATTTCTTTTTCTTCTGTGATTGCTGTGGCTAAAACTTCCAAAACTATGTTGAATAATAGTGGTGAGAGTGGGCAACCTTGTCTTGTTCCTGATCTTAGTGGAAATGGTTTCAGTTTTTCACCATTGAGGACGATGTTGGCTGTGGGTTTGTCATATATGGCCTTTATTATGTTGAGGAAAGTTCCCTCTATGCCTACTTTCTGCAGGGTTTTTACCAAAAATGGATGTTGAATTTTGTTGCAAGCTTTCTCTGCATCTATTGAGATGATCATATGATTTTTCTCCGTTAATTTGTTAATATGATGTATAACATTGATTTGCGTATATTGAAGAATCCTTGCATTCCTGGGATAAATCCCACTTGATCATGGTGTATGATCCTTTTAATGTGCTGTTTTGGATTCTCTTTGCTAGTATTTTGTTGAAGATTTTTGCATCTATGTTCATCTGTGATATTGGCCTGTAGTTTTCTTTCTTTGTGTCATCTTTGTCTGGTTTTGGTATCCGGGTGATGGTGGCCTCATAGAATGAGTTTGGGAGTGTTCCTCCCTCTGCCATATTTTGGAAGAGTTTGAGAAGGATAGGTATTAGCTCTTCTCTAAATGTTTGATAGGATTTTCCTGTTAAGCCATCTGGTCCTGGGTTTTTGTTTGTTGGAATATTTTTAATCACAGTTTCAATTTCAGTGCTTGTGATCTGTCTGTTCATATTTTCTATTTCTTCCTGGTTCAGTCTCGGAAGGTTGTGCATTTCTAAGAATTTGTCCATTTCTTCCAGGTTGTCCATTTTATTGACATATAGTTGCTTGTAGTAATCTCTAATCATCCTTTGTATTTCTGCAGTGTCAGTTGTTACTTCTCCTTTTTCATTTCTAATTCTATAGATTTGAGTTTTCTCCCTTTTTTTCTTGATGAGTCTGGCTAATGGTTTATCAATTTTTTTTATCTTCTCAAAGAACCAGCTTTTAGTTTTATTGATCCTTGCTATTGTCTCCTTCATTTCTTTTTCATTTATTTCTGATCTGATTTTTATGATTTCTTTCCTTCTGCTAAGTTTGGGGTTTTTTTGTTCTTCTTTCTCTGTAATTGCTTTAGTTGTAGGATTTGGTTGTTTATTTGAGATGTTTCTTGTTTCTTAGGGTAGGACTGTATTGCTATAAAATTCCCTCCTAGAACTGCTTTCGCTGCATCCCATAGGTTTTAGGTCGTCGTGTTTGCATTGTCATTTGTTTCTAGGTATTTTTTGATTTCCTCTGTGGTATCTTCAGTTATCTCTTGGTTATTAAGTAGTGTATTGTTTAGCCTCCATGTGTTTGTACTTTTTACACATTTTTTTCCTGTAATTGATATCTAGTCTCATAGCGTTGTTGTCAGAAAAGATACTTGATATGATTTCAATTTTCTTAAATTTACCAAGGCTTGATTTGACCCAAGATATGATCTATCCTGGAGAATGTTCCATGAGCACTTGAGAAGAATGTGTATTCTGTTGTTTTTGGATGGAATGTCATATAAATATCAATTAAGTCCATCTTGTTTAATGTATCACTTAAAGCTTGTGTTTCCTTATTTATTTTCATTTTGGATGATCTGTCCATTGGTGAAAGTGGGGTTTTAAAGTCCCCTACTATGATTGTATTACTGTCGATTTCCCCTTTTATGGCTGTTAGTATTTGCCTTATGTAGTGAGGTGCTCCTATGTTGGGTGCATAAATATTTCAATTGTTATATCTTCTTCTTGGATTGATCCCTTGATCATTATGTAATGTCCTTCTTTGTCTCTTGTAATAGTCTTTATTTTAAAGTCTATTTTGTCTGATATGAGAATTGCTACTCCAGCTTTCTTTTGATTTCCATTTGCATGGAATATCTTTTTCTATCCCCTCACTTTCAGTCTGTATGTGTCCCTAGGTCTGAAGTGGGTCTCTTGTAGACAGCATATATATGGGTCTTGTTTTTGTATCCATTCAGCCAGTCTATGTCTTTTGGTTGGAGCATTTAATCTATTTACATTTAAGGTAATTATCTATATGTATGTTCCTATTACCATTTTCTTAACTGTTTCGGGTTTGTTTTTGTAGGTCTTTTCCTTCTTTTTTGTTTCCTGCCTAGAGAAGTTCCTTTAGCATTTGTTGTAACGCTGGTTTGGTGGTTCTGAATTCTCTTAACTTTTGCTTGTCTGTAAAGGTTTTAATTTCTCCATCAAATCTGAATGAGGTCCTTGCTGGTTAGAGTAATCTTGGTTGTAGGTTTTTCTCCTTCATCACTTTAAATATGTCCTGCCACTCCCTTCTGGCTTGCAGAGTTTCTGCTGAAAGATCAGCTGTTAACCTTATGAGGATTCCCTTGTGTGTTATTTGTTTTTTTTCCCTTGCTGCTTTTAATACTTTTTCTTTTTATTTAATTTTTGATAGTTTGATTAATATGTGTCTTGGCGTGTTTCACCTTGGATTTATCCTGTATGGGACTCTCTGCCCTTCCTGGATTGATTGACTATTTCCTTTCCCATATTAGGAAAGTTTTCAACTATAATCTCTTAAAATATTTTCTCAGTCCTTTTCTTTTTCTCTTCTTCTTCTGGGACCCCTACAATTCGAATGTTGGTGCATATATTGTTGTCCCAGAGGTCTCTCAGACCACCCTCAATTCTTTTTTCTTTATTCTGCTCTGCAGTAGTTATTTCCATTATTTTATCATCCAGATCAGTTATCTGTTCTTCTGCCTCAGATATTCTGCTATTGATCCCTCTAGAGAATTTTTAATTTCATTTATTGTGTTGTTCATCACTGTTTGTTTGCTCTTTAGTTCTTCTAGGTCCTTGTTAAACATTTCTTATATTTTCTCCATTCTATTTCCAAGATTTTGGATCATCTTTACTATCATTATTCTGAATTCTTTTTCAGGTAGACTGCCTATTTCCTCCTCATTTGTTAGGTCTGGTGGCTTTTTACCTTGCTCCTTCATCTGCTGTGTGTTTTTCTGTCTTCTCATTTTGCTTAACTTACTGCGTTTGGGGTCTCCTTTTCGCAGCTTGCAGTTTCGTAGTTCCAGTTGTTTTTGGTGTCTGTCCCCAGTGGCTAAGGTTTGTTCAGTGGGTTGTGTAGGCTTCCTGGTGGAGGGGCCTAGTGCCTGTGTTCTGGTGGATGAGGCTGGATCTTGTCTTTCTGGTGGGCAGGTCCACGTCTGGTGGTGTGTTTTGGGGTGTCTGTGGCCTTATTATAATTTTATGTAGCCTCTCTGCTAATAGATGGATTTGTGTTCCTGTCTTGCTAGTTGTTTGGCATAGGGTGTCCAGCACTGTAGCTTCCTGGTTGTTGAGTGGAACTGGGTCTTAGTGTTGAGATGGAGATCTCTGAGAGATTTTCTCCACTTGATATTATGTGGAGGTGGGAGGTCTCTTGTGGACCAGTGTCATGAACTTGGCTCTCCCACTTCAGAGGCACAGCCCTGACACCTGGCTGGAGCACCAAGAGCCTGTCATCCATATGGCTCAGAATAAAAGGGAGAAAAAAATGAAAGAAAGAAAGAAGAAGATAAAATAAAATAAAATAAAATAATTAAAATAAAAAATGATTATTAAAAATTTCTTTGAAAAGTAATAAAAAAAGAAAGAGAGAGCAACCAAACCAAAAAACAAATCCATCAATTACAAGTGCTAAGAACTATACTAAAAAACAAAACAAAAACAAAAAACGGACAGACAGAACCCTAGGACAAATGGTAAAAGCAAAGCTATACAGACAAAATCACATACAGAAGCATACACATACACACTCACAACAAGAGAGAAAGGGAAAAAAATATATATATCATTGTTCTTGAAGTCCACCTCCTCTATTGGGGATGACTGGTTGTCTATTCATATATTCCACAGATGCAGGGTACATCAAGTTGATTGTGGAGCTTTAATCCGCTGCTCCTGAGGCTGCTGGGAGAAATTTCCCTTTCTCTGTTTGCACAGCTCCTGGGGTTCAGCTTTGGATTTGGACCCGCCTCTGCGTGTAGGTCACCTGAGGGCGTCTGTTCTTAGCTCAGACAGGACAGGGTTAAAGGAGCAGCTGATTTGGGGGCTCTGACTCACTCAGGCCGGGGGGAGGGAGGGGTATGGAGTCCAGGGCGAGCCTGCGGCAGCAGAGGACACCCTAACGTTGCTCTAGCCTGAGGCTCACTGTGTGTTCTCCTGGGGAAGTTGTCCCTGGATCACAGGACCCTGGCAGTGGGGGTCTTAACAGGCTCCCAGGAGGGGAGGTGTGAATAGTGACCTGTGCTCGCACACAGGCTTCTTGGTGGCGGCAGCAGCAGCCTTAGCGTCTCATGCCCGTATCTGAGGTCCTCGCTGCTAGCCGCGGCTCGCGCCCGTCTCTGGAGCTCCTTTATGCAGCACTCTTACTTTCCTCTCCTTGCGCACCAGGAAACAAAGAGGCAAGAATAAGTCTCTTGCCTCTTAGGCAGCTCCAGACTTTCCCGGACTCCCTCCCGGCTAGCTGTGGCGCACTAGCCCCCTTCAGGCTGTGTTTACGCAGCCAACCCCAGTCCTCTCCCTGGGATCTGACCCGCGAAGCCCGAGCCTCAGCTCCCAGCCCCGCCCACCCCGGCGGGTGAGCAGACAAGCCTCTCGGGCTGGTGAGTGCTGGTCCGCACGGATCCTCTGTGCGGGAATCTCTCCGCTTTGCCCTCCGCACCCCTGTTGCTGCGCTCTCCTCCGTGTCTCCGAAGCCTCCCGCCTCCGCCACCTGCAGTCACCGCCGGCGAAGGGCCTTCCCAGTGTGTGGCAACCTTTCCTCTTTCACAGCTCCCTCCCACTGGTGCAGGTACTGTCCCTATTCTTTTGTCTCTGTTTTTTCTTTTTTCTTTTGCCCTACCCAGGAACGTGGGGAGTTTCTTGCCTTTGGGGAGGTCTGAGGTCTTCTGCCAGCGTTCAGTAGGTGTTCTGTAGGAGTTGTTCCACACGTAGATGTATTTCTGATGTATCTGTGGGGAGGAAGGTGATCTCCACGTCTTACTCTTCCGCCATCTTGAAGCTCCTCCGGTCACTTATTTTTAAATTTGTTTCTTTTAAAAAAAGCTCTCATGGAACATTTAAAATATTTAAAAAACTGATAAATGCCATAAACATCTATGTAGCCATCATCCAGTTTCAGCAACTATCAACTAACCACCAATAATGTTTCTTCTATACCCTCAGCCACTCCTCAACTCCTGTATTATTTTGAAAGAAATCCCAGATTCCATATTATTTTATCCATAATTTTTATACCCTTTGAATCAATATTATTTAAGTACCAACCTCCCACTAAACATTTGCATTTTAACTCATTATGTTTCAAATTTCTTATCTCCCCCAATACCTTGACTTCTTTGTAGCCTTTCCTTTCTCACTGTCTGCCATTAGTCTGTCATTCTGTTCCTGAGTCCTTGTATTGAGGGACTTCATCAGTATTTCTCAAGAACTTTTCAGGAGTCATTGAATATTTGTTGCTGCTGAGGGAGATAGCCAATATTTCTGTCTAAAAACAAATTATTATATTTATTATTAAAAATAAAAGATAATATTTTGAACTTTGTTTTTCTAGTGTGTCAACTGCTTCTGTCTTTTCAGATATTGATTTGTCCATTGGTTTGCCCTTTGAATTATTTTTGGTGAATTTATCTCATTGCTTTGTTACACAATTGGAAGAGTGTTGGCAGATTCCAGTTCTCTGAAGACTTCTGTTGTCTATTGTGGACTAATCCTGGGGTCTAATTTCAAGGTTCATTTGACATTTTGGTGGAAAATGTGTATTCTGGTAACTATGTCCTTTGAAAAACTTTGTGAGTTACAAATGATCAGAGAGAGAGAGAGAGAGAGAGAGAGAGTGACAGAAGACATGACTGTTAAACTCTGATAAATTTATTAAGGACTCAAGATACTTTTATGTTAGAATTTTCTTCATAGTTTAAAATATTTAGATTAATGCCTATGAATGCACATTATATAATACATATATATAATTTGATAATACAAATAATTGATTCCTCAAATAAGCTAGTTTTGTTAGTTTGTATTTTATCTATTTGGGAAACTTGAATAAAAAGTATTACACTTTTACTCCCTTTTGAGTTTCTCTGCATTGTATTTATATTTTTCTTAGTTTATTTATTTATTTTTTGGCTGTGTTGGGCCTTTATTGCTGCGCGCGGGCTTTCTCTAGTTGCGGCGAGCGGGGCTACTCTTCCTTGTGGTGTGTGGGCTTCTCGTCGAGGTGGCTTCTCTTGTTGCAGAGCACAGGCTCTAGGTGTGCGGGATTCAGTAGTTGTGGCTCCCGGGCTCTAGACCACAGGCTCAGTAGTTGTGGTGCACGGGCTTAGTTGCTCCACGGCATGTGGGATCTTCCCGGACCAGGGATCGAACCCATGTCCCCTGCACCGGTGGGCGGATTCTTAACCACTGTGCCACCAGGGAAGCCCTGTATTTTTCTTCTCTACGATTTTTTTTCCATAACTTATATTAAGATTTTCTTTTTGAGTATTACATTGTTTTTTCTTTTCTTCATATGTTGGTAATCCCCATCTGCATTCTTTCCCATTATTCAATCTTCACATAGATCCAACTTCAATATTTTCTAAATTCATATACTATGCGTGGATTAATAATGAGGACTACTCTTTACCCATTTCATACTCAACCAAATGATTAAATGTATTTTTAAGGAGCATATACTTTTCATACTAGGTTGAAAGTTCCTGGAGACCAGAATCTCAACCTTTTATATCAGTATCAATGTATCAACCTTTTGTGTCTATATCAATGTATCAACTTAAAATTAAATATGGTAGACTCTCCAAATATTTGTTGACTTAAAATCTAGTTAGGAAAAATCATGTTTTGCTACATGTTTCATGTACTTGCTGACTATAATATAAATAAATTCATCCGTGTTATGATCTTATGCATTATAAATATTTAAGACATCAGCAACATTAATGGAGTTCTAAATAAAGCATAGAAAAGTTTAGCCACAATTCCACTATTCAATTCCAATTTTTAAATTTTTAAAATTTAAAAATTTAAAAAATAAATTGAAGATAATTGATTTACAATGTTGTGTTAGTTTCTGGTGTACAGCAAAGTGATTCAGTTATATATATATATTCTTTTTCAGATTGTTTTCCATTATAGTTTATTACTGTATTGAATATAGTTCCCTGTGCTATATAGTAGGACCTTGTTGTTTATCTATTTTATGCATAGTAGTTTGTATCTGCTATACCCAAACTCCTAACTTATCCCTACCCCTCCTTTCCCTTTTGGTAAGTTTATTTTATACGTAAGCGAGTCTGTTTCTGTTTTGGAAAGAAGTTCATTTGTAACACTTTTTTGGATTCCACATATAAGTGATATCATATGATATTTATCTTTCTCTGTCTGACTTATTTCACTTAGTATGATAATCTCTAACTCCATCCATGTTGCTGCAAATGGCATCATTTCATTCTTTTTTTATGGCTGAGTACTATTCCATTGTATATATATATGCCACAACTTGTTTATTCATTCATCTATATACGGGCACTTAGGTTGCTTCCACGTCTTGGCTATTATAAATAGTGCTGCTGTGAACATTGGGGTGCATGTATCTTTTTGAATTCAAGTTTTCTCCAGATATATGTAAGGGCAAATAATTTCTACACTGCTATAATTAGTACCATAGATACTTTGTTTTAAAGGTCAACTTTATTAAGGTATAATTCACATACAATAAAATGTACCCATTTTTAGTGTACATTTTGGAAAAGTTTCAAAAAGTTTTCTTTTTCAAAAGAAAATTCTCAATATAATTTTGCAATGTTTTTTGGTCTTAATAATCTTTACAGTTTGATTATATATACATATATTTAATTGAAAAAAGCTGTTAAAAGGTAAAAAATACTACTCTTTTTCTAGCTATTGATACAAGTTTCCAGTCTTACTCTATGTACAATTTTTCTGGCTAAGACTGGCCCTGGGTAAAATTTGGAAACAAGCAAAGATTTTGCTTTAAATTTCCTCTTGGAGTCCATTTCTGCTTCCTCCTCATTCCAAGGAGCCCTGTCATTACAAGCCGCACCTCTACCTCAGTTGTTTATCACTTTGGGACAAAAGTATTTTACACTTTAGACTCCTGATTTTGTATTTAATGTGCTAATGCCTTTAGTGGTAGAGATTTTCAGTCAAATATATAAATGTCCCTTAATCATGTGTTGTTTGAAGACTTATTCCTTCTATAAAGTTACCTCTGACAGTACATTTGGTCATTTCTAGATTCTCTTTTTCAGGTATCTAATTCCTATCCTGCAAGGAGTGCATGAAAGGACAAAGCATCATGAGTGTGTGTGTGTGTGTGTGTGTGTGTGTGTGTGTGTGTGTGTGTGTATGTACCAACATGTGTTTTATTGCCTTGGAAAGAAGTGGTATCCTTCTCCAATATCTTGTGTAGGATGAGTTGGAGAGTTTTCTAGTTTTCAAACTTTTGTAAATTCTCTAGTCCTGACATATCCTGTTCTTTGCCTGACTGGGTAGACAAAGTGTAAGCTTGAAGGGCTACGCTGGCAGAATGACCTTTCATTCTCCCAGGTGGATTGAATCAGATACTGCTTTCCTCAAACACTCAATCACAATTCTTAGTCACAGACTAGGTCATAGGCAAGCAGTCAGCCTCAGGGTATGGTCATGTTCAAGTTCAGCTCATTAGTACCAGCCCAGGCTAGTCTTTTGTTTCTGTACTCATAGTTCTGTTAGGAAAGTGCAGGATTTAGGCTACTTTGAAAAATTTAATCCCCCCTTCCCAAGTTTTTGACTGTGGAACAGCTAGAGAGGGATGGACTTCGGAATAAAACAGACCCATCTGTGTGTGTATATATTTCCTCCCTCCCTTCTTCCCTTCCTTCCTTCTTTCCTTCCTTTTTTCCCTTTCTTGTTTACTGTTTCATTTGTTTATTATTGAAAAGAGATAAAAGAGCATGGTACAATTTCAAACAAATTTAAGAGTATGTGATGGAAAGTAAGCAGTCCCTCTATCTCAAGTCTCTAAACTCCTTTCCTAAAGGCAGCCACACTTAGCATTTTCTTATGCGTCCCTCCATAAAATTTCAGTTCATAATCAAACACATATTTGTATTTATACCCTTTAATTTATATCCTGTTAAAAAGCTCAGATGTACCTGGCTTATTTTCACTTGAAACGTGTCCAGAATATTGTTTCAAAACAGCACTTACAGATCTACCGCATTCTTTCTAAAGAGCATGTTTGGCTACATAGTGTTCTATTGTATTGTACATACTTTGTTGAACCAGTCTCCTGTGGAGGGAACTTAAGTTATTTCTAGTCAAAAAATTCTTTTTGGTTATTAAGGATGATACCACAGTGAGTATTCATAGAGATACATGAGGATAATTATTGGAGACATTCCTGAAGTAGGTTGCTATGTCTAACATTAAACTTTTAATAGTTATTGCCAAATTGTCCTTCAATGAAGTTTCATCAACTTATCCTCCCAGTAACAACATTTGAAAATGCTTGGTTTCAGACTATTAGTATCAAACTTTTCCAACTTTGCCTACAAATTCATTTTTCTTCAATAAATAAGAAGCACTTTCTCTTCCTTTCTCCATTCTCCTGCCACCTTTAATTGTCTTATTTTTAATCACAGAATAAGATATTGAAGGTTATAACTTTTTAGAGTTAAGCATAAATTCCAAATGTTGACTATGCAGTCATGCCTTATAAGGAAGAAAGAGGTGTTTCTCTGGGCCTACATTCAATTTCCATGCTTCAGTCCCTCTTTGCTTTAACTCTGCCCACATGCTGGTTAGGTGGCAGTGTTAATTGGGCATTCTGCTTTTTGAATCTCATGTAGAGTGCACATCCAACTAGTTTACCACAAAATTTAAAACAAAAATGAAGAGAATGAACACAGCCATTAGAGTTGTTGTGAATCATTTGAGTCAAATGTAAATGCAGAAAGAAAATAGGAAAACTACCATTAAGTGCACCTTGCCCTTCTCAGTGGAATACAGTACAGATTTACAATGTTAATTATTTCCACCATCTATCTGTTTAAAAGCTGTGAGATTGCAATATGAATATGTCAGGTATTTAAATACTAATTTTACTTAAAAAAATCTGTACTTTTTATTAAAATATCATTATGCATATTTTAAAGTTAAAACTCTGTGCTATGTAAATGTAGAGTAAAATTCCCATTTATCGTCCACTGAATGTGAGGGAAATTGGATTTGTCAGGAAGCTGATTGATATCTCGAAGTGTTTTGTTTTCAGTGACTGGCACTGCCGAGCTACAACCATCTATCATCTAAAAGGTAATTAGTCAGATTTCTCATCATGAGCCTTCAATCCTGCTGTTTTATTGTTGAAATACCACAAACCAGTAGGCAATCTGAATGCAGATAAAGTTCTCTGTCATGGTCTTAAGGACAAAGACAACATTTTGCAATTCAGCAGTAGTGAGTTTGAATAAAAGTCACTGAAATGTAAGTTTGGGTCTTATAAGAAAATAAACGTAATAAAAAATATAACTTGATACCCTACTTGTCCTCTAAAGTGACAACTGAGAAACTGGCTATTTACAAAGCCCCTTAATGTTCTAAAATGAACTTACTTTATTATAATATTTTATAAGTAGAAAGTTAAGTGGAAGAACATTGATCACATGAAAAATAAAGTTAGATAAAATAGATGAACCAGGTCCTGAATAGCTTTCATCCATTTTCTAAAATACTTTAGATGGTGGATAAAAATAATCTGTAATTAATAGTAGCTAATCATATGAAAAGTTTACTCCTTTTAAAATATTTTATAAGGGAGTTTAGAAATTAAAATAACTGGAAACTCTAAAGATGAATTATTTGATCACTCTTACATGTGCTTTGTACTAAACAAGCTTGCTTCTGAAATTGTTGCTAAGACACTTCTCGGGCCTTCTATGGTTTATAGGTTTCAGACAATTGATTCACATTTTTGGATCCCAAGAAGGTTGGTAACTTTATACCATTGAATATTATTTTCTTGACTTAATTCAAAATTGTTTATTATCTTTCAGAAAAATGGATCTCAAAATACTTCAGCTTTCCAAAAAGTCACAGATACCATAGTCATTACTTCTTAATGAAGTGTACATATAATGTGTCTTCTTTCAAACATTTTGTGTGGAAATGAATATATTTACATGTTTTCTCAAACCTTGGTTAAATAATAATTTTCTTTATGCCACAAAGTAATGTATATGCAGCATGTGTACATTAAAATTTATTAGATAAGCAATGTTTTAATTCAATTACATTGTCATATTTTCTGGTAAATAGTAGATTTTACCACAGAGAAAATTTTTACATAATTGAGTTTGATTTTAAAATATAAACTAAACTTTAGTTTTGTATGCAGATTAAACACATACTTTACAAACATAGTATATAATGTGGACATTCCTATGCAATATGTAGAATATAATATCGCATATTATCAAGTTGTTTAGACATTTAAAATATGGCACTATAATTTTTCTTGTATTATCTTTATTAAAAATACAGCAATTTATACACATATCTTTGTGTTTCCTTAAATAGCATAAGCTTTGGTTCTACCATGAATATTTCATAAAACCTTTTCATATGAAAACAAATACCAATTTATTATAAATCATGATTTCTTTCAATATCTTAATGCAATGTAAAAAAATACTCTTGTAGGTATTATCACACGAGAATAAAAAGTTGAGAGTAATTATCATTAAATAAGTAATTTTTTTTTTTTTTTTTAAATGAGGGAAATAGTGGGTTTGTTTCTTTGGAATCATGATTTTGGCCCACGGGCCCAGCCGCTCTGTGGCATGTGGGATCCTCCCAGACCAGGGCATGAACCCATGTCCCCTGCATCGGCAGGCGGACTCTCAACCACTGCGCCACCAGGGAAGCCCCAGTAATTTTTTTTTTTAAGATTTTTTTTTTGATGTGGATCATTTTTTTAAATTAATTTATTTATTTTTATATTTATTTTTGGCTGTGTTGGGTCTTCGTTTCTGTGTGCGGGCTTTCTCTAGTTGTGGCAAGCGGGTACCACTCTTCATCATGGTGCACGGGCCTCTCACTATCATGGCCTCTCTTGTTGCGGAGCACAGGCTCCAGATGCGCAGGTTCGGTAGCTGTGGCTCACGGGCCCAGTTGCTCTGCGGCATGTGGGATCTTCCCAGACCAGGGCTCGAACCCATGTCCCCTGCATTGGCAGGCAGATTCTCAACCATTGCACTACCAGGGAAGCCCTAAATAAGTAATCTTGTTAGACAGATAAATAGAATATTACATACACTGTTGCTCAATATAGATCTGTATTATCACACAAAATGCAGAGTTACTAGTTCCCAGAGAATTTTATTTAAATATTTTTATGCAACACTGAATAAACACAAACTGAAAACTTAAGTCAAACTTCTAGGTTCTTACAGGCATCCAAATGGAGCACACACACCCTGTTGGGGGAAGAGCATGTAGTTAGGGTTCTAATAAATGCAAAAATGCAAGAGTAAGAGCATACCTGATGGTTCCTGGAATAGCAAGGAGGTCAGGTAACTGGAGGAGAGTGAGCCAGGAAAGACTAGTAGGAGATGAGTTCAGAAGTGGGGTGATTTTGTAGGCAGGGCTTGTAGCTGTCGTGAGAACTTTGGTTTTGCCTCTGAATGAGGCGGAGCCACTGCAGGGTTTCAAGTAGAAGAGTGACATGGTCTGCTCTATGTTTTGGTTTTTTCGTGTTTTTTTTTTTTTTTGCGGTACGTGGGCCTCTCACTGTTGTGGCCTCTCCCGTTGCGGAGCACAGGATCCGGACGCACAGGCTCAGTGGCCATGGCTCACGGGCCCAGCCGCTCCGCGGCATGTGGGATCCTCCTGGACCGGGGCACGAACCCGCGTCCCCTGCATCGGCAGGCGGACTCCCAACCACTGCGCCACCAGGGAAGCCCCTGCTCTATGTTTTAATAGAATCTTGCTGCTGCTGTGTGGAAAACAGACTGAAAGGACAAAGGTGGAAGCAGGAAAATCGGTTTGTCAAATAGGAATTAAAGGTTCGGGGTAGCTCAAGGAGACTTTAAATTCATTAGTAGTAATAGTTAACGTCTTTCGGGAATGCAGAACTACTTGGGTATATGCTTCAGTTTCTTGGTACCAAAATAGTGTTTATTCCTACCTTCTTTATCACTCTTGAACCTACGTAAATTCTTACTTGAAAAGCCTTCTTCGACATAAGTTAGAAAAATAATACTTAAGGATACTAATTTAGATCAGACACTATGAAACCAATATATCCCACACTTTTTTTTTTGCGGTACGCGGCCTCTCACCGTTGTGGCCTCTCCCGTTGCGGAGCCCAGGCTCCAGACGCGCAGGCCCAGTGGCCATGGCCCATGGGCCTAGCCGCTCCGCGGCATGTGGGATCTTCCCGGACCGGGACACGAACCCGCGTCCCCTGCATCGGCAGGCGGACTCTCAACCACTGCGCCACCAGGGAAGCCCTATCCCACACTTTTAATGCAATTTTAGTGCAAGAAAATTTCATTAAAACAAAATTTGTCATGGTTGGGCTTTAGCCTATATAAAGTATTGTGGTATCACTTATCGCCCACTCACAAATTTGGATTCATAATACCTGCCTAAGGTATAAAGAATTTTCACAAACTGAGTTTTGGATTTTACTCCAATATGCTCTATTATGCTAGTATTTTAAGTATCTTGTGAAGGGAAATACTAATTCAATCAAAGTATACTCTACTGCTTCAAAAACTTGCCCATGCAAATATCCTTGATTATTAATTCATTGAATCATAAATAAAATATAAGTTAAATTAATTTTGACTTTGCATTTGGTTTCATCTTAAGGCCACGTTCTGCCCTTTTGCATACCAGCTGATGTTTCTGGAAAAAGGTTTGCAGCTGTTTCCATAGCCAGTGCTATAATGACTCACCTGCCAGACCTGTGCTGTGCTCCTTGTGAAAGCCCCATGGCAGGATATTGATTTCTTTAAAGGCTATTAACATGCTCAGGGGTGGGGGCGTAAAGGATAAAGCAGAGGGAGACGGGAAGAAGAAACCTTAGAAACGTTCAGATAGGTCTTCGAAATGGGAATACATCGAGCAGTGAATCTGCTAGTTAGCTGACCTCTACACCTTGGTAGAATGCAAGCCTGATCTGAAAAATCGCTTTGTAGCAAAGTTTCTATGAAATCTGGCATCTCTGCTTCAGGCTAGAACTACTAGGCGCTGTTTCTCACTACCATTTTCCATCCAGTGAGTTTTTTTTGTAGTAAAATGCCTCATGAATGTCCTTACATTTGGCAAAGAAGACGGTTAGAGCTTGTTTTAGCACATGGACATGATACAGTATGGTTACCATCTCTCATTTCTAAATTGATTAATTAGGTGAGCACTTATTTAATGTGAATGCTAAGCGCTAGGCTTGATGCTGGGTATGCAAAGGTGAATAAGTCCAGATCCTACCATCAAGGCAATCTGGGCTGAGAGGGGAGAAACACAACATATATGGCCACATATTAAAATGTGATAAATACTAACCTAGCATATGAACTAAGAAAGAAAATCTCTAAAGGTAGTGACGACTAATTCTCCTTTGGGTGGGGAGCACAGTTGGAAGGTTTCAAAAAAGAAGCTGACATTTGAGCTAAGCTTTGAGCCCATAGAGGTTTGAAGCATGGGGATGATCAGAGCTGTGTGTGAATGCTACAGATGTAGCCATCTGTGTAGGAAAGATGGCTGTGACCGGTGTGTTGAGGAGGAATGAAGTGGTTGAGAGATTGAAGCGTGTGGCTACTGTAATGTTCTAGTTAAGAGACAACGTAGGGCTGGATTTGGGCAGTGTAGAGGGAAGAAGGCATGAATAGGAGATTTTGGAGGTACATCTCATGGGACATGGTGAAGAGTTGATGGTGGTGGTTGAAGAAGGAGGGAAGGTGGAGAAGGGAGAACTGAGATTTAGTCTCAAGAACCTAGTATATGGGGAGGGGGAAGGGTAAGCTGTGACAAAGCGAGAGAGTGGCATGGACATATATACACTACCAAACGTAAGGTAGATAGCTAGTGGGAAGCAGCCGCATAGCACAGGGAGATCAGCTCGGCGCTTTGTGACCACCTGGAGGGGTGGGATAGGGAGGGTGGGAGGGAGGGAGACGCAAGAGGAAGGAGATATGGGAACATATGTATATGTATAACTGATTCACTTTGTTATAAAGCAGAAACTAACACACCATTGTAAAGCAATTATACTCCAATAAAGATGTAAAAAAAAAAAAGAACCTGGTATAGATTACCAGAAGGGGAGAGGAGCTATTGAAGGGAGAGATTATAGGTTCAGTTTTGTGCACGTAGAATTTGGATTTTCAGCAGATTATTCAAATGGAAATATCATGCAGGAGGTTCTGCAGATGGGTCTGGAGCTCAGGAGGGAAGGGCCAGTTCTGGAATCGTTTATATTAGGACTCATCCGTATACAGGTGATGACTGACACCTTTTTGGCTGGTGTTCCTGAGAAAGCGGCTCTTTTTCATTCCTTTTCTAAGCTTCATTTTCTCAGGCTCTGTTCCTCATGCTCAGTAAATATGTTCTCATCAGTAAAAAAGGAATAGTAACAGCACCTACACTATGAATTTTTGATGAGAAAATGGATAAGGCAGAGAATATAAAGCATTGTGACTGAAACCTAGTAAGTGCTCAATCCATGTTAGTGATTATTGTAGTTGTTAGTTTTATTTGCTTAATAGCAGAGGCAGTAGAGGGCTGGGCATGGTGAGTGTAATGCACTCCTACAAGACATGTAGAGACGATAGGCATGAGAGAAATGGGAAAATCCCTAAGGAGGGAAGCTTTTTTTTTTTTTCAGAGATGGAGAAAATGATATATTTATAAGTTTATGTAGATGAGGAGAGATATTAAAGACACCAAAGAGAGATGGAAAAAAATCTTGGAGCTTGGGTCAGGCAGCTTAGCGGACATGTTCCTAAATTCTCACCTGGGCTCTAGCATTCATGGTTGAGGACTTGGAGGTTCAGAAACAGCTTCAGTGGGAAATGAGAAAAGAGGCTGTCCTGGTTGCAGGGGTAAGGGTGTCTTTTGTTGATTAGTCCCTAAGGTCCTACTGATTTTACCGGAACCTAGATTTGCTTCTTCATCAATTAATACCTTAGTTCATTCCTATAATATCAGACTCTCTAGTCATGCCCTACATGCCAGTCCAGTCTCTAAATTGCCAATTAGTCTTATCTTAAAATGCACATATTCTGATACATCCCTAGTTAAACCTTTCCCGTCTCCCCATTGCCTTTAGGAAGATCTTGATTCCTTAGTATGTTTCTTTATTCTTACCCACTTCTCTAATGTGCCTAAGATTGCCGTAATTCTGAACTATGATATGTCTCTTTCATTAGGCTGATCATATACTGTATTGTCCAAAAGAGAACACTTTTGAGAATAAAAGAGGATGCTACTAAACAATTATGTCCGGACAACAGGCAAAAACTGGATCACAGTGTCTATCATCTCCCTGATTTTCCACATTTGTGTCTTATTTGTGTCTACTGCTCATTTTGCTTGGAATACCCCCTCTGTCATTAATCCCATTCTCTCCCTGGTGAAATTTTACCCATCCTTCAAAACCCAAATCAACTTCCAAGTGCCAGAGATAATCAATTCCCTCTGATTTCCCTGGCTGGCTCGATTAACCATTTCCTCCCCTATGCTTTTATAGCGGATTTTATGTACCCCTGCTTTATCCCTTGTGTAACTTGTTTACTTTTATATCTGCCCTTTTCATTATACTGTGAGCTCCCCAAATCCAGAATATTGGTGTATATACTTGGCACCTGCTACACTGCCAGGCCCATAGAAGTCATTCATAAAAATCACATATTCCTTGGAATTGTCATTATTATGGATGTCAATTTCCTTATTAGATTATAAACTCCTGGAGTCTTTGATTGCTTCCAATTTATCTTTCTATCCACTTTAGTACTAGCACATTTTCTTGTAAATAGTAGGTCCTGAGCTGTATTTGGTAAACAGAAGAACAAAAAGACACTGAAAAATACACTTAAGTTTCAGGTTATTAGTGTATAATTCTAAAAACCTGTCCTTGAAGGACTATAGTACCTTATAGAATCCTCTCTTGTTAAATGATTTCCAACCTAAATTTTCAGACTTGGGTTAATTTTCCAAAGAGATTATTTTATGGGTAATGGTGATTTAAAGCTCAAAATATGTTTAATGCTTGGACAAGCAAATCCTTTTAACATCACTTGAATTTAAATGTGCGATTTCTTCTTATTTCACTCTCTGCGTACAAAGTAGGGCAACCTCTATCCTAGGAGTGATCCAGATTCCTGAGCTGGGCTTTATTGGTTGTGTAGGGAGGGGTCATGAGAGCTTTGTGTGAAACAATTGAGGATTTATGACATTCATATAGGAAGAACAGATGATGTTTTGTGAACAACAGGCATTATTAGTGGCTTTCCACAAAATGTCTTCCAGGGAGAAGCCAGAAAGAAGCCCTTGCCTTCTGATGGGAGAGACAAACCGCTCGGGGATCTGCCTGAACATTTGGGAGCTTCCAAATGTTCTCTGATGGTCTTTGCAGGGTTAGCCTTTTAGCTAGTCTACTCTCTACTAGTTGGCATTATTGAGATAAAATAAAAAACCCGAGGCTGGATTTTTATTTTGAAGTAGTTACTGCCGGAATCTTCAAACTATTTAAACTAGTTGTTAAGTGACACTATTATTTGAAGTAATTGAGGCTGTCAAAGGCTGCAGCTGTCCCGACCATAAGCAGTTACCACTCTGAGGTGTCAGAGACCAGGGGAATTGAGATTTTTATTATTGGTTTTATTTTTAGCTGGTGTCAGTCAGTCATGCTGACTGAGGGCTGACACTAAAGCCAGCATATAATGAGATGTCATGATTTGGTACTTTTATGCATTCACCTTGGGGCAGTCATCATACCAAGTGAACAGCTCACAGCATCTCTTCCTATGGCTCCTACTGCCATCTCTGGCTCCTGCTGTTCCTGCAGTCATTTTTCGCCCTCTCCTGCCAGCATCGTTTCTAGCCAGGGTTTTCCACCTCACTTTTCCCTGCTATTGCTGATGGCTCCTGGCTCCTGGTGGCTCAGCTAATGTCTGAAGCTAAAGGCTGCTCTCTCATTGAAGTGTCGTTTCCCAGAGTGTAGCAGAGAGCTGTGCACGGACTACTGTGAAAAGAAGCACCCGCCTCCTGCTCCTGTTGCCACTTGCAGACAAGAGAGGTGAAGCCCATTACAGCTGGTCAGATGGGCACTCAATGAACTGCGGTGTCCAGCTGTAGGGCAATCTTTTAAGCATCAAGATACTTTTAAGACTTTTTAAAACTGCTACCTATTATTCTATGTAAGTCCCAATTGAAATGATTTCTAGTTTCTTATTTTGTGTTTCGAAGGTTGGCAACAGAATATTTCTTATGAAAATCATTACAATAAGAAAATAAATGTGGGGCTTCCCTGGTGGTGCAGTGGTTAAGAATCTGCCTGCCAATGCAGGGGACACGGATTCGATGCCTGGCCCGGGGAAGATCCCACATGCCCCAGAGCAACTAAGCCCGTGCGCCACAACTACTGAGCCTGTGCTCTAGAGCCTGTGAACCACAGCTACTGAGCCCGCGCACCAAAACTACTGAAGCTCACGTGCCTAGAGCCCGTGCTCCGCAACAAGAGAAGCCACTGCAATGAGAAGCCTGCACACTGCAACAAAGAGTAGCCCCTGCTCGCTGCAACTAGAGAAAGCCCGTGCTCAACAATGAAGACCCAACAGCACCCAAAAAAAAAAAAAAAATGTGATAGTGCCGAAGGACATTTTCTTATCCATCAGTAGCAGAATTAATAAATAGTTTTTGGTGATTGCAAACACTCAAAAACTTATCACCCTTTCTCTCTCATCTCTTTTTTTTTTTTTTTTTTTTTTGCGGTAGTCCTCTCGCGTTGCGGAACACAGGCTCCGGACGCGCAGGCTCAGTGGCCATGGCTCACGGGCCCAGCCGCTCCGTGGCACGTGGGGTCTTCCCGGACGGGGGCACGAACCCGTGTCTCCTGCATCAACAGGCAGACTCTCAACCACTGCACCACCAGGGAAGCCCTCTCTCATCTCTTTTTAAGCACAACTCATAGAATACTTTACACTTTGCATTGTACCTTGATATTTTTCACTTAGCAACACATTTGAAGATTTTTTTCCTAACAGTACATAGAGATCTGCCTGTTCTTTTTAATGGCTCATGCCATTTTAATTAGTTGAATTACCAATTAGCATATTACTCCATTAAATAATTATGCAACAACAAAGGCTGATAAATCAGTAATCAACAACCAAGACATAAACTATAAATTTTGGTAGACTTTTCCACTGTAGAAGAGGCTTTTTAGGATGCAAGCCCTATTTTTAGCAAACATGACTTCACATATATAGTTCATCCTCACAAAATGGCAAAAAATAACTATCTAATTTATTCAATTTTCCAGTGACTGGCACCTTCGCTGTTTATTTCTTTCCACAAATGGGGGAACTAAAATTCTGGTGTATTATTCAATTAAACCAAAGAAACACAGCAAGTGGTATCCAAGCTGGGATTACAGTTCAGGGCTCTCCTGGTTTCATGGACTGCTTATTAAGTCATGTTTCAATTAGTGCATCATTTCATATTCCCTGGTGTCTCATGCAAATGCAAAATGTTTAAGTTAAGGAGATTATGTTTTTAAGAACTCCAAATTGCATTTGAGCATAAATTCCAGGAAGCTGACTCACCTTCAGAACAAAAAAGGAATTTATAAGAAGAGGGTCCTGCAGTTAGGTATCTAGGGTCAGATTGACTGCATTTTGTCCCTCTTTCCTGAGAGTATTTGGAAGTGACTCCGAGGCCCAGATGCATAGCTCATAGTTGAATTTGTGAAAAATTCAACTATGGGCTTGGAGTGTGCTCAGATTTAGAAGCAATATGTTTTTGTCTTTTCCCATTATTCTTTGTTGTGCGAGTTAGATGAACCTTTGTATAGCCACAGAATCTAAGTCAAGCCATGTGTGTAGCAGGGACCTCGTAAATACTTTATCAAATTGACTTTTTGTTTGACTTACTTCTGCTTGCAAGTTTCTGTTCTTAAGGTTTTATCTACTCAACATCTGTTGGTATATTTGCTGAAAACATTATAAAAAAGCATACTATTTCAAGACAAATAAGATGCTTCATATTTAAATCAATAAAAATATGATAAATACTTCATGATTGACATGACAGTGCGTAGAGAAATATTAGTATGAGCTTACTAGAATTTGTTTAGCTGCTGATTTAAACAAGTGAAAAACAGAGACATGTGGTGGGAAAGATTTTCTACTGCATCCACACGCAATATACGTACACATAATATATGATGTAGTCTTGTAAATCTGAAAAGTATACACTATGCTAATGCTCAATTTTATAATTTCTTTTAAAAATAATTATACCCTATTGCTAAGGGCAGAAAGATACTAAAATCAGTTTTCTATGCTTTCCTAGTTATGGGATGCAAACCAGCATGCCCACATACCCAATAGTTGCCGTATTAGAGAACAAGCCCATAGCTTTCAGATACTAGATAAAACACACACACACACACACACACACATACAGAATCTTTTTCCTTTTAAAAACAATGACAAAAACCAAGTAGCATTATTATTGATATTTCAATTTGTCAACCACTGGAATACTTTGTTTATTAAAAACAAATCACTTGTTCATAAAACAAGTGATGTATTTTTGTTACTGTGAGTAATCTAGGGGTCTGCTTTACTTTTCTTATAGGGAAAAAAAAAAACTTTATTTAAATTCCTGAGTCAACTCTGCAAATAGGCTAAACAACAACAACAAAAAACCCTCATCACATTAATAGCATCATATAATTTTCTTGGTGAATTTTATTGTCATTACAACAGTGAATTTTAGTATAATATGTTAAAGAACATCTTGAATAAAATTGAGCCTTGCTCCTGCCAAACAAATATTTCCTGATCAGAATTAATTGCTTTATACTTTTCTAATTAATCAAGAAAAATATTTTAGAAACACCAAACAAGATACATACATCACACTTATTCTTTTAACACTGATACTCTCTACCGAGTAAGATTTAGACAAAGAGGACATTTCTTTCATTAAGCGTGCAGAGAGACACTGAGTGTGATGATAATGTGGTGAATTTTAATATTACACAATTTTGAAAGAAAGAGGTAAGTTACTGTGTTTTGTACCTAAACATACTATTCATTAACAAACTATTTATAACATGATAAATTTTTTTCCAAACTGGTGCACTGAGAATAACTATTTGTCAGGGTTAATTACCGAGAGCAGAATCCAGAGAACAGACTTTCGATTGAGCTTCCAAGAACACCTATAAGAGCCATACTACTGAACTGGGCTGCCAAGGGAGTTGCCGATGTTGCCCTGACCATGTTTAACTGGGAAGCTGCAATGGAACCACCCAGCTCCATGCTGCCTCTGATCCAGTTTCCACTGGCAAAATGGATGCCTCATGTCACTTATGCCCCATTTACTTCAGATCCAAATTCTAGTCCTGCATGAATAAATCTGATGGCAGAACGTAACATCTAGAAAGCTAACTGCCAGGGAGTCTGAGAAGTTCAGCTTTTAACTTTCTAGCCTTTGTGGCACACAAAGACACATTAGGAGGAGACTGGAAAAGATATTCAGCAAAGCAATTTACATAATATGCCATAGAAAAGAACAGTAACATATAGAGAACAGTAGCACAAAGGAATGCATAAGTTAAATAACTATTAAAAGCTTAAATCATGGCAGATGTAGTTCTTTAGTTTTATAATTTCATATTCAGGATATTGATTCCTATTCACAATTCTCTTTGTTCTTGCATAGAAGTTCAAGTCCCCAATCCTTTTTTTTTTTTTTTCCGGTACGCGGGCCTCTCACTGTTGTCGCCTCTCCCTTTGCGGAGCACAGGCTCCAGTTGTGCAGGCTCAGTGGCCATGGCTCACGGGCCCAGCCGCTCCGCGGCATGTGGGATCTTCCCGGACCGGGGCACGAACCCGTGTCCCCTGCATCGGTAGGCGGACTCTCAACCACTGCGCCACCAGGGAAGCCCCCAATCCTTTTTTTGATATTTGAAATTTCCCAAAGCTGACTTTTCCATAAACTTTCAACATATTTACCCTCATGACTCATTAACACCAATCCTTTTTTTCACTCCCCTACACCTACAATGTACAGCCATACTTCCATACTCACCCAGTAATGTCTACTTTGGAATTTTCTCTTCCTTTCTTTTTCTGCACTTATTTAATTCTTATCCAGCTCTCAAAGGTCAACACAAATTTTATTTTCTCAGTGCAGACCTTGTCAGCATCCATTTCACAAAATAGTCTTTGTGTTTTTTTTAAAGCATAAAATGATTAAGAAGTGATATTTTAAATATTTGTTTTGTAAATGATTAATCGAAGCATAATTGACTTAAAATGAACTGCACATATTTTAAATGTACATTTTGATGTTTTGATATATGGTTACACCATTGAAATCAAAATTTCCTCCTGCCCTTTTTTCCATTTTTTTTTACTGTGGTAAAATACACATAAGACTTACTGTCATAACCCTTTTGTGTGTACAATTCAGTCTTATTAGATACATTCATATTGTTGTATAACAACGATACCTTCTTAACTGTCCTTGTAATGGCACTAGCTCTCTATATGCCACAAGTTATCCTGCTTTCTGTATTGGCACGATAGACTTCTTGGTCATTTGACTCAGGCTGTCTGGATAAAAATCAGGGGTTCATAGAATCACAGAAAGGCTGAAGACTAGGCTAGAAAGTGAATGAAAAACAAGGGTTAGGCAACTTACACCACAGCAAATATTAAAGTGGAGGGACAGTCCTTCCCATGTTCTCCCTATGCTTCAGGGAAATCTGAACTCCAGTAATCTCTATATTGTTAAGTCACATGTTCAGGATTTGAAGTCCCATGTGTGAGGCTGTGTTTCTGACTGGAGAACCCAAGTCAAGCATACAATCGCTGGCAGGACAGGGGCAGGGAGGGGGGCTGTTCTGCTTCCATGGGCTTCCATGGTGGGAGGGGTCCCTACCTTAAAGACTACACACAATAGGGGATTCCCCAGATGGGGGTTTTATCAACTGTTCATGCATCTTCCAACTCTCTAATGTGATTATAAGGCCTTGCCTTGTGTATCTCTCATTTTCCTATAATCAGAAAATTTCTAAATATATTGCAGTTGTCCATATACATTTTTAAAATTAATTTAAATAGCAAGATATTACTCTTACATTTCTCAGAGGTTATGTTCAACTAATACTCACTAGTTCATTTGGTATAAATAAATAAATAAAAATATAAATAAATGGGTGAATGGGGCAGTAAACCCAAGATTGCTGAATGTCTACTTCTATGTCCAATCTCATTTATGAGCATATTTGGTTCATGCCAGATGGTTTTGAACAGGACCAAATATCAAGGACCTTTGGCCGTGAACCAAATGTCTCCATGGATGTTTTGGACAGGACCAAAATGGCCTGCAAATATCAAGGACCTTTGGAAATTTTGGGCAGGACCAAATATCAAGGACCTTTTGGCATGGACCAAATGTCTTAACGGATGTTTTGGATAGGACCAAATGTCTGCTAACCAAGTGTGTGCTATCTGAGAATATAGATACTTTTATTTCTTCCTTTCCAGTTTGAATGTCTTTTATTTCTTTTTCTTGCCTAATTGCTCTGCTAGGATTTCCAGGACTATGTTGAATAGAAATGATGAAAGCAGCCATCCTCGTCCTGTTCTTGATCTCAAGGAAACACTTTCCATCTTTCACCATTGAGTGTGATGTTAGCTACACAGATTTTTTGCAGTTTAGAATATTCCATCCACTTTTACCCCTGCTGCCACTTTTTGGGTATTTTTTTTATTTTTTAAATTTTCTATTATTGCTTTTTAAAAACTCAAGCTAGTCACATGCTAGTTCTCTGTTCTGTCCTTTCCAAAACTATCATATTTATTTTTATCATTTTCATCTGTGTATCCATATCCTCTTTATGCTAGGGGAGCTTTCTTAATTTTGTTCTACACATTACTGATCCCATTTTTTTTATTATTGGTTCAGTTCTGTTCTTTCCCCAGTATGAATTTTTATTTTGTCATTGCACTTTAATTTCCTTGTATTCAGTCCGTATTGTCCATATTGTCTTTCTTCTTGGCTTGTTCTCTTATTATGATCTTCTGTCTCTTTTCCACAAAGGCCACATCTTTTCACATTTCATTTTACATTTACACTACAAGTACAAAAAACCAACCTGTATTTACATATGTTGACGTACATGAGAATGTCAAGCAATTTTATAAAATTTTGTCTTGAGTACTGAAATGCAGCTTTCTATTTCCCTCTGTATCTCTTTTTATATTTACAGCTGTTTTTAAATATATGTGTATAATTTTTTACTAATACTGGTCTTTCCTATTTAACTTTAAACTTAATGCAGAAGGCCCATGTCTAATTTATTTTCCATTCTATGTCCAGTGCTTCACACAGTGCTTATTACGTAGAACAGGTTCAAAAAATATTTGTTGAACAAATGAGTAAATAAATAGTTTTAGAATTATCTCTTTCCCTTATCATTATGTTTCTCAGAGATGTCAGGTTGAACTTGTACATGTATTTGTTTATCAATATGACAAGATCTAGCTACATTTAAGATTTTAAACATGGATAGGCCTGGACCTACTCTTGTCTATGTGAATAGTAGTTGAATGTTTTTTTCAGATCTGAAGTCAGAAGGTAAGTTGGCATTCTATTCCAATTTCTAGCAGAAAATTTCCCTATACAATTCTGCCCTCATTAGGGTGCCTTCTTATCCCTCTTCCATGTGATCTTAACACCCTGTACTAATG
Source organism: Tursiops truncatus (assembly GCF_011762595.2). Classification (NCBI taxonomy): domain Eukaryota; kingdom Metazoa; phylum Chordata; class Mammalia; order Artiodactyla; family Delphinidae; genus Tursiops; species Tursiops truncatus. The sequence continues at coordinate 20,502,029 of NC_047037.1, read as the reverse complement.
GAATGTATTTAAAAACTACAAATTCCAACATGCACTGCTACCTGGCTTTAGCTTGCATACATCCCAAGATGCTACTTGCCACTACCCATCCTTTTAGATGGTCTGGAAGTGGATGTGGTGTGCAAATCTGGGGAGTAGTGATGGGGATGAGTTTCTGTGTGTATGCATGTATAAAATATTTTTCTAGCTAACTAAAAATGAAGCATCTTAAACTTGTGTAATAAAGAAATTAATACGTGGTATCCAGGCTGCTACAAATTGTGAATGTCTAAGTTAGAGAATAATCAATATACCCCCCTTTTTAAAATTTTTTTATTTTTTTTTACCCCCCTTTTAAAAAGTAGTCTGTATTTACTGAGATGAAATCTAGATTGTTAAAAAAGTCAGGACAGTTATATTCCTTTCATAGTTCATGGGTTTTTCACCCGAATTTTGATATTAGGTGTTTTTTATTCAGTCTCAATTTTCAGCTGTGGTGTGGGATTTGGTGTTTTTTCCTGTATATTTTAGTAGGAAGTAGGAAAACTTGTATAGGTGACTCTTTTCTAGATGTCATTCTAAATTGAAGATTCCTGAATTCTGTTTTCAAATTGATAGCTGGGTACTACCTGAAAGAATAGAAAATTCACAGAGTCTTCCAAATCTTTTTCTCAAACAAAATGTGGTGATATCACCAGATAATGATCAATGAGGTAACTGGAGGCTCTCAGGAATTAAAGTGTGAAACCATGGGCCAGAATATAAGTGAAAAATTGTAAATATTCTTCATACTGAGTCTGGTTAACTGTTAACAAGACACCATTCTACCAAAAGTTCCTAAAGGGTCTCTGCTAATTATGGACCAGTATATCTCACCCTCCTAATGGATAGCCAGTAACATCTGTAGTTAAAGGTAGGTTTTCTGAACAAATATCTTTGAAATTGATTCTCTTTCCATCAGTGGCTTTATGGCTACAGCACAGGATATGGTTCCCTACCTTAAATCAAGTTTGGTCAAGGCATTAAGGAACTATTCCTCTGCCAGGGTTCTGCCATTCCTGGTCTCTGCCATGGTCACAATCTATCCTGTCCCCAACCAGCACTGGATGACATACCTAATACCACAGGATGGCCCTTGATTTCTAACCATTGTCATTATTTATTTCGAGGCAGAAAGCAGCTATAGTTGCTCTATGTGACTTTATTGGAACTTTAAATGTTTATTTCTCAGTATCAGAGTTTGAAGTTTGGGAGAAATTTCTTACTACTATGATAAAATGCATTTATGAATTTCAACTTGGCATGAGGATGGAAGAGATGATATAGCGTGTTGAATCATATTAAAATTTTAATTTAAGATCCCTTAGTTTGGGCTACATTAATTTGTATAATCTTGAAGTAGAATTTTGTTAAAATGTGTTGCGGTAAGTCGTGATTGAACGTGTGAAATAAAAAGCTCCTCACCTCCAAGATAGGATCTCTTTTTCTTGGAGGAAGAGCTACTTTTCATTTTCCTCAACTCAACATGTTTAGGGGACAAGGAGATATGGTCAGCTAGTACTAACTGTTTGATGGAAATGCTCTTGGGGCTTATAACCACTACCAGATCCCTGTGGGGTATAGAGACGGATATGAAGATGAGTCAACTAATATTGAACTCTTTCCCAGTGAAAACCAAATAATGGTGTGACACTGATCAAGTTGTTGGTTAGTCTGAAAGGGTGACTATTTGATAGTTATTTACATGTTTGCATGCCCAGCTCTGAATGGGAGAATATGATCTCTACTAGGCATCATTGTGAACAACCCATATGGGGCTGAATTGCATACACAATGCTTGCTCAGAAATCAGGCAGGGTCAGGGTCAAGAGTAACCGTGAATGCCACCATTTTACAAACGAAGTAAGAGAGGCAGAAACTAGCTGAGAAATTCCTTAGGGTACATCCCAAATTAGGGACAGACTAAGAATGAAATTCACAAGCACTGTGGTTCCAGTCTGTTGCTTAGTCACCGAATCTTTCCTCTATTCAGCCTTCAGTCATGGTTCTCCCTTTAGATTGAAAGACAGATTTACTTATGAAAGTTGGTGCATATAGTGTGACGGGGAATGATCAGGAGCAAGAATCCAAGAGACGTTTCTAAATGTAGCCATTGTGGACGTGGGCAGATTTAGGCAGCAAATATTTTATTCATTACTTCAGATGTATCTTTCATTTTAAAGAGGATACATACTTTCAAAAAAATTGGCATTATAGTAAAGCAAGAAAGAACAATTAAAAATTAATTGTCCAATTATCCAAAAAAAGTCATTTTACTGAATTTCTTTCTTTGAACACACATATACAATTTTTATTATATGTATTATATTCTAGTTTTATCAATCTTTAGACTATGTTTGAAATTTTTAAAAAGTAATTATAACAATTATTGTGAAGATTGGAATTTAATGGTTAGAATTCTAAAGGACTGGCTACTACTCTGAGGCTGAACATACAAAATATGACAGAAATTCAGGGTTTGCCATGCAGTTCTATAGAGATATAATAAATATTTGTTGAATAAATGAACATGTATACATGTAGGTAGATAATGCTTTATATTATTTATATTTATATTACTTACATTTATATGTGCGAACACCCATAATTGGCTCAAATGGCTAGGAAGAGACCAGAAATAAATACCAAAGTCTTCAATGGGATTTCTTTATCTCATAATACTATGTAATAATAATGACCATTTATTATGTACCTACTGTTGTACATAATGCCATACATATGTAAATTCTCTTTACAACAACAACCAAGAAAGAAGTGCACAATTATCTCAATTTTGCAGATGCAGCTTAGAGAATTGAAGTTATTTGCACAGGTTCACACAGCTAGTAAGTTGCTGAATTTGAACCAATTTATATTTAATTCCAAAGTCCTTCCATTTTTAATCAGGGCGAGGGGGTAATAACAAACTTCAGTTTCTGAATATCTATAGTTTCACAAAAGATTAGATGCTACTAAAAGACTAATAAATGAGGTTAGTCTCCTACTAGCCAAACTCAGTGACCTATTATAATAAATTATATAAATTTATTCCTGTATAAATATATGGCATAAATATCTTTTATGGAAGGAAAATTCTTCTTTTAAAATTATCAATAAAATAAAGGTGTAGTGTTCTGAATGTTGTACGTTGGAAATTTACCCTCTGCTAAACTATTCTGGTCTACCTATCACTTTAAAAAAACAGTTTTGAGGTATACTTGAAATACAATAAACTGTATATCGTAAAAGTGTACAGTTTGGTAAGTCTGACATATGCATATGCATGTGAAGCCATCACCACATGTCCATCACCCCACTGCCTTCATGTTTTTATGTGAAGCCCCCTCTCATCCTTTCCCCTCTTCCCCCTGCCTACTAGGCAACCACTGATCTATTTTCTGTCACTATAGATTAAATGATTTTGTAGTTTCCAGAGTTTTATATAAATGGAATTATATAGTGTATATTTTTTTGGTCTGGATTCTTTATCATAATTATTTAAAATTCATCCTTTGTTGTGTGTATCAAAAATCCATTTATTTTTATCGTTGAGTAGTATTCCATGGTATGTATTTACCACAATTTGTTTATTCATTCTCCTTTGATAGATATTTAGGTAGCTTATAATGTTTGGCTATTATAAATAAAGCTGCTATGAACATTCATGTACAATTTGCTTTGTGGACATATGCTTTCTTTTCTCTCAGTAAAATACCTAGGAGTGGAATGGCTGGATCATATTGTAGTGTACGTTTAACTATTTGAGAAATTACCAAACTGTTTAACAAAGTTGTACCATTTTACATTCCCACCAGTAGTGCATGAGAGTTCCAGTTCCCTATATTCTCTTCTACCCATGGAAAGGTTAGTCTTTTAATTTGAGCCATTCTGATCTATCTACCATTTAAAAATGATATTAACAAGTTAAACAATCATTCTTTTTTTGGTGGTGTAAATATTCAAACTAGGATAATATTAAGCTAAAAATGTCAAAAGGATAAAGCCTTCCTTGATCACATTATATAACATTGTCAATTTTTAAAATATTTGATGATGTTATGAACATTTTTATTTCAGGGTTTTCCATTTAATAAGTCCTAGGTTAGAGAAAATGTTATTTATGGGTCTTTTTTTATGGCTTTCCTGAAGTTTTATAACTTTCATAGGTAAGTCATGTATATTTTTGTTACTCTAGTTTTAGTTATTTTGAAATTTTTTTGTTACTGTGAATATCATTTTAAAAATAATATTTTATATATATTTTCTATATTTTAAAAATATTATTGATTGTTTATAGGAACAATGTCTTAGTTTTATTCAACCTCTTTGATAAACTTTTAACAGTGGGTTTATCTATAGATTCATTTATATTTTCTATATGTAGGCAATCATTTTGTTTGAAATGACGTTTTTTCATCTTTTCCAATTGTATACCTCTTATTTATCTTTTAATATTGTATAGCACTCAAATTAAATGCTTTTTCAAACAGACAGGTTATTAAGGTTCTCTTCCTAGTGTTCATTTTGGACCAAGCAGGCAAATGGTATGGTGCCCTTTGAAGACATGAATTCTAGTCTGTGCTACTTATTATCTGTGTAAACTCGAGCAAGTAATTTGTTTAACTGAGTCTCAGTTCCCTCATCTGAGAATAGGGCTAATAAAAATATTTGCAAACAATTTACTGGGATGATATGAAGAACAAATGAAATAAAATATGTGAAAGCAATTTTTAAGCTGTAAACTGACATGCAGAGATTAAATTATATGCCCTTTATGGAGGAGCTATTGCATCTGTTTCTTTGGAGTTGTTTCAAGGGAGCTATTTTATCCTTAAGTAACTTTATAAATAGTCATTAGCTTGTTAAGAACTTCTCTTTTTATTCAGTGATTGGTTCAGAGCCAACTATAAGAAAAGTCAGCATGACAAATTAATATAAATAATGAGAAAATCATAACAGTTTGGTGTTTCAGCAAAAAGGTAAAAATCTGAGAGAAAGCAAACCAAACTAATAAAGGTATCATATGTGGGGATGCTTTTGAGAATAAGACATTGTCTTGGTTTAGAAATTAGATCATAGAAAAACCTGCAATATGAAGTATGGTCACTCTAAATGACATAATTTGAACACAATAATCATCATTACAGTTATATTTTGGTAGTCTGTAGGAGTTCTACTCATTGCTAGATGACAAATTTTAAAGTAGTTTTCCTTTTTTATACAGAAAAATTTATATGAGAAATATGTATAGCCACATACTCTAGCTAAATGTACCAGTTAATACTGAATTACTCATAAAACTGGGCATCAAGAAATTGTTCTGGTCTTTGAAGTAAGACTTGCATTCTGATCAATGAACATTCACTCTTGTTGATCAAAGGCAAACCAGTTATCAAAAGAAGAAAGAAAAACTAGGTCAAAAGGTGAAAAACAAATGGGGAATAAACTAAAAGAAAGTATCTTTCATTCCTAGATCACTAGTTAATCATGAGTTTTTTTAAAAAACATATTTAAACATTTTAGTCATTGTAAGATACCATGGATTATACTAGTTTTCACCAGTTTAGACACATGAACAGAATCTATGGTGATTTGTATAACAGGCAATGATTTTTAAATGTGACAAATGGAAAGCATACTTTGCAATAGTGGAAAAGAGGTAATTTTGCCACCCTGAATCTACCCAGAATTTATAAATTAGGGTATTTTCCAATTGCTACTATATGTTCCTGCAACATGGATGAAATAATTGAACACTAACTTTAAAATTATGTCCATAAATCTAATGCCATGGTAAATACGGTTCAAGCAAGTAGCACAGAGTTCTGACTTTGAGGGCAAGAAATCCTAAGTTTTTCCTGAGTTTGAGCTACTCCTGACTTATTCAAAGTGGATACGTAGAAGTGTGTTGTGGGAGGAGAAGAGGAGAAAGGAGTATCGGGAAGGTGTCCTCACAGGGAAATCATTGATCACAGAGAAGGGTATGTCTGCCAGCTGCGTTGTCTTGAGTCTGAGCTATGGAGAATGATGTGTCGTCATGGCTTGGATGTTGACTCTTAAGGGTTATAGATTAATGGGTAGATTGAAGCTAGGTGCTGAAGAATGTTATTTTAGGAGAACCTCAAACAAAGCATCTCTATAAGCGAACTATGGAATTTTGTATATCTTCAACCTTTTCTATTATTTCTTCCAATTTTTTGTAACCTGACTTTTCTCAGTCTTTCATCTACCCTATTTCTACCATTAATTGGCTTCCACTGCCATCTCTCACTACTTTGATGATGTCAGCACGGAGTTCCGCATTTTCTTCTCTATTCTGCATTCTCATCTCTATCTCTGTGCTTGATTCATAAAACTATGGATTCGTATTTTCTGAATCACTTCAACTTTGCTGAATTAAATCCTCAGTTCATTTCAGCCAGGTATCAACCACCATCCTCTCTTAGATCATGCCAGCATTTTGAATATCTGAATATCTTAGAGTAACAAATCCCCTCATCATAATTTCATTGATTTCATATCTTTCACTCCTTCACTTCTACTACCATCCTATACCTTCTTAAAGAGTTCATCCCCTCCTTATGACTTTTGATTCTTTGATTTCTTAGTTGTCTTGATATGTTTCCTGCTCTACGCAGTAGTTTATACCATTCTTTCTGTCCGGAATACTATCCACCTATTGAAATACTCTTCAGCATCCAAAGATCATTCTGAATGCCATTTGCCTGAAGCATTCTCTGACGTCTTCGGTTGCGATAAAAAACCTTTACATTGATAAGTTGCTTTCTCCTACAGTATTTTATTTTATGATCGTAGCAACCTTGTGAGTTCTGCTGTTATTGCATCCATTTTACAGGGGGCAGAAATGGATTTATAGATGAGGTTTTACTCCTTGTTCAGTGCTCTTTCTGCTAACCCAGACTGCCAGAAGCAAATCCTCAGAATTTGTTTAGTATATCGTTTGCATCATTCAATAACTTAACTTATAGTGGTTTATTGTGTAGTTATTTTTATACATGTAAGAGCTCCCGCTTCTATTTTTTAAGCTCTAGATAATGTCTTAATTTCCTTTAGAGTCCCAAAGCAGCTGCCCCAGTGCCTTAAACATGGAAGATGCTCAATATATATTTGTTGAATAGATGAACAAATTAATTAAAGGACAGTACAAAAGACAGAGTGTTGGAAGCCAGACCCAGGATGCAGGGCAACATGCTTTCACAATACTATTTTGTAAGTAAAACAATTGAGGCTTAAAGGGGGCAAAAGGTTTCTTGGGGTCACATCACAAATTAGGAACAGAATTAAAAAGAAAACTCAGAGGCCCTGAGGTTCCACTCTGCTGCTTAGTCACTGAATCTTTCTTCTTTTCAGCTTTCAGTCATGGCTCTCTCTCTAGATTGAAAGAAAGATTCGCTTATGGAAAATGGTGCATATAGTGTGACGGGGAATGAGAGTCTGGCCCCATGACATTTCCATACACCCTTAACAAGATCAGCTGTGTTTAGCATCTTTCTTTATCAGTTTTATCCACTTCATGAGCTTTCAGGTTTAAATGTGATCCTTACTTCTTAAACGATCCCATAAATATGGGGATGTTATGAAGATAAGTGATGCACGACACATAATATCTTGCAAGCTCCATAGAAGAAAGGTATTACATAAATACAAAGCATGATTATTTCTGCCACTAGCAAGACTAAGTTTACCAAAACATAGTTCACAGGCTGCTGAGCCATCAGCAGATTATATATATATATATATATATATATATATATATATATATATATATATATATTCTCTACATGGATTAAAGTGGAAAAGATTTCTCTTAGGATATATGGGCCATTTACTCAATTTATTTTTTGGGGAGCGGTGAGGTGGTTAGTGGTGGTGGTAGAGGGAGAGAGTTAGAAGTGAAATTAATTTTAGATCAAAACAAGCACAGAGTGACAAACAGGAAGACTAATATAAAGATATAAATAGGAAATTAATACTAACCTGTGAAAAATATGGACTTCTTTGTCCCTTGCTTGCATCTCCTGTGATACTGGGTTTATTCTGAAACAAGTATTATCAAACACACTGAGTTCAGTTGAACTTAGAAGAAGAAAGATTGTGAGGTCTTCTGGGAGGCCTCTCTGTATTCAATAGAGATGTGATAAAATTTAGATTTGATTATAAGAAACATTGTTTTATGAAAATAGTTTGATATGAAATCAATGTTATTACCTGATTTGTTGTGATTCACACTTCTCATGTCTGGAAGGAATGTAAATTTCATGACTTAGTGGTCAGATAATAGTCTTAAGTGGTGGAAAACTGGGTTCACCTTTTTCTACTTTTGTTTCATGTACGTGTTGGTATTTAGGCATTTTTTAAATCCACAGTGGAAAAGGTAGACTTTTATAGTCTGATGACCTGGTTTGATGGCTCCATGATGCAAATGACTGTAGAATTTACTGCCAGGAAGATTGACTCAACATTTACTAGGGAAAGTGAAACTCATTATCTGACAAAGACATGCTCCTAAAATTAGAACAGTGAACACTAAATGTCTGTATATATCTGGTCTGTGTGTTCAATGATCTGGGCATATATTTGCAGCTAACTAACTCTGGCATGCTCATGGAAAAGCTAAGTGGCTCAGAATCATCTAAGCCTTGGAAGTTTTACTGAGGTTTTTCTGTGGCCAGTGTGGGCAATTGGAAGAGTCTGCTTTGTACAGTTCTCAGGTTGATACTAGACTAATTCTATGGTGTGGAAATCTGAATCCTTGTCTGATTACTGAAGGTGAACCCCAGTTGTTCCGGGGAGTGGGGGGGGTTCTGGCTTTGCCTCCTCTCCTTGAGGTTCTTCCGTAGAATGAGAATCTTGGATAGGCGCTTTTTAAAAAACATCTTTATTGGAGTATAATTGCTTTACAATGGTGTGTTAGTTTCTGCTTTATAACAAAGTGAATCAGCTATACATATACATATATCCCCATATCTCTTCCCTCTTGCGTCTCCCTCCCTCCCACCCTCCCTATCCCACCCCTCTAGGTGGTCACAGAGCACCGAGCTGATTTGGATAGGCTTTTCAAGCATCATAAAAATTGTAACAGTTTTACCCATTCATCTGGAATCCCATGTCCCTTATAATTTTTCTGCAGCAGGTAATGTCTTCTCCAGGGCATGTGTCTGATGATTTTTATGTCCTGCCTCTATTTCTCAACTGTATATTTCCACTAAGAAACTGAGGCTCAGGGAAGTGAAATGAGGTGTCCAAGATGAAAAGGACTGTCACATCTGGATTTCCTTGATTCCAAAGCCTGTGATCCTTTCCATATGCTACCATTCATCCAAAGTCTGACTGTAAGATGTGATTTTTTTAGAGATATTAGTCCAAGGGCTTGTCCTCCATCAATTTCTGTGGATACTCATATGTTTCATCATTGTATCCAATTTGAAGCCAGAATGGCAATAATATTCATCTACATTAAATAAGACCTGGTAGAATTACTCTCCCTGCCTCTAACTTTTATTGAAAGAGATCACAAAAAGCAGGAGAATTTCTTTTAGAAACTAAGTGTTATAGTTTTCTTCTGTGAGGAATTAACATGCTTTCTACTTTTGATTAATAAAAATTGCACACCTTTACAAGTTTCTTTTTTACACTGACTGTTACAAGGATCAGAGTTAAATTGGATATTTTTTCATATGAACTAAATAATGTTTTTGGCTAAAATACTTAGTTTTTCTCTTCTTCTTGGTTCTGTTTTTCTAACTTATTAAGTGTACTTTGCATGTTATTCACTTCAACCATCTCAATTCATGTCAAGTAAGAGTAAATACCTTTATAAAGATATTAAGTTCTATTCGAACTTAATCCTTCTACCTTTTATCCTTCTTATGCTGTCTTTAAGAGGCATTATATGCTGTATAATGTATCCTCTTATAGAAGAGGATCTGAATTCTAGGTAAATATTCTAGGGAGAATAACCATGTTGAAGATAAAGAATCCAGTTAAACTTATCTACTGCTTTTTGAGTACAGACTACGTGTTAGGCATTGTGGGATACTATAAGCATTAATGTAAATGAAAACGTATCCCTTGACTTTTCCAGCTCACAAACTGGCATGCAAAAAAAATTGGCACAGTATATATTTAATTTTATAAAAAATTAAAAGGACTTAGAGAAAATTAAAAATCTCTAGAATATATTATGATAGTGATATTTTAAAACTTGAAACCATCCATGATAGTAACTTAAAACTTCTATTCTTGAAACTAAACAAGAATATCTCAACAACATATTCTGATGCGTGATTAACCTTGTGTTCTAATGTTTCTCATACTGAGCTTTTTATCCACTGCAACATACATCATAGTGTTGTTCCATGAACAATACACTATGCACAGGCAATTGCATGGACATTGTAGCCTGTGGATTACGTATCTTTTTTGGCTTATCAGCCCAACCTTTTCCAGTCAAGAAAGCAGATGGGGATGCAAGTGAGAGTGATATTATTTTAAGGATATTAAATATTTGATATTTGAATCTGCTCTCATTTATATGAAAAATGAATTATTTACAAACTACAACCTAATTGTGACTACAGTGTGTAAAGAAAATTGCTATGCCACACCAAAACAGGGTCAAAATGAATAGGTTTTCATTTTGTTCCAGTTTCAAATTCTTGAAAAATACTTGATCGCTATCGCTCTTATGGAGTCTTTGCTTCTCTAAACTTAATTGTTTTAATTCCTTTAAACCATTCCTTGTGTCTTGTTTTTATTGCTAGGCAACTCAATGCCTAGCTCTGTGTTGGTAGCAAATGGAAGACAAGGATCTACTAGTATCTGTGGACTTGTGAGCTTTTGGTCTAAATTAGCCACATTGATTGCCTGCACAATCAATTCATTGGATTCCAGGTCTTGTTTCACTTTTTACTGATAGTAAGGAAATCAGGATTGTGATCCTTGAATGTATTACTCTGAGAGTTTGACAAGACCTTTAACCTTCTTGTGTTCCTCAGGGTTTCTTATATTTCTGAAATTTCTTAGTTATAGAATAATATATAATTTTAGACCAAAATATAACATTTTCTAATTATACATATTGAACTAAGACAGGCAGGTATATGATTTTGGATGGGCTTATAGGAAACTTTTACCATAATGATACAATACAAGAAGGACCTACTGTATTAGTTGGGGTAGGTTATGCTGTAGTAACAGACGACCTCTGAATCTCAACATTTTATTTTATTTTATTTTTTTGCGGTACGCAGGCCTCTCACTGTTGTGGCCTCTCCCGTTGCGGAGCACAGGCTCCGGACGCGCAGGCTCAGCGGCCATGGCTCACGGGCCCAGCTGCTCCGCGGCATGTGGGATCTTCCCGGACCGGGGCACGAACCCGTGTCCCCTGCATCGGCAGGCGGACTCTCAGCCACTGCGCCACCAGGGAAGCCCTGTTTGTTTTGTTTTTGTTTTGCTATTGAGTTTTATAAGGTCCTTATTTATCCTGGATATTGACCCCTTATAGAATATAAGGTTTGTAAATATTTTCTCCCATTCTGTAAGTTGCCATTTCATTTTGTTGACTGTTTCCTTTGCTGTGCAAAAACTTTTTAGTTTGATGTAGTCCCACTTGTTCATTTTTGCTTTTGTTGCCTGTTTCTTTTGATGTCATATCAAAAAAAAAAAATCATTGCCAAGATCAATGTCAAGGAGCTTTTTCCCTATGTTTTCTTCTGGGAGTTTCACAGTTTGGGGTCTTACATTTAAGTCTTTAATCCATTTTGAGTCAATTTTTGTATATGGTGTAAGAGTTCGATTCCATTCTTTGGCATGCGGATGTTCACTTTTCCTGACATCATTTCCTGAAGAGACTACTCTTTCTTCATTGTGTATTCTTGACACTTTTGTCATAGATTAGTTGACCCTGTATGTGTGGGTTTATTTCTGGACTTTCTATTCTGTTCCATTGGTCTATATGTTTGTTTTTTATGCCAGTATCATATTGTTTTGATTACTGTAGCTTTGTAATGTCGTTTGCAATCAAGAAGTGTGCTGTCTCTAGCTTTGTTTTTTCTCAAAATTGCTTTGGCTATTCAGGGTCTTTTCTTGTTCCATATGAATTTTAGAATTGTCTCTATTTCAGTAAAAAAATGCAAAAATGCCTTTGGAATATTGATAGGGGTTGCTTTGAATCTGTAGATAGCCTTGAGTAGTGGACATTTTCACAATATTAATTTTTCCAATCCAAGAACATGGGATAACTTTCCATTTATTTGTGTCTTCTTAAATTTCTTTCAGCAGTGTTTTATAGTTTTCAGTGTATAGATCTTTTACCTTTTGGTTAAATTTATTCCTAAGTGTTTTATTCTTTTGATGCTATTGTAAGTGGGGTTGTTTTCTTAATTTCTCTTTTGAATAGTTCCTTGTTAGTGTATAGAAAAGCAACTGATTTTCGTATACTGATTTTGTACCCTGAAACTTTACTGAATTCATTTATTAGTTCTAACAGTTTCTTGGTGGAGTCTAACTGGTTAGAAATGAATATTCTTTGACCCTACCATCCAACTACTAAATCAGTTTTCAGTTTAACAAGATTTTCAGGTGATTTGTATACACATTAAAATTTGAGACACATTCATTCAGACCATTCTGCAGGCAAATGCTGACTGGCTTTAGGAGTAAGATAATTTTAGAAATATGGAATAGTGACTCTAATTTAACCTTTAGATTTATTGGTTCTCTAATTATATTTTTCCAGAATTTTATGAACGAAGTAGGTCAAAGTTTTCAAATTGTGCTTTCAAAAATGTTTAATTTTGTTAAATCCAAAATGGCCTTGTAATTAACTTTAAACATGTAACAGCTAAAAACCTATATAAATTCAGAAATACAGTCTTCTTATAAGTCTGTAGACAAAAGGACCATTGAGTAGGTACATGATTAAAGTAATACAGTTTTCCCTCTGTATCTGCTGGCTTTGTATTTATGTATTTAACCAACCATGGATCAAAATCCATGGATGTGAAACCCATGGATATGGAGGGCCAACTGTATTCATTGTACTACACCATTTTATATAAGGGACTTGAGCATCCTTGAATTTTGGTATTGGTGGGGGCTCCTGGAACCAATCCCTCCCCTTCCCCACCAGATACCAAAGGATGACTGTATGTGTAGAGAATAACTTTAGTGGCTGGTTTGCATTTGTTCTCTCCATGAGTTGATTAAATTTTTTAGATACATGTCTGTTGAAAAAGAGTGAATTTCAGTTTATAACTATGGAATGTGATAAAAGGTCCTGTGTTATGATATCTACATCTATTTATCTATCTATCTGTCATAAAAAAGTGTCCAGTATTTTATAGTATCCATGCCTATGCTAGTGTTTATGTTTATAGCTACATATATGTAATTTTAATTAAAAAAGAGTGAACTTGTGGTTTCTTAGTCATTCTTACGGGTCAAGGATGTTTGGGAAACACTGAAATCAATGAGTTAACGTATGTATAAATTTTTCTCCTTTTAGAAGAAAAATAGTTCATAAAATATTAAAATTAATACATTCTTTTAAATTTTTAAATATGTATTTAGAGTTAACTCTAAATTTAGTATTTTGAGTTCCATATTTAGTATTTTATAATTCATAAAGGTCTAAAGCCCTTTGAAAAGTCGTAAAAATTCAATCATTTTTACTCACTTTTAGGTTTTTAAAAATATATAAATTAAAAGAGGTAGTCCATGTCATTTGTGAAAGTGGATATTTTTATGATTATGAAAGAATGAACTAAGAGAGTATATACTCAACACAATCATTGGTGTAAAGTATATCATTAACTTGTTTGTCATTTATCTTGATGTTGACCTCTGTGTGTTCAGACTTAGGGGGTTGCAGGACCCGAATATTTGGTCTATATCTATGAACCATGCAGGGAGACTTCAAGTCAGCTGCTGAAAAAATAAATGCAAAATCAGAAAGAGACTACAATTGAGCTGGCTGCTAAAAAAAAAAAAAAAAAAAGGAAAACCAGATTCAGTAATTATCTCTGTCTTTAGCTTAAGGGTGCACCAAATGTTTACAATCGCTCGTTTGGCAAACTGAGTTTTTGCATATTACTCGTGGTTCAGGAGCCAAAACCATATGCTACTTATAATAATGTACTTTTTAGGGTACAAAGTTATCATATTCAAGTCACAGGAAATGTTTACATAGGAGCAAAATGCTCTAGCATCAGAGCAAATCAGTAATATTTCAGAGTACAAATTTCCATATGCTTCCTTGGCATAATAAAGAAGAAAAATTCTGAAGTTGTATAATACACTTTAATTAAAAACAAAACTTTTCTACAAATCATGGAAGTTCCCAAATAGTGCAGACAGATATATCATTTTGCTGTATCATTTATCATCTTTAAGTGGAAATAAGAATAGAAGCTATAATGAAGATATTTTGTACCTTTTCCTCTCAGAAAATATCAATTTATTTTGATCAATTAAAATAGGGTTTTGTGTGGATTTGGTTTTAGGAGTTGAGCCATGTTAGACTGCATCGGGAGAAACTGAGCTATGTTGTCTAGGTGATACAGAGGTATCTAAAGCATTTAATTCTTTAAAAAATTATGAATTGAGGTTTAAGTTCTTAAGAAAACATCTGCTCATTTTTTATGTTTGCAAACTTATGTTCTTTAGGTTTCTTTTTATCATAAATATAGTTTATACCAATAGTTGATGATTTTGCTATTATTTAAAAGCTTATTTCAGTTATTTTGATGCTCTTCAATGAAGAAAGGTCAGCAGGAGTACATGTAACAAGATATTTTCAAAATAGGATCCCGACTATGATAGGAAATAGTCAATATGCTTGTGAAAGAATTCCGTTTATGTGATGAGTGATTTAATGTACATGCTTATTCTTTGCGGAAAAAAAGTCATTTGAATTATTCAGAGATACCCAGAATAACGAAGTTATTTATAGTCATTTTTGCAAAATATACTCTTGCACAAAGGTGAAAGAAATAACAAAATCAATTTTTTTTTTGTTTTTCAAATTGAAGTTTCAGCCTTAAGTCACTAATGGGAATATTGAAGAAATGACTGTTGAAATACTTCTTGTTTGCAAAAAAAGCATGATTGAATTCAATCATCTAAACCTAGGATTTGGAATTATCATCAATTTCCCCAGACTGTTTAGATTAAAAAACTCTTGGATTTTTTTCACTTTGTAAAAGTAAGTAGTAGAGCTGTTAATTTCATATGAAAAAGATAAGAATCTCTATTTAGATCCTTGTTTTTAATAGTAATTGCAAATAAAGCAAAGAGCAAAATTTCAGATCTCCCTCCCCAATCATATCACATGTTTTAAAATAGAAAGTACCAGCTTTTGTACTATATCTCCAAAGTGTAGACTAAGGAGAGCACACAGCTTCCAGTTGCATGGGTATTATATTTTGAACCCAGTAGCAGTAAAAGCATTTTCACTGTTGGATGAGTACATAGGCTTGAATGTATTTTTAAGGTAGCCAGGGTCAAACATAAGATAAAATTTTGCTTTTTTTTTGCACTACACTTTGAGTTGCACCTGGAAGTAAATAGCTAACTAGAATAGACGAATGATGTGCTCAGTGTTGCCAAGAGCCATGGAGTAAGTACCTCTCCCTGTCTGGGTTCTCCAGTGAACTCTTAAACCATTGGCTTTTAATCCAGGAACACACTCTGAGGAGCGTGTCCCCTGCTCTTTATTACATTCCAGGGGCAGCTCCATCAAACTGCATCACTGTGGCTTAGCACAGCACTTACTCTCTCTAATAAAAAAAACACTCCAGGTGCTATATTGAATGGATTATTATCAACGGAGGATTCCAAAATTTCGTTGATGCCCTCCTCTTGCAAGATTCAGCGTAGCCTGAGGTCCCAGATGTGTTTTATGAGTGCCAACATGACAACTGAAAAAGATCGGGCCGGATGCATAAAGATAGTCAGCAGAGAGCAACGTTCCATATTGTTGGCTTAGGAAACCATCTCAGCAGAAACAAAGATGGTTACTAAGCCCCTTTGTGAAAAGGGTATCAAAGGTAAAATGGTTGATAAAGAAAAAAAGAGAAACAGCAATAGCGAGGGTGAAAGAGAAAGCAAGCCAGCGAGTGAGAGAATACCAACAGGACCTACAGCATTGAGGAAACAATTCCTTAGATACAGTAGTTACCTTCCAAAAGGACTAAGTACCTGATTCCTTCCTAGAAAGAAAACCAAGAACTTAAGAAAATATATAAATGACGGGATTCATAGTCCCTTTCAAGATTATTTAAGAAAAGTATTTTAATACTAATATAAAATAATCAAACCCTGGTAAACTAGGCAGCATATAAATTTTTAGTGATAAATATTTATCTCAAAAGTGGATTTTTGTGTACAAAATAATTCTTTGAAGTCAAAGACTAAATTCCAGCATGGTACACAGTGATCTCTTACCTGCTGCTTCTTTTCTTCCCTTACGAGTCTCCTCCTTTAAATCTTCCTGCTCTCACATTTTTATGTTTCATTAGCAGTGAATGGTACTATTATTCTCCACACACACCCGTTTTTCCCCTCATCTCTGTGGCTTTGCATATAATCTCTTCTGCACTTAGAACTCCAGTTGCTTTTTCGTCTATCTAACGCAAGCCTTATATTGAGGCTCAGATCAAGAGGTGCCTCGTCTAGAAAACCTTCCTTGATGTCCTCACCTCCACTCAGCACATGTGTGCGCACCCTTAACACCTACTGCATTTCTCCATTGCACTGTAATTGCATTTTTCTATGTCTTTCTTCTTAACCTGTCTCTCACTTGTTTGACTACAGAAACTGGATTGAATGCATCATTAAATTCCATGTTTCCAGAACTTAGTGGCTGTTCAGTAAATAATTTTGGAAAGAATGAATGACTGAAGTGTCTTTAGTAACTTGTAAACCTACCATTAGGAAAAATCAACTTAGATAATTTTATAAAGGGCAATGTTTTGAGTCCCAGATTTGCAATACTTGTGGGCTTCAATTAAAAGCCTTTAATTGCTGGCTAGGCAAAGCCAGGGTTAGAAAGATACTCTTGGTAGGTAGGAAGATATTGAAATGACTATTCTAACAGAACTAGAAACATTGGTACATACTGCAATGAGTCATTCAGAAACTGTGAATTTCATTTCATTTAATATCTCTTTAAAAATAAAGTAACTTCTGTCATTCATTCACATATTTATTTTTGAGAAATTATAATGAGCCAAGCCCTATGTTAGGATCTGGGGAAACAAGGCTGGATACGACAAATGTTTTGTCTGTGAGAGTTCACAGTCTGGTCAGAGGTAATACTATGGCTAGCAGACAATCCTATGGGGATGAAAGATTTTGAGTGATGAGAATTTAGCCTAGTACATGTAGAAAAATCTTCAAATAGAAACAGACAAGTTAAATCAAATCTGCAGACTAAAGCAGTATGGGAGATGGCAAGCCAGAAGTTCTCAGGAGCCATCAAGGTGGGCAAGAGCTCAGACTTGTGTGATTTTTTTCCTGGGAAGGATTTTCATGGAAGAAAGAGAAGGAAAACAGTGAAAAAGCCTGCTTGAGATAGATTATGGTGGTAGAGGTGGAAGGGTTACAACTTTGTTCTATAAGCTTGTGATACTGTCCTGAACTTAGCCTCAATTTCCTCCCCTGTAAAGTGGGTATAGAGAAAGGGTGATGTAAAATCTTTATGCAAAGGCAAAGTAAGAATCAGACAATAATGCTGTTTTTTTTTTTTTTTAAATCAAGACATTTTTAGCATACTTTTATGCAGAGACTATAAATGCTTTGGGTGTTGTTGGCTCTGGCTGAGGTGCCCCTGACAGAAGACCCTCTGAAGGCCCCAGCCAAGGCAGTGCTGGCTGAACAAGGCTCACTGAGCTCAGGAGCACAGCCTGGCCTTCTCTTCTCCACATTTGTAGCTCGAGGCCTTAACCTCTTATCGTTATTTTAATGATGTTTTTATGTTTAACTGTAAATCACATTAACAGAGTTTTGACTGGTATGTCAGAGGGCTCAAAACTGAGTTAAACTCACTCTAAGAGCTAAAGAATTTGTCAGGTCTGACGTGTTTAGTCAAGATGATCCGTTCAAGTGTGGAGATGTCGGAGAGATGGTGTAGGATGGTGTTTAATTTGTTTAGGATTTGAGGGGTGGAAATGAACTTGTAGTAGAGCTTTTGCTCCACAGTAGCAACTGTTAAGAGGATAATTTATGGCTTTTGTTAAGGACATTAACCAAGGCAAAAATGCCCCTGTAAAGCAACTAATTGTATATTATGCTTAAGTTATTTTCTGAAGAATATGGTCACACCAGAACATGGCATAATTCAGGAAGGATTAGTGAAATTCTATACTTCCCTTATATTTCATAAATGTATTGTGGTAATGAAAGACAAGTGTTCATTTTTCTGTATTTGGAAATCAAACCTTTAGGGGTCGAGAAAAACCATTTGTGAGTTTTTTTTTAATTACAAAATAGGTGTTTAAGCAAAGCAATGTAAAATATAAAGTAGTGACTATTAATACTGTTAATATTTTGATATATATAGTATTTTCACTCTTTTATATGAATAATATTAGTCAGGATACCTCAACTGCTGAACAGATATCCTCTAAAATATTGGGGGCTTCACGCAAGAGTTTCTTTCTTACTTAGAGGGGATTGCCAGCAGTGGGGGGAGCGGCGCAGGGGTGCTCTGGTCCATGCGGTCACTCCGGGCAGTGCCAGCGTGAAAGCCTGCTACTGGAGATTCCTGCCCTTTGACCTCCAGCCAGTGGGGAGAGGGAGAGGATGGTAAGAGAGGTGTTTATACATTTTAGACAGCAAAATGGTGAACTATCAATACATTTCTGCTTACACTAGGAAACGTAGTCAAGCAATATGCCCAGTCTGGAGGGGAAGCAAGTTGATGTGCATATTGTCTCTGTGCCATAGCAAATATGTGTGTAAACAGGCTCACACACTACTATACATTCTGTTTACTATACATTCTATATGTACAACATTGTTTATTTACTCAGTCAATGTATCTCAACTACTTTTCTTTATTTGTATCATTGTTTGATTGTACTGCAATTTATTTTCCTTGTTAATTTCTTGTTAAACATTTTGGTTATTACCAGTTTTCATGACTGTGTGCAGTACTCTAATAACATTCTTGTACTTTTGCTTACTAGCCAAGTTGCTTTCTTAAAAAATTCCCAGAAGTAGAATTTCTGGGTCAAATGGTTTGTAATTTAAAAAAAAGACTTTTGACACTTTGCCAAATTTCCTCCAGAAATTTATTTTCCTACCATCAATGAGTGTACCAGTGGATGACATTTTCCTTTTGAGTAATGGGGCCTTAGGTGGAAGCTGAAAATTGCACTTACAGTGTCCTTTTTATTTTTGTGTGAATTAAAGAATCAATTATCACATACTTGAGCATCTGTTGTACTAAGTGACTGGCCTGTGCTATAGGGAACTCAAGAAAAGTAAGTAAGCTTGTTTTTATTGGGAAACAGTACCCTATTCTATATATTTAACACAAAAAGGGAGTTGCAGTTTCCTGCCTCTCCCCAACTCAGTAACTGATGCTTTGGTTTTTATTGTGGTTATAGAAGGGAGTAGGGAGACTAAGGTTTTTCTTAAAATTATGAAGGATGAGACACCTATGCTATAACAAATTCAAATGAAAAAATAAGGTACTTAAGTTTATTCTTATTGTGATAATGAGTTCAAAATGACTTCTGGCTACAGGTGGCTGCAAGTCACAAAATTAGGTAAAGGCAACACTAGTCCAAGGAATGTCTAGAGAGGACCTCAGAATCATGCCTCAGCTTTGGCTTCATGTATTTCTTGAAAAAAAAAATAGGATATGTAATTACATTACTGTTGTATTGATAATTAAGTTATGAATTCCCATGGCCAGTAGTAGCCAAAGATAAGCTTAATTTTTAAGTTTAGCTTTAAACATTAAGGATACTTTTAAAGAGGTGTAAAGTTTGAGGCATCTCGTGAGCTTTCTTACTTTTTCTCATTACTTTGATGATCATTTTCTGAGTAGCTAATGATCACTATGTGCTCATTTTAAAATATACTGTTTGGATATACCCTGAGACCACATAGATTGACTGTATTTCAATGATAATTATATCTTTTCTTTCATTATTTAAAATTATATTGGATTTAACTTTTATTTTAAAGTTATGGATTTCTCAGATTTAGATTTGTTGCTATGTTTATGTGTATATTAAATGGAAATAATTTATTAGGAAATTCATTAATTAGATTCTTGTTTGCTTTCCTATTTTAAGCTATATAAATTTTTAGTGAAAGTAAGACCCTGTGTCTTCCTGAGATGTAGTGTCTATAGAAATGCTATTTCCATGAAATGGAAATATGGCCTTTGTTATTAGATAGATGAGTTATAGGTATGTATATATGTACCTCTATGATATATAAACATTTCTGTGAGCAGATAAATTGATGCACGTTGTATAGGAATCAGAAACTTTAAATACTCAGAATGGCCCTGAAAAAGTTAAAAGAATAATAGAGTAGTTTTCAAATCTAGTAGGCATAGGTACTTGGAATTGAGACAATAATTACAGATGTGCCTCCGTATCTGTGGGGGACTGGTTCCAGGAACCAACCCCCAACAGATACTAACATTCACAGATGCTTAAGTCACTTATATAGAACAGCATAGTATTTGCATGTCATCTGCACACATCCTCCCATATTCTTTAAATCATCTCTAGATTACTTATAATACCTAATACAATGTGAATGCTGTGTAAATAGCTGCTGGCATATGACAAACTCAAGTTTTGCTTTTTGGAACTTTCTGGAATTATTTTCCAGAATATCTTCTATCCTCAGTTGGTTGAATCTGAGATGTGGAACCTGTGGATACAGAGGGCTGACTCTATAAACAACAGACAAATAAATCACACAAAAAAGGAATTCCCATTTAGGTATTTTAACATACCTAAACTGAAGTTCTCAATGTCTAAACTTGCCTGTCAACTACTTGTTAACTTCAAAAATTTTTTTTAAACCTAAGGCCATTGACTCAATTAATTCACCAAGCACACATTGTGTGTGAGATACATAATCCATTTTTCTTAAGTCTTCATAGTCTGCTGGAGGAGACAAACAGAGAACCACAATTCAAAATGATAAGTGCTCTCATAGAGGGAAGTCCCAGGTTCTCTGGGAACATAAGAAAGAGACCGAATCTAGAATACCAAAAAAAGTTACCTGGAGGAGGAGGTCAGAGACAGAGACTGTTTTATATTTAAATTGACTAGTTGTATTTTGAAGCATTTGCTAGTTTTGAAAACTTCTGAGTTATCACCGTTGCTAAAGACTCTTCTGACCATTCAAAGAGGAACACGTCTAGCTGTTCAAGTTTATGAAAAAGGACTATAAAAAGTACTGGGAAGGCAGTCTGTAGTGAACCATAGTGGTCTGTGTAGCTTGTCGTCTTTAGACTTCAATTATTATTGATGTTACTATTCCAGACAGTACTATTTGCAAATCTTATTGAAGTGTACACATCCTAAACTTAGGAAAAATATATACTGCATAAATATTAATAATTATGATGATGTGTGAGTTTTAATTGTTTATCCTCAATCCTGTAATTTTGCAAGTGATCACAATGAAGTCCAAATAGACTTGAAATGTCTTAGGTCAAGGGGGGTTTGAAGGACTTGAATTGGACTGAGAGAACATCAGAAAGGACCAGAGAATTGACATGTACACACTGCTGTATTTAAAATGGATAACCAACTGTATAGCACAGGGAACTCTGCTCAATATTATGTAACAACCTAAAAGGGAAAAGAATTTGAAAAAGAGTAGATACATGTATATGTATAACTGAATCACTTTGCTGTACACCTGAAACTAACACAACATTGTTAATCAACTATACTCCAATATAAAATAAAAAGTTAAAAAAAGAAAAGGACCACAGAATCTGCAACTTAGGGTCGGAATGGCCTGAGGTCAGCAAGAGGGAGGGTCTCTGTAAAAGTCTCCCAACAGCTGGGTTGTAAAAGGTACAGCTGGAGCAGTTGGAAGAGAGATTGGAAAGGCCTGAAACTGCAGAAGAATGAGGGTGAAATGAGATGTGACTTGCTCAGGACAATAAAGGAAAGGCAGGAACAGCTGCAGGGTTTGGATCTGAGATGCCCGGCAAACTCAGTTTGCAGACGGCTTAAACGAATAGTGATGGGAAATGTATATTTATGTATATATAGATCTGAAGACACAGAAAACAAACGCTTAGGAAAAACTAACATGCTTAGAAAGTTCTGAGCAATGCACTGGAGCAATGAGGATTAAAAGCCAGAGAGAACTGAATTTTGATTATGCTTTCATGTTAGCAATGTACTGTAAATACCATGCTAAGAAATACTTGGAACTCTACACTGGTCACCAAAACCAGTTATGTTCTAAGTGAGTTTGGTATATTACAAGTTCTTAATTGGAGCCTTTAAAACATGCCCCAGTCTATTTTTACAGGGACTAATAGGAAATCAATTTAACTTGCTCTACAACAGTTTAAAAATGTTAAAACATTTCCATAATTTTGAGATATTTTTCATCGTAATTGTAACAGGGTACAGTAGTCGATTAATTTTTTCCTTCATTGTTAACAATAAGCTTTTATGAAATTGCTGCTTGGTGGAAGAACTGCCTTCTATCTTTGGGTCATTAGATTTGCTGACTTGAATTTAAAGGGAAAATAATATTAATCCTCCCAAATATCTTCTCTTCAAATTATGTAGTGTTGCCTTTTTTTTTTTTTTTCTCTTCTGTTTTTCACTGCATAATATAGTCTGGCAAAAAGTAAGTGTGATCTTAATTGTTAGACTTGTTTATTCCAGGGAGGAACCAATGGAGCACTTACAGTAATTAACATATTTTCTCTGGTCTTCTCATTTTGTTAATGATATCTTATTGAAGGCTGTGCAGTAATTACTGCCCACTGAGGTACATACGCTGAAACAAATTAATGGCCAATGACCAATAATGATTACACTTGTAATTACCTATTGTGAAGTATAAGCATAAAAAAATTGAAATTAAGAACAATGTTCTTTGAAGCTAAAATTAAACTATATTGTGAAATTGTCCTAAAAATCATATTAACAGGACTTCCCTGGTGGCGCAGTGGTTGAGAGTCCTCCTGTCGATGCAGGGAACACGGGTTCATGCCCCAGTCCGGGAAGATCCCACATGCCGCGGAGCGGCTGGGCCCGTGAGCCATGGCCGCTGAGCCTGCGCGTCCGGAGCCTGTGCTCCGCAACAGGAGAGGCCACAACAGTGAGAGGCCCGCGTACCGGAAAAAAAAAAAAATCATATTAACAACTCAACAGAGAAATGATATTTCATGATTTTATCATTATCCCCACCACTTTCACATAAGTTACAAGACACATTCTTTTGCTGTGTTTCAGAGCATAAAGAATAGGACGTGTTTACTTTTAGGTATGACTTTTGGGTATTGGTGGAACATTTATCTTAACATGGGCAGCATAATTTTCAGTGATTTCAAGAAGTTAAAGTAATTTTCTATACCAGGAGGCAATATTTCCTTCTTCCTTCTCAAGAGGAGATATTTTTTCTCCCCAGTGGCTGCTTTCTACCTATCTATGCTTAAGAAATTCTGGGTCACTTAGCACTTTTAGCAAGATCAATACTCTTTAATGCTCAAATTTCATTTATCTCATGGGTTTATCAAAATAAACAGTAATTTTCCTGTAATGCTGCCACTATAACTTGGGATAGAGGGTGGTGATAGATGTTCACACAATTTTCATATGATACAGTTTGATTTTGTAAATTTGAGTGATTTGAAACTCCTCTTTCTTTAGACTGCCAACAACTTCAGCATCTACTTTTTACATGTGGAAAAAATAATAAATTTTAGCTAAGGATTAACATAGTACAGTATTTGGTTTCTCCAGACTGAAATAGAGGACACCTGAGATCTAAGTCTGTGTCACTAATTAGCTGGCAAGTCACTCATTGTCTCTGGGCCTTGGCTTTCTGACCTGAGAAATGGGAGCTTTGTATTAGATCATCTCCAAGGTCACTCGTATGCGCTAACGGACTATGGTAGGCTTTGTGATAAGGATCACAGGAGACTGGGAATTCTCTCTTATCTCTGGTTAAATTGTTGTGTGAAAACATTAAGATTTTTGGATTTTTTTCATTATTTGGAGTTCAGTTTACAAGTCAGTTTTTTTTTTTTTTTTTTGCGGTACGCGGGTCTCTCACTGTGTGGCCTCTCCCATCGCGGAGCACAGGCTCCGGACGCGCAGGCTCAGCGGCCATGGCTCACGGGCCCAGCTGCTCCGCGGCATGTGGGATCTTCCCGGACCGGGGCACGAACCCGTGTCCCCTGCATCGGCAGGCGGACTCTCAACCACTGTGCCACCAGGGAAGTCCTACAAGTCAGATATTTTAATGTTTCATTCGCAGTCCTTATCAAATACTTGGATATTGAACAGAATAATAAATTTTTGTTCACCTGAGTAGGAAAAATGAAACTAGCTTCTAAATCTGGATAACTAGCTTAAATGTATACATTTTCAAATTTCAAACACTATAATAAAATCTCTACATTTTATTACGTATTTTAACTAAAAAATTATATCCTTCTAAATATTATTTTTAATTATAATGTTTTGTTTCTAATGAGAATTTGAGTTCCTGCAGGATCAGAATTAAGTTTTTATGTATTTTCATACCTGTTAGCACACTTTTGTGTTCAAGAAATATTCGTCGAAAGAAAAAAAAAACATGATTGTCAACATATTTTTGTTTTTAGACATTCTGTATGTTGCTATGTTGGTTTAAACTGTTTTCAGGGTAAACTATCTTCTCTCCCTCAAATGGGAAGTTGTCTTTCTATATGACAACTTCAGTGTTCTACAATGAAGCAATTAAGGCTTGATTCTTTGAGTTAAGGTTTCTTATTTGGGTATGGACATCACAATGGAATTATGATCTTGTTGTTATGCGTTGGGTATCACATCCAAATTACTTTTTTTACATATGAGGAAATTGGGCATAATGAGGATGGAAATTGCTAGATTACTATTATCTAAAATCTCTGCCCCAGAATTTGTAGTCTATTAAAGCTTATTAATGTCTTCTTTAAGATCCACTAGCAAAGGATGAGAAAAGTTGTTATCCAGCTTTAAGATTTTTCAGGACCTCTTACTGCTTTTAATTTTTCCTTTCAGTTCATGGGAGCTAGTCTTGTACGCCTGGTTGAACTTGGTTTAGAATTTTGACAGTTTTTTTATGTGTGTCCCATTTGGTTGTTTTTCACAATGTCCGGACTATTCACATTACATCTGAATAAGCACTACCCAATGGTTTAATTCAAATTGTCTGACATACCTCTAATTAGTATTGTTAATGTTTACAGAGTATTCTTAATAAAATAAAGCTTTCTGGCTTAATTTAAAAACAAGAAATGATAACAGAAAAAAATTTTAAATAAATGTAATGTGGAAATTGTCATGAGTTTTACAGAAAAATTTGTTTATAAAAACTAACTTTGATAGAAAACTCTTGGTTGGGATGAAATGAGAAATGGCAGAGTGCCAAAATAACTGTCTTATGATATATTTCTTATGATATAATTCCCAATTTAAAATAATCTTGATAGTCATCTATTCATATATTTAGACTTAGCAACACTGGCAAACTGAAGGTTATAGAGATGTATATAGAGAATGGTTAGCTAGTCTTGCTATACTAGTAATTACCAGTAAATTTTAATTATGTCTAAATCCATTATATGCCTGCACATCTGTAAGTATTATAACAATTTAAGAAAAGTCAGTTTGCTACAATATTAAGTTAGAATTTTTTTTCCAGTTCTAACTTAACAGTGAGTGAAAAACAGCAGTTTCTGAGAAGATTATTATTTAAAGGTAGACTGGAAAAATAAAATACTCATTGCATGGCTATATGTTTCCAGCCCTGAAGTCATGATATGCTTTTGTTTATTTTGCTCAATATCATTTAAAGAAAGTTATTTAAAAAGTAAATAAGGCAAGAACCTGAAATTTGTTTGATTTAAAAAATCATGACTTTAAAAAAGGGAGGTTGCAGGCTCTTGTGCTATGATTTTGTCTCTCTAGCTAAGCTGCTTCATGAACTTGGGCAAGCGTAGTTATCATTCAGAGGCTCATTTTCCTCATCTGACATTCTAAACTTGTCTGAAGCAGCACTAAAGCCCTTTCAGAAACCATTTGCTATGTGTATATTGGTGTTTATGGTTTTAGTTTATATATATTATATTAGTTTACATTTAGTTGGTGTATATATGATATATAGCATTACAAATTATCTTAAAATTTATATGAACATTTACAATTTTTCAATGTAAATATGTATGTATACCTTTTATGTTAAAGAAGAATAATGCAAAGGAATAAATTACTTTCCTTATTTTGTTCATATATTTAAAATATTTCCTACCATGTCATTTTCTTCAGTGATGTGTGTATTGGAATTATGGTCATAGTAATATCACATTCATTATTCTTTTTTGGAAGCATTTCAACATCTCTATTCAAGGACTGAATAGATTGTGTTTACAGAGGCTTTACAAGGCATCTGTTCTTAGCCACAGCTGAGAATGGGGCCCACCGTGCAGACTGGAAGCATCCACCTAGAATTTGTTGAATTAAGTCCTTGCACCTGGATATAATTGTCGAGCCGCTGTGCTGGGGTTTTCTTAAGCTACTGGTAAAACAAATTAGCTCAATTTTAAACTGGCATCCAGTAGAGAAGCAACAACTCACCTCATATAATCTTTTTCAAATAATTATTTTTGTATTGCCAGTTTTACCTCATGAATATTTTCCTGGGGGCTGAGTGAGAAAAAAAAATGTAGCTAAACCAGAGACGTGATAAAAATTCTCCTCATGTTATAGGCTTTGATATCATGGCAGTATAATTAAGATATTGGTAAATATGTGATTATAACTTCAGTTCAGCTGGATTTTTCCCCCACTAAACAAAACATAAATTCACGTATTTAGTTGTAATGTAGAGTTTACGAAATATTCTCATATCCATATGCAAGTTTCATAAACCATTGTCATATTTGCTGTACTTTAATGACGGCTATTTTTATAGACAGAAAAGATGCATGTGAGAACCATGGTAAACAGGAGACAAGACTCATTTATATTTGTCAGTAGAATTCATGGAACTCATTTGGTTATGCATTTTTGAGTCATTTATACTTGGCAACCAATTTCACAAGTTTTCTAGAAATCCAATAAATTCAAAACTTTAATGGCTGGTAAGAATGGGGTTAGTTCTTGTGGAATTATGAAGCTAATACATGCATGTATTTCTGTGTGTATTCATTACTTATCCATTACATCCACTTATCCATTACATCCACTTATTCATTACTTATCCACTTATTACAAATTTCACTTATTACAAATTTTACAATTTAGGGGTCAGGCAGGATTCTCAGCATTGAGGACAGAGCAGGGAAGCATGAGAAGTTCCTGCCTTCCTGAAGTTTATGTTCTAGTTTGGGAGACAGACAAAAAAAAAGAAAGAAGGAAGGAAAGAAGGAAAGAAAGGAAGGGAGGGAGGGAGGGAGGAAGGGAGGGAGGGGGGAAAGAAGAAAGGCAGAGAGAGAGGGAGGGAGGGAGGGAGGTAAGGAGGAAGGAAGGAAGGAAGGAAGGAAGGAAGGAAGGAAGGAAGGACGAAACAAGAATTTAATTTCAGTTAGTGTTGTTAAGTTCTATGAAGAACAAATGTGGGTTAATTACAGAGTAGTAAAAAGGTACAATTAGATTGGTTAAGAAGACCTCAATGAGAAAGTTTCTGTGTTGCTCTATGTAACAGTAAGCACATATGCTAGCTCATTAATATACACATTTATTTCTTAATATGCCTTCCAGTGTTTTACACAATGTCTAGCATAAGATGGGAGAAAAATGCCCTACTTGATTTGAGATGGAAGGCACCTAGCACTTAGAAAAGTCTGTGCACATGTGTAGCCATGTATCCCAAGTATAACATACAGAACACAATAGATCAATATTATATATGATTTATTACAAAGGTTTGAATGTAAAGCCCTACAGAGCCTTTCCTAACCATTTTTTCTTCAAATGTTGTCACTTCTTCCCATCATAATAACTTGTATGTATTTCTTTTGTAGCACACCCCACCTTGCATTGCCTTTAGTTGTACACCAATGTCTTTTCCTTTCAAGATTTTACTCTTTGATACAGCTTTCCTTTATACATCTTTATATTTCCAGGGCTTTACACCAAGTCTAGAAGCAGATACAATGTGTTTTAATATAAATGTGTGATAAAGAGATTCTACTGTATTTCAATTAGCATGCTCAGAGCTGATTACGTAGAAAAGTTTCACTGATTTATTGATGTTCCGAGAGTAAAATATTGTGTATAAGTGACCGAGCTGAATTCCAAATTCTAGCAACCCAGCTAGCTGACTTGTGCTTATTGTTGGCGATAAACATTGCAGCCGAGTTTGATTAGCAGTGACAACACTACTGCTGCTAATGGAAATAGCTACCATTTATTCAGCTCTTTCTAATGTCGGCTGTTGGCCACTATGTACATCATCCTCTAAAATCCTGACAATGAGCCTGTGAAGCTGGTGTTATTGCCCCACTTTGCAGATAAGTAGTTGAAACTCAGAGAGAATGAAAAACTGGCTGAAGTCACCAAGTTTGTCATAGATTAAAATAGATTATAATAATGTGTATTCCCAATTATATTTATGAAATGTATGACGTATAATAAAAATAGTATAAAATTTCAAATAAAAAATTATAAATGGCTGCTTTATATATATATATATATATACATATATATATATATATATATATACATATATATATCTTTGTGTTGTTATGTGGCAGGGATGATCTTTCCAATGCTTGGTGAGGAAAGGGTGTGAAGTGGCAGGGATATGTACTTTGGTAAAGTTTGGGATGGTAAATATATGTGTGAATGTATGTGTGTGAGTGTGTGTGTATATATATGCTCATCATATGCATAGATATTTGCATAGTTTGATACTATTAGTTTTGAACTGACTTATACTCATTATGGTGCAATGTCAACTTTGGAGGACAGGGCTGTTTCTCGGTTATCCCTGTATCCCCAATGTAGGTGCAGTACAGTGTAGGCACCTACTAAATGCTTGTTTCAAAAATGAAAAATTAAAACAATGTTATCACTAAGGCAATTCATGGAATAGGAACACTTAAGATTTTTACTCCCATTAGCTTTAAAAACCAATGTCAACAACACGGGAAAACAACACATAAATATCTGTTGGTTTTTTTTTTTTTTTAATTTTAAAAGCTCAGTGGAGCTTTTTTTATTACAAGAATTAATCTATTTCAGTATTATAGTTCTGAGTTAAGCAATATGGTATGGAAATGCAAAACTTGAGAAAATCACACATATGTGGAAAAATCTAGCAATAATTTTCCTTATTAAAGTCTAAAACTGGCATGTAATCAACAAAATAAGCAGCTAAATGAGGTATTTTATAAACTTGATGCTAATGGTCATTGATATTCACACATTTACATATAGTCACTCAGCATGTCATAATATCGACTACTATACGTGTGTGTTCTAATACATCATTCACACATATATACTCTGTAACTCAAAGTAAGGCTGTCACACTATAGAGCTAACTATATAGGTTCACCAAATATCACATGCTTTTCAAGTTATGGATTTTTTTGTTAATATAAACAAAGGCAGAAGAGACGTGCAGACAAAAAAATATCAGTAAGCTAAAAATCAGAAGTACGAATCTTTACAAATAAGCCTTTTCAGAAATATAAAAATAGGATTGGTTAAAAAGTAAGTAAAAGGATATTTTTGTCTTTCTATGGGGTGATGGAGGTGAAGGTCAGTTCCTCACTGCTGGTAATTTATGTTTATATGCCTCTAAGTACAGAGAAAGTAGAACTCACCCAAAATGCTTTCTAAGAATTTAAGCACACACACTCTATTCTATGCAGCTCAAAGTGAAGACCTGGTCTGGATATAAATGTAAGCAATTTTATTAAGCAGTCTTACTTTTATGTAATTATACACTTCAAACACTAGAAAAACCAAAATATGATTCTCAGTGAGTTCAACTTCCAAAATTACTAAGTGCACAGTAAGAATAATCCAGTCCACAGCGTCTATTTGTTAGAAGTGGGAGATTTTGGATAGAAGCTCTTTATAGACTGTGCAGTGCAAGTGCCCAATTCTCAGAATTAAAGGGAGAATTAACTTCCTCTAGTTCATTCTCTGGAATTGGAACCACCTTGGGAATAATGTCTCACAGAATGACATGCTGCCTTAGACATCCCAGTATAAGCAAGACTCTTACAGTTCTAATATTTTTCTTAAATTAATATTTAGACCAAAATGTGAGTGTGACAGGATTTAAAATTTCCCACCTTGTCTGATCTACTCTTAGTGTTCCAAGTGTAGCTCTGAAGACAAATTAAATTGTGTTTGTTGAAAGATAGTGTTGGAGAGACTTATTATAAGGGCTCTAGATGTTACCTGCCTGTCACAGAAGATTTGTTTTTATGGAACTGAATGAGAGATTGTTGGTTTCATGGAAAATTCTATATTTTCAAACTTTTGATGTCCCAAATTTAATTTTACTAAATGATAACCATAGAGTGGTTATGCTAAAGTGATATGGGGATAGGTAATTGGAAATGAAGAGGGGCACAATAAGCTAGGTGCTCCAGACAAAAACTAAGGAGGAATTTTTGATTTTTCCCATTATTTCATTACTGCAAATGCTCTACACTCTGCTTTCAAAGTAAGTATTGATTTCTTTCTGTCTTCACTTGAACCAGCACCAACTTCTGTCACCTGGACTACTGGGCTGGCTTCCCTGCCTCTGGCCTCCCACTTCAGACACCCTAAAATTCATTCTCCACACACCAGTCAGAAAGTGGTTTTTTGTGTGTGTGTGTAAGTCAAATCATGTCACTTCTTCTCTAAAAGCCTCCAGAGCTGGCCCCAACTGCAAAGAACCCAAATGTTTATCAACCAGTGAATGGATAAACAAATAGTACATTCTTAAAATGGAATTCTTTAGGCAAAAGTGAACAACTGATACACACAACAACATGGATGAGTCTGAAAGGCATTATGCTGAGTGAAAGAAGCAGGACACAAAAGGCTACATGATACCATTTATATGAAATCCTGGAAGAACTATAGGAACAAAGATCAGATCAGTGGTGGCTAGTGGGGGAGGACACAAAGGAACTTTTGGGTGATGAAAATGATCTATTTCTTGACTGTGGTAGTTACACAGCTTTATACTTTTGTCTATAATCTTCAAACCCACGCATGAAAAGGGTGAATTTTATTACATTTACATGTGCAATGGTTACATATATATAGTACATAGAGAGAGAATATATATAACCAGCACATATATGAATGTAATAAAACATAAATAATATTTACGTACATATATATAATATATATATACATATATACATACATATATATATATATGAGAGAGAGTGCCAATTCCATAGATACACTAAGTACTAAGTGTCCCCTGGAGAAAACAAGAGAATAAACCCATCTTTATAAAGTGGAGCTTTTGAGGGGCTTCTACCCCAAATTATATACCCATGAGGTAAATTATATCTCAATAACCATGACTTAAAAAAAATAAAATCATTCTACGGCCTCCTCCTGTACTTAGAATAAAAATCCGTACGCCTGACTCAGGCCTGTAAGGGCCTTTGTGAACTAGCCTGTGCCTGCCCTTCACCTCATTTCTCTCCCTGCCTCATATAGTTCTAGACTATTTAGGATATTTTCTTAGACATTTGATTTAATGTTTAACTTTTAAAACAAACAAATCATTAGCCTTTAAAAATGACATTTAATTTTTACTAATGAGGATTTAAAGTATAAAATTATGTGTTAATAATTCTTTTGCATAATACCTATATTTTCTCATAAAAATAAAAAAACTCTTCTACAAATACTCTGCTGTCATCATCATAGGCATCCTGATTCTCTCTTTGTTCATGGAAAGGGAAGAGAAGAGGCAATAATTTTAAATGTCTGAGATCATTTTCAACTTACTTAGTGGCCAGGTACTTTCTGTCAGTTAAACATAATATAAGAAAAGATGAATGTATGCAATATTAATCAATTAATTAAACAAGTGATTTTGATACTATCATGTAGCAGGAGCCTCAAGGGAGCTATTTTTCACTTTATAAAAATATGAAAATTGAATTTCATTAAATAACCTCTCCTATTTTATTTACAAATATAAATGTAATATGCAAATGTTTAATCACATATATTTCAGATATACACCTTCAGGCATGTTGACTGTGAAGCCAACACACAAACATACAGAAAGTATAACATTAAAAGAGATAGAAACTCTGTGTAGAAAACACACACATCTACACCCACGTGCACATTTTATTCATTTCTAAGAAAAATATATTTTTCTAACAGTGGGATCGTATAGAACTAAAAATTCAGTTCACATATCTGAATTAGATTTATAGAACTTCCATAAATGCATTAAAACAGATTCACATAAATCACTAAAATGTCATCTTAAAAAAACAAGTCACATATATTATCTGATAGTATACCTCATCACATCGGTTACATTTACATATCATGCACCCCAGGAATACGTCAGGACTAGACAGAATTTTCAGCTCATGTGAGACATAGCAAAAAATACAAGTTGACTCTTCAGTGGGATTAGGGCACTTGAATTTTATAATTTTTTTAATTGACTATTTCCTTCCTCTCTCTTTTTCTACTCCTTCCTCACTTTCCTCCTTCCTTCTCACTTCTCATTCTTCTTTAGGCTTCCTTTTTTCCTTACGTCACTTAAAGAATATGGTTCATTGCAGGAAGTTTCCAGTTTATGGCTTTAGGATATTTTCAATTTACTCTAAACTTTTGCTGTTCATCATGAATACAGTCAACATACAGATTGCTTACTAGCCCAGAGTCCCAGAATTTGTTTCTTTTCTTTAATTTCTCTTTAAGCTATCCAAGAATAGGATGATATTATTCAGGAAACATCTTGTGCAATGATGCCGTATCCATCACTGGACTAAGAGATTGTTTTCAATTTTATAAGCCAGTGGGGTAAGCTTCTGTTCCCAAGAGAGGGCTTAAAACGCACTGGGAAAAGCTCTGCTTCTTGAAATAGCTGTTCACTGTTACAGATGTTCAGGTGACTGACTGATGCTTTCCTCCCCCCATAAGACAGCTCCTGGGAAGCTCTAGAATGTGACTTTAAACTGGAATGACTCTGGAGATAGGTTTGATATGGCATGGTCTCAAGGCATTCTTAGTCTGAAGTTCTTCCAGAAAGTCTGGTGAGTTCTCAAACTTCCCTGGCAACCCAATCTGCTCCGACAGCACAAAGAGGAAAATGTAAACAAGGGAAATATCAAGGTCAAGGTTTTCTTTGGTGCTTCCTGGGTGTCATATAACATAGTGGTGAAAAGCTTTAGCTCTCAGGTTAAGATGCTTGGCTACGATTCCTGGGTTCACCCCTGCTGGCTGTAAGACCAGAGCCTCAGTTTCATATTTATTATTATTTTATAGTCATAATAATACTCTTCCGATAGAATTGCTCTGAGGATTAAACTCAATTAACACAGAGCCTAGTACAAAGTAAAAACTAAAGGTTACCTATTAGTATTGTTGTAATTGCTATTATTGTCATCCTAAGCCTCAGAAGATAATTTGGCCGTAGTTGAGAGACTGCTAGGGATTTTGTCCTTTTATCAACTATGAGAATAATTTATACAACAGCTGTGATAAAATGTCTGTAGAGAGCTAAGCACATTGGTAAGTAGAATTCAAAAATGCAATTGGGTGCTGAAATTTAAAATATTCAGGACTAGTTTATATAGAGGAAGGAAAACTTTCTGTTTTGAGTCAGGTTACTTTGTTAGTTCAGTTTTATGCACAAACATCTCTTACTTTGTTAGTTCAATTTTATGCACAAACATCTCATTTTCCTGGATTTCTAATTAGATATAATTTGTTTTGTTTTGTTTTTGTTTTTGTTTTGCGGTACACGGGCCTCTCACTGTTGTGGCCTCTCCCGTTGCAGAGCACAGGCTCCGGACGCGCAGGCTCAGCGGCCATGGCTCACGGGCCTAGTCGCTCCGCGGCATGTGGGATCTTCCTGGACCGGGGCACGAACCCATGTCCCCTGCATCGACAGGCGGACTCTCAACCACTGCGCCACCAGGGAAGCCCAGATATAATATTTAAGGTCACCAAAATATTACTTACTGGAGGCGGCAGCTTAAGAAGAAAATCAATATGTGTTATATTTTTCTAGTATAACATTTCTGTGAGAAATTAGATTAAGATAAGAAAAATAAAATCTCCTGTTAAAGAGTTCCTTCATCAGTTTGTAATACTCCTTATACAAAATGCTAAAACCAAAAAAAATCCTGTTTTATTTATTTACTGCACATACTTTGGTAAATTCTGTACCAAGTCTGGGAAGCTAATTATTAAAAGTGTATCTTCCAGGGCTTCCCTGGTGGTGCAGTGGTTGAGAGTCAGCCTGCCGATGGTAGGGGACACGGGTTCGTGCCCCGATCCGGGAAGATCCCACATGCCGCGGAGCGGCTGGGCCCGTGAGCCATGGCCGATGAGCCTGTGCGTCCGGATCCTGTGCTCCGCAGCGGGAGAGGCCACAGCAATGAGAGGCTCGCATACCGCAAAAAAAAAAAAAAAAAGTGTATCTTCCAGAAAATAAATAGGTAAATGTTATTATGCTGTTTTAATATAAAATTAGTAGAAAATATTAAACATTATCTTTATGGTATCTGTTTCCTCATCTTCCTTTGTTTCTCATTAATATTTTTAATACTATTATTATTAGTGTAGTGGCATAGAAATGACATAAATACCAGTGAACACTGGAGGTTAAACAAAGTTAATTTATGCAGGAAAACTCCAACTGGAAAAGAGGGAAAACCATTTTTTACTTAATAAATACACTATTAGCACAGGTCATTTTTACCTGCTGAGTATTTCCAGGCATCCAAATAATTGTTATTCTCAACTGTCTCTTCTTGTGTCTTAGCCAAGCTAAGCCACAAAGGACAAGCAGCTCAGAGCTTAGTGAGTGCTTCTCTGCTGTCCCACATAAGAGCTGGGGGCAAGCCTGAAGAGTTTCCCAGAAGGCCTGAAAGCACGCAGCAGCAGCACCTTGGATAAAGCAGAAATGGCCTTGGATAAGGTTCACTTTGGATCCATCGTTTGGCTTTGTGATCTTGGGAGAGTTACCGATCTTCCTCCATTTCTTCACACACAAAACAAGAGGATGAATACCTACCTTACAAATATTTTTTTAAAAATGAGAAACAAAGGAAATAATGTTTGTACAATATTTGCTAAGTGTAAAATGCTTATTCCAGTTAAATCTATCACAGTAGTTCAAAGTGTGCTATCAGTTTGATTCTCGGTTCTCAGATGGGAATAATAGTCTTACTGCTCAGTTGTTGGAAGGGAGCTATTACATATAAAGCAGTTGGGGCAATTCTTTATACATTTTAATCCTTTTGTTATCATTAGTCCACATACTTAATGTAGATTGCAGGAGTGATAGGGAAATAAGATTAATTTAAAAAATTGAAATCGAAAAGGAGAATAACCACATGTTGTTTATGAATATGCAGTATTTAAGTTCTACATGTTGGACAGTGATCAGATGGTTCCAGGTCCAGAAATATTAACTGAGAGGAGTAATTTTGATCATTTAGTTTTTTATATTACTTGGACAGGCTCATGGGAGCATGAAATGAGATGGCTTTAGAAAGCCTTTCTGCCTTTGGCTGGAAATAATGTTTTTAATCGGAGGCTGTTTTGCACCTGGTGGAGTTTAACTTCTTCAGTAATTAGTACATGTAGCATTAGCTAGGTGGTTTTTGAACATTCAGAGATTCTTTTTTATCATAAAAAGATTGTGTTTCATGATTCATGTAAAACATATAAGCTTATATGTTCTTTAAGATCTGATGAAAAGGAATGATTTTATTCTACATTAGAAAAACTGGGCTGGTTCTTCCTAAATGTTAACAGGTGCAATGAGGACAATAAAATTACTCACAATAAAAAAATTCATCTGGTCAAGTTTGAGAAACACTAGGTTAATTAAACAGTAAAAGTAAAGCTTCTATTGCAGCATTTCTCAGAATCATTACTGTATAATGTGTGTTGAGAATTTTTAAGCATGGCAGTAATTGTTTGCTATGCTTGCTAATATTATTTGACCACTGAATCCTTTTCTTGAGGGGCTATTGTGAGGAATATATTTTGGGACGTGCTGGGCTAGAGGATTGTTGTGTTTCTTGTCTTCATTCTTAAATGAGGGTAAACAGTGTGCATCCAAACGCCAGGATGACATATGAGTTTAGAATCTTCTACCACATTCCCACCTTGTTTGGTCATTTCCATTGGGGGCATCCTTGTAAAGTTAGCTTATTAGACAATTCCCAGGATAAGGGACTGTAGCTCCTGGTTTATCCCTTTCTTCCTTCTCCCATTTTAAAAGTGCAAATGATTTCATAAGCTAGGTCCAGAAAAATGCTGGGTTTGCTTCTGAGAGTGTCTGATCCTGAGAATGAGAAAAAAAGTAGCATCTGTGATTTAAAGTACCAGGAGAAAGAGACAACACTCCAAAGAAAAGTTGATATTCACAAGAACAGCCTGGGAACTTTAAAATATCATTTTAAATTAGGAATTTAGAGCCATCAATAAAATCACAAAGGTGATAGTGATGACAGTTGTTTTATCATGAGTTTTATCTATCTTTCTCCAGGAAGGAGGGGACAATAGAAAAAAAGAAAATCTCAGTTGAGCATCCTTTTATTTTGTTTT
Source organism: Tursiops truncatus (assembly GCF_011762595.2). Lineage (NCBI taxonomy): Eukaryota > Metazoa > Chordata > Mammalia > Artiodactyla > Delphinidae > Tursiops > Tursiops truncatus. The sequence continues at coordinate 20,465,001 of NC_047037.1, read as the reverse complement.
GTTGTTTTTGTTTGCTCGGTTTTAGTCTTCCAGCCTTGACACTGTTGACGTTTGGGGCTAGGTAGCTCTTTCTTGTGTGGGGCTGTCTTGTGCACTGTAATAGGTTTAACAGCATTCCTGGCCTCTACCCACCAGATGCTAGTAGCACCTCATTCCCAACCTGTGATAATCAAAAGTATCTCCAGGGTTTCCCTGGTGGCGCAGTGGTTGAGAGTCCGCCTGCTGATGCAGGGGACACAGGTTCGTGCCCCGGTCCAGGAAGATCCCACATGCCGCGGAGCGGCTGGGCCCGTGAGCCATGGCCGCTGACCGTGCGCGTCCGGAGCCTGTGCTCTGCAACGGGAGAGGCCACAACAGTGAGAGGCCCGCGTACTGAAAAAAAAAAAACGTATCTCCAGTCACTGCTGAACGTCTCCTGGGGGTCAAAGTCACTGCCAGTTGACAACCATTGGTCTACTCCTTTCCCACAGTTTCCACCCCTTTGGTACTAAACGATGGATGTAGACAATGGAAGGGCCTCATGCTGTATATGTTCATGTGAATAATACAGTAAAACTGCAAATAAGTTCAAGATGAGTAACAATTCTGTAAAAGGTTTTCTGTCATTTTTCTAAGTCTCAGTCTGGAAGTATGGGATCACTTTCTAATCTATTAGCTGACTTATTTTTCGTCCTTCTGCCCTGACTGATTGCCATTTCCACTTAAAAGAATACTAGCAAAATGTTTGCTCTTCACTTAAGAAGGAGATTACTAAACTGTGGCTTAAGCCGTCCCCTGGTTGGTGTAATGTTTTTGGAATTATCGAACTTTAGTCATTTAAATGAAATAAGTTGCCAAATATGTTGGTTAAATCTATAAACCCAGTGAAATGGGATGGCATACAGTGCCTTGCCTGTTTATTTACTGACATTATTTTGGGCCTTAAATTTACATCTATTTTTCTGTCTCAATAGTTTCCACTTTTCATACTGGTGTATGGTACTCCGTTATAAGACTAGAAATGAAACTGTCCACGATGGGTTAGAAAAGAGAGTGTCTGAAAATAAGATTGTGGTTTTCTAGCACAATCACGACTAAAAATTACATTGTGAGATTATTATTTTAATTATTATTTATGTTTATATTTGTCTTCAGTGTCTAGGATTGAACATTCACTTCTGGAAAGGAACACAATGAATTTTAAAATTAAACTAACTTATGTTGAATTTGAGTAACTCCCTAAATAAAGAAGAAAAAAAAAGAATAACTGAAAAAGAAAGGCTGTATGTTCTCATAACTATATAGATTCTCCAAGCTTGCTTTTGTGATGTATCCATGGAAAAATTTAACATTTTGACATATATTCTGTTTAATTAATATTCAATTATATATTTTCCAGTTTTAAATAGTGTATCTAATTATAGTATAGGTAAAAGGATGAGCTCTAAAGACATCTATATCTTAATAGCAGGAATATTATTTTCTTTTTGCTTCCCAAAGTTTTTATTTGAGTACAGAGTTTGAAACTGATACAAGATACATTCACCAACCACTTACTCTTAGTGCTTATATTAGCCTTAAATAATAAAAAGCTTAAAGTGCATTTTTTCATTTTTGAGCTGTACATGTGATTACATTTAATTTAGTCTTCTTTATTTGTTTTCCTTTTATAAAAAGTTACTCTGTTACCTCTGTCAGATTACATTAGAGGATTTCAGTGACATTCTTGTACTAGAGAAACTACAAACACTTCTGCAAGCCATGTATTTATGCAGCCACAATGGGCATAATCCTATTTTTATGAAGAATGAATAGAATTGACTTAAAAATAAACATACCTTCCTGAAATCACCTATATTCTATTTAGTCCAATTAAAAAAATATCTTGAAAGCATGTTGCAAACATTCAAATCAGATAAATTAGAACAATCCTTTGCCAAAGGTCAAAAAGATTGCAATAAAAATCCAAACAGACTATCAGTTGGGACCTGACAAGGCAAAGGAAATGGGCAATTCAAATAAATTTCTTTTTGAATACACATTTGCTCATCTTTGCTCAAGGGTCAAGACAGAATTATTCTGGAATAGAAATGGTGGCTATATGACCTGTTGTTTAATGCATGTTTCTAAACTGGTCTATAATTACCAAATTAATCTCAGTATATATTACAAACCTATTTGCACAAGCTACGTACAAGTAAAACAGGGAGCAGAGCACTTTACCTGCATCAATACAAAGCATTGCATAACACGTATTTGTTTTTGTAGCTATTGTGGCTTTGGGAACAAGTAAATATAAACAGCAGGAAACACAAATACAGAGGCAGTGCGACTGGAGGTTGTCAGGGAGCAGTATGGTGGCTTTAGGAACTGAATTTGGCTTGAAATAAGCTTTGTCTCAGTATGCATAAGAGGCTTTGGCACTGTATCAGACCTCTGGGGCAACCACTCAGCGGGACAGGGATTATCCAGTGGTTTACTATGGTCTGTGCTTCCCAATTCATAGAAAACTTGCCTCCCTGTCATACTCTTACATTAACTCACTAGGTGCTGACGTTTCCATCTATTTTTTTTTTCCTTCTGGGAGTGTGGGTCTTTTGGCTAAAAACAGTAGCAGATGTTAATTCAGAATCTAAAAAAATACTTAATGAACGTGATTGAGAAGATACCAAATGTTTGACATCTACAGGTAGCAATAAAGCATAACCGTGGGTCGTTTTGCAAGCTAACTCCCGTTTTCTGAAATTGATTTTTTTTTATTGGTGGCCCTACCAAAATGTCCTAAGCACAGATGGGCTGTATTTTAACAAAGCTGCTACTCACTCAAAGTTCCAAATGCATTTCTATTCTAACAATGAGATGTATTCTTTTTTTTTTTTCCTTTTTCTTTTCTTCTCTCTTTCTCTCTCTTTTTTTTTTTTCTTGAGGCTTGACAGGGTTAATTCCATTTAGCTGTGGGAAGACGATGCTGTGGTGGAAACCCCATGGTTATTCCAAACGCATGACCATCAAAGAGCCAGATTAGCTGAGTGAGAAGGGAAAGGAAGCTGTGCACTTCCTGTCTCTTAATAAAGCTAAGATTACAGAAGTATTTAATAACCATTGTGGGTTTTCATAGGAAATTGTATGAACACTTTCGGTAATTCGCTCAATCTATGGTTACCGTTGAAGATTGTTTTTGTTTAAGCTAGCTTAGGTATCTAGAAAATATTGTAAAACCAGGATCCTATTACGCATAGCACTGCTAAGTAATCAACTATAAAGACATTACAGGTTCTTTTTGGATATCTCATTTGCACTGAGAAGAGTGGGTTGCACCATGGCCAAAGAAACAAGAGCAATAGTTTTATAAGCACTGAGAAGGCAATAAAATGTGGATTTCTTATGTAGGTCCAAATGTAGCAGCTGGATTTGGCTTTATGAACCATGAAAAATAGTTTCCATCTGGAAGTTGATGTTGAATAAAGATGCAACAGCAAGACAGCATTTTACATGAAACATTTTATATGTCCAGAACAATCATTGGTACTTTCTAGTTATAATTAGAAAATAATAATGGAGGATCCATGAGGTTAGTAACAAATACTCAAAACTTTCTTAATCTTGGAGTGATGTTTGTTTTGTTCATTAAAAACAAACTAGATGATAGCAAAATTGCTTTTGCATTTTCTTAATAAATAATTAGTACCCGGTAGTTACACAATTTCCACTTAGAAGTAAAAATTGTCATTGCCAATAATGAAATATTGATAATTAGTAAAAAAATGGTAAATTCTTTACTAATCGAAAAGTGTATGGTGATGTGTACAATTCCTTCCTTCATTATGCAGCATATAATAAAATATTAGTTTTCTCTTTGAGTAAATTCCCTATCAAGCCTTCCATGTAACCAATACATGAAGTTACATATGAACTGGACCTTCTGAGGTTATTTAACTATCCCCTTGCTTTTGAGGAGGAATATTCTGGAATACCAAATAAACATATAACCATAAATCCAAATTTATAAGATTGGGATAATGCTTGTCAGCATGTTCCAATCTCCCCCTGAATTTATTATGTAAATTGATCAAAATTATTGCTTACTGCCAACTCATTTTAGTAGATGTTTTGCATTTAGCAAGGACAGACATAATTTGCCCCCTTTTTGCAGTTGTTTTGTCCATATTAAAATTGAGAGACTGAGTAAATAGTAAGAATACTGACATTGTTTATAGTCTATAATACATCATTTGATTTATGTTAATCTAACTATATAAGATATAAACTCAAAAATGCTATTGTTTAGGTTCTTTCACCTTGATTCTTTAAAACAGATGAAGATTCTAAATTACTAGTCTGTCTTTTTTTTTGCTTTTTAAAACATTGCATTTTTGAGTTACTTAATCATTTCAGATAAAACAAAGTCTGCTTTAGTATATCTGAAAATTAAAAATATCTTTGTAGCGTGGGATTGCCACAATAATTCTTTGGACAACTATCTCTCTATATATCTATCAATATGTGACATGATATACATGTACATGTAGTTTTGACTTTGTATTTATAATCTTCTACTCTTTAGATAGTCACACATGTAAATTTAGTAACCAAGTACATAGTAACTTTCTTAAAAGCAAACACTGTATTTTCACAATATGATGACTCATAATTCACAGCTTTGAATATGATAGGCACACAGTAAATATTTGTTGCTTCTCTATACTTGACAAAGCATTAAATCAGTAATTCTCAACCAGGGGTGGTTTTGCCTCTCAGTAGACATTTGAAATGTTTAGACAGTTTGGGGACATATTCTCTCCTTACAGTGGGGGGCTGGTATGTGTGTGTAGGAATGTGGGTTGCTATTAGCATCGAGAGGAGGAGGCCAGGGATGCAACTAAACATCCTATGGTGCACGGGATGATCCACTTGCCTCCCTGACGTACTCTTGCTTACTAGGTACTGTCTTTGCCATCTATTTTTTTCCTTCCAGGATTTTAGGTCATTTGGCAAAAAAGAGTAGACCCTAAGACAGCAAAATGTTATATAGCCCAAAGTTTCAATAGTGCCAAAGATGAGAAACCCTGCATTACATCAAATTCCATGGTCACACAGTTAAGTAGCAAAAATTCAAAAAGAATCTTTGCTGGGGAAATCTAAAGATATATAATTTTTCCTTTGTCCAGAATTTTACTAAATTTTGCATAGAATGTGAAATATTAGGCATTTTTATTATGTAAATTATATTACTCTTTCTCCTGAATATTTATTTAAAGATCATACATTTTATTATATAGATTTTACCATTTTGCCAAGTAGGTTCCTTTCTGGTTTGAAAGCAGAGACCTAGGGGAAAAAAGCCAATAGAAAAGTCATAGAAATCTTATGTGTTTTACCAGGTAGAAAGAAAATAAAAATTAAGGCAATTTCTTAATTTTGCTTATTTGGGGAACTTAACTGATTTCAATATTTTATGTTGAAATGTTTTACCTGCTTTCTCTTCCCTCAGATTAAACTCTGTACCTATCTTTATTCCTATCTTACCACTTTTACAACTAGGGAGCAAAGATTCCATTAAATTCAATTGTGCTTGGGTTGGCTGTAAATTTCAGAAAGACAGGTCCACTGGGACTTTTTTTCTGAGGGAATTAAAACGAACATCTTATGGGAAGGGAGTGTTACTTCCATCTAATGACAATGGAGAGTTGAGATTGCAAAATGTAGAACTGAATCCGGCATAAGGTTTTTACTCATTTTGTTCTCATGCCCAGTCATCCCTTCCCTTCTTTCTTATACTTTGAGTCTGTGCCAGAGCCCTGGGGAGAGAACCGTCATGATGGTCTTTGTCTCTCCAGTCTTTCTTAGGTTTTTGACACAAAACAACATAAGGTGGGGGAAGGAAGAGGCCATAACAATATTCACCTCTTTGTGAATATTGGTGTATTATGTATTTTCTTTTTAATATTTGAAGGTTTCTTCTAATTTGTGAAGTAGAAATATCAGGAATTAGCTTCTAAGTTTATCTTTTAAACAGCTTTCTATCTTAGTTTTGGGACTATCTTTCATACCTCCATAAATGTAGTTATAAAGAAATTTTAAGTAACAGCAATTTCTTACCAACAGCCCATACAAATTCTATGCCAGTGTTAGCATATTTAAAAACATTCTCAGAATTTTTTTCTTAGGAAGTAAATTGTGAAAGCTGTGGTTTAGCAAACTATGTAATTTGCATTATACGGTGGTATTAAATTCCTAGGTCTCTTTTGCACTCTAGAACATCAATATTACTTTGTTGGAGACCAAACTCTGTTAGAAACATAGTCATCCCTTGGTATCTGCTGAGGATTGGTTCCAGGACCCCCGCAGAAACCAAAATTCTTGGGTGCTCCAGTCTCTTATATAAAATAGTGTAGTGTTTGCATATAGCCCACTGCACATCCTCTTGTATACTTTAATCTCTAGATTACTTTAAATACCTAATACAATGTAAATGCTATGTAAATAGTTGCAGGCATGTGGCAAATTCAAGTTTTGTATTTTGGAATTTCCTGAAATTAAAAAAAATATATATTTTGATCCTCCATTTGTTGAATCGGTGGAAGGGGAACCCATGGATATGAAGGTCAACTGTATTATATTTCAAAATAATAGACTTACTCTATATTGAAGCAGGTCATGTTTAAGATACTGTCAACAAAAATACTTTATGTATCCTGTTCCATAATACCATGATTTCAAAAATAACTTTCAGTTTCTCTGAGAAGCGATCTCAAGAGCCACCATGCAAGAGATGCATTTATTTAGACATCAAATTTTTATAACAAATGTCCCCATCTATTTCTTTTTCTTTTGGCAAAGCTATCCCTCCATCATTGAATTGCTTTTGCACCTTTGTCAAAAGAAAGTTGAGTATATCTGAGTAGGTCATCTTGATTTCTTTCATTAACATTTTGTAGTAGTTTTCATCATGGAAGTTTCGTGCAAGTTTTGATAGAATTACACTGAACTATTTATTTTAGTAAGTGATTATAAATGATATTATATACATATTTTTAACATCTTTACTGGAATACAATTGCTTTAAAATGGTGTGTTAGTTTCTGCTGTATAATGAAGTGAGTCAGCTATACGTATACATATATCCCCATATCCCCTCCCTCTTGCGTCTCCCTCCCACCCTCCCTATCCCACCCCTCTAGGTGGTCACAAAGCACTGAGCTGATCTCCCTGTGCTATGCGGCTGCTTCCCACTAGCTATCTACTTTACATTTGGTAGTGTATGTATGTCCATACCACTCTCTCACTTCATCCCAGCTTTCCCTTCCCGCTCGCCGTGTCCTAAAGATGAATGGATAAAGAAGATGTGGTACATATACACAATGGAATATTAGCCATAAAAAGAAATGAAATTGAGTTTTTTGTAGTGAGGTGGATGGACCTAGAATCTGTCATACAGAGTGAAGTAAGTCAGAAAGAGAAAAACAAATACTGTATGCTAACACACATATATGATGGGATAGGGAGGGTGGGAGGGAGATGCCAGAGGGAGGAGATATGGGGATATATGTATATGTATAGCTGATTCACTTTATTATAAAGCAGAAACTAACACACCATTGTAAAGCTATTATACTCCAATAAAGATGTTAAAAAGGGCTTCCCTGGTGGCGCAGTGGTTGAGAGTCCGCCTGCCAATGCAGGGGACATGGGTTCGTGCCCCGGTCCGGGAAGATCCCACATGCCGTGGAGCGGCTGGGCCCGTGAGCCATGGCCGCTGAGCCTGCGCGTCCGGAGCCTGTGCCCCTCAACGGGAGAGGCCACAACAGTGAGAGACCCGTGTACCAAAAAAAAAAAAAAAAAAAAAGTTGTTAAAAAAAATGTTTCTAGGGGCAGGAGAGGAATAAAGACGCAGACGTAGAGAATGGACTCCACATATATTTCTAAAATCCTGTTCAGTATTCTTAGATTAGCTATCATCAGTTTTCCCTTTCTGGTAAGTTTCTTTTTCTTTCTTTCTTTCCTTCCTTCTTTCTTTCCTTCTTTCTTTTTCTTTCTTTCTTTTCTCAAATTCTTTATTCTTACAAACCCCCACTCATACTTGGAAAAATAAAATATTTTTGCAGAATTCTTTCAAATACCTTCTTTTTCCCCTTCTCCAGTTATAATTCTACGTATCCTACAAATGCACATTAAGTTGTCTTTTAAAATATTTGTCTCTATTTTGAGCTTATTCTAAAAGGGAATGACCAATGAATAACTGCAGTGGTGCTTTGAAGTGTGGTGGCTATCATTTATCATTCTAGTTGGAGAATGAGACTACTGTTAAATTATAAGAAGTAATCCCTTATTGCTCATACACATGGAAATGACTCACTATTTTGCAAATCATCAGTCTTACTTTTAATGGGTCTGGTTTCGCCTAGTCAAACAAAAATGTGAGTGCAGAAAAAATAATGTGGACATCCTGAATACCCAATGGTACTAGACTTTCGAAAGGAGTCAATGTTTAGGCTATAGATGCAGAAAGAGGTAGACAGTATTTAAAATTATGGGGTTAGAGTGAAGGGAGAGATAATAGGTAAATATGGTTCCTTTAAGAAATTTAAAGACAAACAAGTAGAGAAAAGATATAGGTAATGTATATTAAGCTAATTCTGAAGTTAATTTTCTTTTTTGTTTTTATTACCTGCAGGAACTTCCTGCTGCCTCATTATCTTTTCTTTCTTTATATGTACAACTCTCCCACCACACGATGAACTCCTGAGGGCAGGGATTGAATTTCATTCTTTATGTTCCCTGAACTATATGAACTGAAGTAGCAAGTATGTTCATTGGAATAATCAGAATACATGAAAAAATGGTGGAAATATAGTGGTTTTGAAAAATCATCATTGAACTTTAAAAAATATTTTAAAAATTTCCAAAGCTACAGAACAGTATGGAAATAATAAAACAAACATGCATGTAACCAACATACTGATGTAACAGATGTTGACAGCTTGCAGTATTTGCTTCAAATCATTTTTAGAAGTAGCTAAAATTCCTTTTTTACTTTCTTCAATCTCCTTCACTTCCCTTCCTCCTCATAGGCAATCACTTGTCTGACATTGGTGTGTTTACTCCCTTTTCATGTTTTTAAGACATTTAAGAAACTAACACAACATTGTAAAGCAATTATAGTCCAATGAAGATGTTAAAAAAATACAACCTGTAAACAAAATAGTGTATTGTTTTTCATGCTTAAAATTTACATAAATGGTATGGTACTCTATGTGTCCTTCTACATCTGGTGAATTTAAAGTGTATAAAATCCTATCTCATTGTTATTTTAATTTACATTTGCATATCTCTGGTTTCCAGTGAGATTGAGCAAAGTAATATAGGTTTACTTGTTTGTGAGGTTTCTCTTCTGTAAACTGTCTATTCATACCCTTTGCCCATTTTTCTACCAAAAAGCCCCTAAGTTATATGTATTGCCAATATTCTCTTCCTATTTCATTTGTCTATAAATGTTCATAGTGCCTTTTGTACAGGTATTTTAATTTTTTTTTCTTTGATTGTATTGAAATATAGTTGATTTACAATGTTGTGTTAATTTCTGGTATACAGCAAACTGATTCAGTTATATATATATATATGTTCTTTTTCATATTCTTGTCCACTATGATTTATTACAGGATATTGAATATAGTTCCCTTTGCTATACAGTAGGACCTTGTTGTTTATCCATTCTCTCTCTCTCCCTCGCTATATATATATATATATATATATATATATATATATATATATATAAAATAGTTTCATCTGCTAATCTCAAACTCCCAATCCATCCTTCCCCCTAAAGGTATTTTAATTTTAAAGCAGACACATTTATCAATCTTTTCTGATAAGAGATATTTTATTTAAAGAAACTTTAAAACATATCATGAGGTCATAAAACTTTTCACTATATTTTCTTCTTCTCTAATGCAAGAGGTCCATTTAAGTCTTGTCCATCTGGAACTTATTTTGGAGTATAGAGTGTGTTAGGTTTCTTATTCTATTTTATCCCATATGGATAACCAATTTTTCTGGCCTTTTTCCTTGAGCAGAACATCCTTTATTCATTGCATTGTAATGCCATATGCCAAATTCCCAGATATGTGTGGGGTTGTTTCTGGCCTCTCAGCCTAATTTAATTGATCTATTGGTTTTTGTGTGCACAAATGCCATATCATTTTAATTAATGTATTGTTATATTATGTTTCAGTATGTACTAGAGCAAGTTCTACGTTTTTGTATTGGCCATTCTTGGCTATTTGCGTTTCATATGAATTTTAGGATAAACCTATGAAGTTAAAACTTGGTATTTTGATTGTATTTGCACTGAATCCCTGAATCAATTATGGAGTGTAGCATCTTCATGCTATTGAGTCTTTTCAACTCTGAACGTTGAATATGTCTCCAGTTTTTAAAGGCTTTTTAATGTCCTTCCTTAAAATTAGGTAATTTTCTCTCTACAGTCCTCATTCTTGTTTTGTCAGATTTGGTCTTGGCAACATTATTGATTATACCAGTATTGTTAGTGGAATTTTCCCTTAGTGTAGAGTAGATAGCGGTTAAGAAGTCTGGGTTCCGAATCCCAACGCCTGAGTTCAAATCCTGTCTCTACCACATACTACATGTGTCTCCATTTATTTAGCGCTAATGTGGGAATGATAATAGCACTTAATAGGCTTGTTGTGAAGAGTAACTGAAATAATATAAGGCTAGACCATAGTACTTAATATATTTGAGTTATTAGAACTACTCCAAATTTTATTACTCTTACTCCTTAGCTTTTGCTGTCATAAAAGACATTATTAATTTTTGTATGTTGCTCTGTAGTTACTCTTGCATTTTCCAAATAGAAAATTATATCAGACAAAGATGTCACAAAGAAATAAAATAACAGGCCAATAACACTGATGAACATAGATGCAAAAAACCTCAACAAAAATGCTAGCAAACAGAATTCAACAGCACATTAAAAGGATCATACACCATGATCAAGTGGGGTTTATCCAGGGATGCAAGGATTCTTCAATATATGCAAATCAATCAATGTGATACATCATATTAACAAATTATGGATAAAAACCATATGATCATTTCAATAGATGCATAAAAAGCTTTGACAAAATTTAATACCCAATATGATAAAAACCCTCCAGAAAGTAGGCATAGAGGGAAATTTCCTCAACATAATAAAGGCCGTATATGACAGACCCACAGCCAACATCATTCTCAATGGTGAAAAACTGAAACCATTTCCACTAAGATAAAGAACAAGACAAGGGTGCTCACTCTCACTGCTATTATTCAACATAGTTTTGGAAGTTTTAGTGACAGCAATCAGAGAAGAAAAAGAGATAAAAGGAATCCAAATCAGAAAAGAAAAAGTAAAGCTGTCACTGTTTGCAGATGACATGATACAATACAGAGAGAATCCTAAAGACGCTACCAGAAAACTACTAGAGCTAATCTATGAATTTGGTAGAGTAGCAGGATACAAAATTAATGAACAGAAATCTCTTGCATTCCTATACACTAATGATGAAAAATCTGAAAGAGAAATTAAGGAAACACTCCCATTTACCATTGCAACAAAAAGAAAATACCTAGGAATAAACCAACCTAAGGAGACAAAAGACCTGTATGTGGAAAACTATAAGACACTGATGAAAGAAATTAAAGATGATACAAACAGATGGAGAGATATACCATGTTCTTGGATTGGAAGAATCAACATTGTGAAAATGACTGTACTACCCAAAGCAATCTACAGATTCAATGCAATCCTTATCAAACTACCAATGGCATTATTCATAGAACTAGAACAAAAAAATCTCACAATTTGTATGGAAACACAAAAGACCCTGAATAGCCAAAGCAATCTTGAGGAAGAAAATTGGAGCTGGAGGAATCAGGCTCCCTGACTTCAGACTATACTATAAAGCTACAGTAATCAAGACAGTATGGTACTGGCACAAAAACAGAAATATAGATCAATGGAACAAAATAGAAAGCCCAGAAATAAACCCACACACATATGGTCACTTTATTTTTGATAAAGGAGGCAAGAATGGAGAAAAGACAGCCTCTTCAATAAGTGGTGCTGGAAAAGCTGGACAGCTACATGGAAAAGAATGAAATTAGAACACTCCCTAACACCGTACACAAAAATAAGCTCAAAATGGATTAAAGACCTAAATGTTAGGCCAGACACTATCAAATTCTTAGAGGAAAACATAGGCAGAACACTCTTGGTCTTGGACATAAATCACAGCAAGATCCTTTTTGACCCACCTCCTAGAGAAATGGAAATAAAAACAAAAATAAACAAATGGGACCTAATGAAACTTCAAATCTTTTACACAGCAAAGGAAACCATAAACAAGATGAAAAGACAACCTTCAGAATGAGAGAAAATATTTGCAAATGAAGCAACTGACAAAAGATTAATCTCCAAAATTTACAAGCAGCTCACGCAGCTCAATATCAAAAAAACAAACAACCCAATCCAAAAATGGGCTGAAGACCTAAATAGACATTTCTCCAAAGAAGGTATAAAGATAGCCGACAAACACATGAAAGAATGCTCCACATCACTAATCATTAGAGAAATGCAAATCAAAACTACAATGAGGTATTACCTCACACCAGTCAGAATGGCCATCATGAAAAAATCTACAAACAATAAATGCCGGAGAGGGTGTGGAGAAAAGGGAACCCTCTTGCACTGTTGGTGGGAATGTAAATTGATATAGCCACTATGGAGAACAGTATGGAGGTTCCTTAAAAACCTAAAAATAGAACTACCATATGACCCAGCAATCCCACTACTGGGCATATACCCTGAGAAAACCATAATTCAAAAAGAGTCATGTACCACAATGTTCATTGCCGTTCTATTTACAATAGCCAGGACATGGATGCAACCTAAGTGTCCATCGACAGATGAATGGATAAAGAAGATGTGGCACATATATCCAATGGAATATTACTCAGCCATAAGAAGAAACGAAATTGAGTTATTTGTAGTGAGGTGGATGGACCTAGAGTCTGTCATACAGAGTGAAGTAGGTCAGAAAGAGAAAAACAAATACCGTATGCTAACACATATGTATGGAATCTAAAATAAAAGTGGTTCTGAAGAACCTAGGGGCATAACAGGAATAAAGATGCAGCCATAGAGAATGGACTTGAGGACATAGGGAGGGAGAAGGGTAAGCTGGGATGAAATGAGAGAGTGGCATGGACTTATATATACTACCAAATGTAAAATAGATAGCTAGTGGGAAGCAGCTGCATAGCACAGGGAGATTAGCTCAGTGCTTTGTGACCACCTAGAGGGGTGGGATAGGGTGGGTGGGAGGGAGGTGCAAGAGGGAGGAGATATGGGGATATTTTTATATGTACAGCTGATTCACTTTGTTATAAAGCAGAAACTAACACACCATTGTAAAGCAATTATACTCCAATAAAGGTGTTAAAAAAAAAACCCAAAAAAGAAAATTATATCAGATGTGAATAATGACTCTTTTATTTCTCTTTTTAAATTCTCACACCTCTTATTTTTTCTTCTCTTATTATGTTAGCTAGGACCTCTAATATAATGCTGCATATTAACACATCGCTACTTCTTCAATTAAACAAATTAGACTTTCAGAGAATATTTATGTGAGTTGCCTTTTGTGCCAATGATTAATTACCATATAAGTGTGGTAATCTACTCTTTCTGCTTATTTTAGATATTTTGCAAAGAAAACAAACGAAACATGGAACTGTATATCAAACTTTTCCTTCTGCCTATAATGTTATTCCTCTATCATATTCATCTTCCAAAATCCTACCCATATTCAAGACCTAGTCTAAATGCTACTTTCTCCATGATTCCTGTGGCTTCTTCTAGCTGGAAATAACATCTCCAGTCCCTTACTCTTTAATGCTTAACCAGCATCTCTCTTATTTATACTTTAAGTTACATTGTGGCTTTTCTACATGTTTATCATCGCTACTCCAATCCTAAGATTTTTGAGGTCAGGATCAGCATCTGTTTTGTTTTGAGTTTCTTTTTCTGCTACTACTAGCAAAATTCACATTCAACAATTAGTAAGTAATTGAAAGAATAAATGTCTGGAACTAAATATCAAAAATGCCTAAAGCCTATAAGGGAAGAAGCACAGAACCAGAAGCATATCCTTATTCTTTTCTGGTAGCTTGCTATCATTCTTAAAAAAAAAAGTGCGTGGCCATTAGTATACTTACATATAAATATTCTGCAACAAAGTAAGAATTTGACTACCACTGTGGTGTTTGATTAATTAACTCCTCTAGAATAGAAAGATAGTACAAGAGCACCCTCATGGGGACAACCAGGATGCACAAATACATGTTATTCATCGCTATTTAACAGAAAACTTAATCTTCTATTCCATTTTATTCTCTCTAGCTTATTCTGGGCCATTTCAAGAGTGCTCTTTGGAGAAATATTTTTCAAGAAGTAAACTGACTCGGGCTTCCCTGGTGGCGCAGTGGTTGAGAGTCCGCCTGCCGATGCAGGGGACACAGGTTCGTGCCCTGGTCCGGGAAGATCCCACATGCCACGGAGCGGCTGGGCCCGTGAGCCATGGCCGCTGAGCCTGCGCGTCCGGAGCCTGTGCTCCGCAGCGGGAGAGGCCGCAACAGTGAGAGGCTCGCGTACCGCGGAAAAAAAAAAAAAAAAAAAGTAAACTGACTCAGGTGTTTGTAAATATGATATTTTGATATTTATTCCTGGTTTTCGACACCTTTTTTTTTTTTTAATTAGAGGAGCGGTGTATTGGAAAATACATTGTAGTGATCCCTATCATCATTCAGCCTTTGAGTTTTCCATAGTTGCTTCATCTTACATGGATTTTGCCCCGTTGGAGTCTCTAAGTTCTTTGCATCTAGACCAGGTGTCACAGCAAATAGAAACTGTTTGACATAAATGGCAGACTGTTTCACCTTTGAGAAGAAATAGAACCCAAGGTTTTTATTCATGAACCACACGGAAGCTTTATACAAAAAATGTTCTAAATATAAGATGTCCTAAAAATAATTCCCCAAGTTCTTAATTTATGCCGTCTCTGGTTTTCGGAACTTGATCTCAACTTTATTTCTCAGAATATATCTGCAGAGGTCTGCAGGTTTCTGCAGACCAGCATCTGCTCCTGGAGGCCAAGTTTCCAGTTTGCATTGACTTTCAGGATTTTCCTTCAGGCACACACCTGGAGGCAATCATCTGCACATGCCATTCTGTGAGCAGATGTATATGGGTAGGACAGCAGCACTTTATGCCATTAGAACAGCTGGGAGGAACGAAAATGAATGTGTTCTGCTTTCCTTTGTGTCATATAAAACTCCCTAGGAGTATTCTCACCTGGAACCCATTTTCCTTCTCTTATGGTCTTTGCTTGTTTGGATGGGGAAAGAAACTTGCCTTATCAACCTTCCAGGTTAAGAGGAAGTTTGTTCTTCCCTGACATCAATCAACTCGGTTGAGAAAGTTGCTTGGCCAGCATTCTTACATTTGCCTAAAATGTTTTCTTTTCCAGGAAGTGAGCCTCTTGAAGGGATTACCTGTGATTCTGTAATTACTCCACTGTATGGTGCCTAGTACAAGTTTAAACACACAGAGACACATAAATAATTATGATTTCCAATATATGTCAGGTACAGGTGAAAATTTAATGTGTATGATTTTACTTATCATTTAAAAAATATATCCTCAAATTTGTTTTATTGGTGAGATTTAGTTTGGAAAAAGTACTAATTTGATATTACACTTGAGAAACAAGTTTGTTCCTTTTTATTCCTCAGTGGTATTCCATCATAGATATATAGCACAGTTTGTTTATCCATCCAGCAACTGAAGGATATTTGGGTTGTTTCCAGTTTTTGGTGACTGTGAATAGAACTGTATAAACATTCATGTTCAGGCTTTTAAGTAAACATAGGTTTTCATTTCATTTGGGTAAATAGTTAGGAGTGGCATTGCTAGGTCACGAAGTGAGTATACACTTAACTTTATAAAAACCTGCCAAAATGTTTTCCAGAGAGGTTGTACCATTTTGTATTTCCACAGCAATACAGCAGAAACATATTAAATTTTCTTAACTTTAAGACTTTTAGTTAAAGTAACATATTGACCAGATGAAAAAAATCACACATAGTAGATACTACCAATTGACTCCAGGCAGTTTTAAGATTCTTCTTTGAAATTCCTTTCAGAGCCTCTGACACATATCTGAATAACTCATGATACTGTTGTGTACTTGGAGGGTGGATTCAATTTTTAGACATGTCAGAAGTCATTTATTGGTCAGGCTTGGTAAGGGAGGTAGAGATCAGGAAAGAAAATACTTCCAAGTCTTTGAGACTGAATTGTACTTAAGTAACACTCCTTACTCCTCAGATTTAAGGGAACAAACCCATATGGATGCAAATATTCTGCATATCTGTCCAAGTCAATCTACTTCCCAGTTGATTCCTTGAAATAAGGACTGTGCTGTGTTCACTGCTGTGTGCCCAGTGCCTAGAGCAGGAGTTGGAATGTGACATACATTCCACCGATAAGTGTCGAGTAGGAGAATATTATGATTCTCATTTAAAAACTCATGACACTGAATTTCAAATGGGTTAGATAGAATCAGAGAGTTTGTAGATGGTGGAACCATCACTGAAATTAAATATATGATTTTCCTTATTCAAAATCCAGTTTGTCTCTCTGATTTTCTGCTAAATAGAAGGTTCCTAAACGCAGAACTAGGGAAGAACTGTGGGCTGTTGCCATATCAAATGAAGGCATGAAGATAGAATGAGGGACCCAGCTCAGTGGATTCAGAAGCAGAATTAAGTCTGACACGTATGATGATAACAGTTGGCATTTGTAATAACTTTATGTGGCGTTATGTGGCATTATATATTCATTAATAAGTCTACATAATACTTCATTATGTGAGTCTTCATTACTGAATTTTAAGTACCTCAGAAATAACACTGAATTAGCAATTAAACTAAGCCACATGAATAAACAGACACAGTACAGCATTCTATGAAGTCAAAGTGAACATTCAGTTCTTTGGAGTAAGAGCTCAGAAATCAGGCTTTTCTTCATACTATTAAAAAAAATTTGCTTTTCCCCCTCCTCTAGGGCATCATTTCTCATGAAGCAGCCAGACAATTCAATGAAAAGCCCAAGTTAGTTGATTTTTATATTTAAGTTAATTTTAGTTATGTAATCAATTTTTTAAAGTTTATTTCTGTCTTGAGGGAAATTAGTTATTTACAATTTTATTATCCAACTTTTTTTCCATGTAATATTTCTATTCCCTGGCAATGAAAAAAAAAAAGTAGAATACACTTTTAAAATGTCCATTCCTCAATTGTACTTTAACTTTCCAAGTTGAAAGTAAAATAAATCCAATCAAGTTAGATTGGATAAGTAAGTAGTGAAAAGGCCAAAGCAAAAAAGGTGTGAATAATAGAAACTGTATTTTAAACACTAAATTTTAACAGAATATATACTATAAGTGAATCTTTTTTCCTTTTTTCATAAGGGAGATGAACAGGAGGAAAACTTTAGAATAGCCTTTACTTTGTTTCAGAAACAGATGTCTGCTAAAACAGGCATGTTCTAGTTAAAATGGGATTTTGGAAAGGGAGAAGACTATTCTACATGTTTTTTCCCCCTGTAACAAAGGATCCCCAGGAGGCAATTGAGCCCAGGGTTAGAGCCTTAAGGTACTGACACAAACAACAATGGCAGGCGAATGGGATTTTCCTCTGTGAATTCTGATTTTCTCAGGGCTTTCCAGAAGTGGAGAAGAGGCTGAGAGTCTTGCTTCTCCTGTCTGGCATAGGAAGAGGGAGACTAATAACAGAAGCTGTGCAGGGCTCTGCCTCCATGGGGATGCTTTCATTTGTTCACTTCTCCTCAGATGAGGCAGAATTATTTTTAAATGTTTGAAACTAAAACAAAGTTAGTAGTTAAAAAACCCTAACTATAAATAGTTATTACCCTTTAAAAGATATAAAAATTCTAGGTATTGGTTAAGTAGAAGACACCCAGGAACTATCAGGATCTGGTCTGGAGCATGACTGGTACAGCAGCATTATTTCAGGTCTTGAAGCAAGAGAACATCTGTACTATGGAGGAAATAAGTTCATTAGAAGTCCCTAGAGGTGCACAGAGCTAGGTGACGGTGAGCAGTGCTAAAGATCGCCCAGATGTGATGGAAATAATATATCTCTTCTTGGTGTCTCTAACTCCAGCTTGAGATAGATGAAAAGATGTCAGTCTGGCTTTGGGGACTCTCTAAGTGTCAATTTGGCTATAATAGTACTCATGAAGCAAGAAGCATACACAAGAGATAGCTGTATGGCATTGTAAACGAAAATGTAGTTAAAATCCTCTGTAGAAATACTGAGAGAGATGCTTCAACTGTGAAATACTTTGTAAAAAAGTTGAAAATAGAGTCACACAGTTCTTCTCTTTAAAAATTGCCTGTCAAGTTAGTGGTGAAGAAGTGTGAATGAAATAAGCTAATTTGTAAGTAACTGATTCAAAACACAGTTTATAGGGCAGTCAGATGCAACTATGGTCTAGCCATATGTTTCACTGGCAATATAGTTGTGTTATTCCAATAAGGGCAGATTTGTGTACCATTTCTGTAGGATTTTTTAAAATTAAATTTCGGAATTGCCTAGGCATAATGTGCATCAAAAAAATCATTTTAGGACTTCATGAGAAGAACTGTAGATGGGCCGCATACATATGAAGAGATGTTCAACTTTTCTACAAAAGAAAAAAATCAAATTAATAAAAATGCTGACGCTTAGTTTTAGAAAAAAACTTTAAGATAGATATTTTAAAAATCTGGTATTGGCAAAGATATAGCCCAATGTGTACTCTATACACATTACTATATATAAAATGGTAACTGATTAGAACCTGCTGTATAGCACAGGGAACTCTAGTCGATACTCTGTAGTGGCCTATATGGGAAAAGAATCTAAAAGAAAAAAGAGTGGATATATGTATATGTATAACTGATTCACTTTGCTGTACACCTAAAACTAACATAACATTGTAAATCAACTATAGTCCAACTAAAAAAAATGTGTACTCTCCAGAGCTGCAGAGTGCATAAACTATTGCAACTTTTTTGACAATCTATATCAAAATTTAACTTTTGTACACAATCTGATCCAGCAAATATCCTTGTTGAAATTCATTCTCAGGAAACGATTGGACAAGTATCCAAGGTGATTTAAATATTGGAATAGCAACACTGTAGTTGGTGGCAAGTAGCAAATAGTCATTAAGTGGTCAAGTACATTGTGGTGTATTCATAGAACAGAAAACTCTGATTACTAAAAATGATATTGTATACTTATATTTATTGAAAAGAAAAGCTCTCTATAAAATATTTTTGGGTGAACTATGGATATTAAAATGCAGCATTTAGATTAAGCCCATTAACATTACATTTGTATGTATTGAGGGATGTTGAGGATCATGTTCCCCAAAATGTTGAGTGAATCTTCCTTAGTAATGGGATTACAGGTAATGTTCAACATCCTTTGTCATACTTTTCTGTTTGAACTCTATAATGGCATATATTTTAAAATCTAGAAAACCTAAACCTATTTTAATTTTGTAAAATAAATCCTTTTTAAATGCTATATATATATACACTTTATTTTCTACATTAATAAAAGTAAAGTTCAACAAAATTAAGACACTTTTTCATTTGCTCTCACTGTATCTGTCTCCCCTCCAATCCCCAGCTCTCAGTGTTGCCATGGAAATGTTGATTAGGCCAGCTATTCTACTTATAAAATTTCTATGGGATTTAAAAAATTACTTCCATCCCCCAAATGATACAAAAGGTAAATTAAATTGCAAAGATTGCTACTTGTATGGCATTTGTTTAGGTAATGATTTAAACACAGGTAGTGTTGTATGGAAAACTAATAGACTACAGCCAGATTTTTTTTTTTTTTAGCTTTAGTTTCTATGAAGTTTAGTTTATTGTTTTGTCTCATTTCCTAAAGTAACATAGATAACAATCATGTTTTCATTACTACAGCATCCCCAGTAAAGATCTATTCATATTGAAAAAAAGTACTATATTTTTGAATTTGTTTACTCATTCTTTTATCTTGAAAATTTATTTTTGATAAACAAAAGGATAAATATTTCAAGTTATTGAAGTATTGAATTTAGTTTTTGAAGGATACTTATGGGCTGAATAAAGTTAAAAATAGAGGCTGTTTCTGACTAAATGCTCCTAATAAAAGTTTGTTTTGAAACAGAGATGATAGTAATAAATTCCAAGAATCTGTTTACAGCTTGTAGAAAAATGAAGTTGTGGTGTATTTCCCTGATTTTGAGCTCAGAATCTTTCAGCAGTTACATCTCTCCAAGGTTCAAAATTAAATACTCATTATCTTGTTAAAAAAATAGAAATGCCTAGAAATAGCAGAAAGTGGCATCATAATTCTCAAATTCTTTCCTTAAACAATTTCATAATGTGAGTGGATGAAACCTACAATGCAGCATTACAGTAGCTATCATTCCACATGAATGAAATTCACTTCTAAGATGTAAATTATAAAATTTTCATGAGTAGACAAAGAATTCTGAATTTAGCTGTGCTAGGCAAATAACTTTAATTTTTTAGGAAAAAAGAAACAAAGAAATACTTAATAAACACTTTAGATCTCTTTTCATCTTTTTTATTTTACTGTCAACTTTACTGAAGAGAAATTCCACTCCAAAATGAAAATGAGCTGCCCATGAGGTAGCTGCCCATGAGGTAGCTGCCCATGAGGTAATGAATCTATTGAATAATAGCTTATGAAAAATTTTATAAAGTTTTTAAATTTATGAATTCAAAATTTTATGAATTCTCTATAAAAGAATTCTGAATTCTTTTATGAATTTGTGAAAATAGTCTATGAAGAATTTCTCATGCTTTGTTGATAATACTATTCTCCAAGTTCTTTCCATTAGGGTTTTTGCTGATTATTTCTGTCTTGATAATATACCTTATTCTATTTATTCCACAGCACTTCTTTCTAAAGAGATTGCACTATTTGGGATATATCCTTGGTGGAAAGTTTGACTGTGAGCTTTGCATGAAAATAAGATAATGTAGAAGCTTTGATAATGGGACTAAAACAATAGGCCATTATAAACAAAGACCTTTGAGTTGGAAGGAAGTTTATTGTCCTATGGGTTGCATGATATAAGAAATGTAAGGACTTAAGGAATTTATAAATCAGTGGCTCTTCTTACTGGCATTTGTTAGTTAACTAGCAAAAAAGTTTAATGATTTGTAAAAACTCAGTTGATTAATTGACATGTAATTTGAATGAGCTAAATTAACAGAAGTTGAAATTGTTTGGGTCAGTCTCTTGTCTGACTAAGGAATGGCTTTCTTTTAGTTACCTAGTCAATTTTAGCGACTAAACTATCCGGAATCTTTTTTTCTTTCTTCCTCTCTCTCTCTCTTCCTTCCTTCCTTCCTTCCTTTTTCTTTCTGATAAAATAGCTTACCATGGAAACTTTTACTTTATGTGCTATTTCCATAGATCATAGATAATGCAACTTATTTATAACATAAAGTAAAATGAATTGCAATTATAATTTAGCAAAAGTAGAAAATGATATTAATAATAGAATCATAACCACTAATAAATTCCATGTTAAGTATATCTATCTTATTATCTTATAAAGTAAAGGGGAAAATAGGATTCTGTTAACCTTTTATTAAGTAGCCATTGATTTCAACCATATATGTAATGTTCATGTGAACCTTTGATTTTGTTGTAGTTTCTTTGAAATGTAAAGGAAAAGTTCTTGCTTCATTTGGAAAACTGTATATTCTCAACTGAAGCTTGATTTTACTTGAAAACAAAGACTGAAGATTTTTATGATAGAGATGTGATGATAATGACATATTTCAAAATTCTTTAAAGTTGATATATAACCGAGAAACTTAGAACATTGTACTATTTGAAACCACTAGGTATTCTGTCTGAAGGCCTTGGATGATATTCTTTGTGGTTTTCTTGAAAACAGTAATTGAACTTATGTGGAGAAATCAAGCTACCAGAAAGACTTATGATCTACTTTATGCTCTTTTTTCCATTGAGTTTCCCTTTTAGTTTTAGAGATGACAAAAATAGTAGTTATGCTTATCCAATAGTTTTATGGCTTCACATGTGTCTAGTTATCTTCAATTTTGTGTTGGTCATTGTATTTGGAAACCCATTTGTAGAAAATATTTCTGGTTTATATCTTCCTCCGAAGAAGATTTTCTTTGCTTTTTCTTGGCATGTGGGAGCACTAGCAATCCATGACCACATTAATCCAAATTCAGAGTTTGATATATTCTGCAATGCATAAATGACTTGAAGCTACGCAGCAACCCATTGTAGAACTGGCTTACTTCCAATGCAATTCCTAAAGTGCGGTTCTTTGAGTCCCAGTCTAAGTGAGAGTTAGTTTATCAAAATGTCTACCCTTTGTGAACCCTGAACTCTAACTATTGTCTCTAGTTCTAAATGTCACCAAAAAGCAGCTCAGCTGATTTCCTACCTTTCAGGATTGGCAAGTACTTTACAGGTGAAGACAATCCAAGGGCCAGAATTATCTCTTTGAATTTTGGGCTGGTAATTACTTAATATATTGTTAGCTCTTTAAAACTTTTAAAAGATTTCTAAAATATGAAATCTAGTTTTTAAGTTAATTTTAGTGGGAAAGTGATTTCAAATTACTTTACCATTAACAGAAGCAGAAGTCCCATATTCCTTTTAAATGTAAATATTCCATCATGTAACCTCCTTGGGCATTTTTTCCTGTGAAATTATTGTTACACACACACACACACACACACACACACACACACACACACACATAACCAGGAATAGAATTTCTGGATCATAAGATATAGTATCTTTAACTGGAGTAGATAATAGTAAACGGCTTTTCAATGTGGTATACTACTTTATACTCCCATCATATTATATGTGTTCCCAGATATTGCAAATTCTTTTAGTATTAAAGACTTAAAAAATTTTGCCAATATGGTGGGGTAGTTGTATTTCATTGACATTTTAATTGGCATTTCCAATTTTTAATTTGATTGAACCCCTTTGTGTATTTTTATTTTCCATTTGAATTTTTTTTCTTTTGAGGAGTGCCTGTTATCTCTTGCTCATTTTTAAAAATTGTATTGTTTGTTACTTTCTTACTGCTATGTATGATTCTAGATCTTTGTCTCTTAATTGTGCTGCAAATATCTCCTCCCACTCTGAAGTCTTTTTCACTATCTTAATGGTATTTTGGGGTGAGCAGAAGTTATTCATTTTATGGAACTCAAATTTATTAATCTTCTCCTTTATTACTAATGCTCTGTAATCTCCTGAGGTCAGAAGATATTGTCTGACATTATATTTTAAATATCTTTTAATTTTGTTTTTCAACTTCAGGTCTTTAAACACTTGTAATTTATTTTTGTGTATGGTGTGATTCATGGGTTCAATTTCACTTTCTTTTTCTAAAATGGATATCTGATTTTCCTACCACTGTTTATTAACAAGACCACCTTTCCCCACTGCCCTGTTTGTAAGTAGAGGAGTGATAAGATGGTAACCTCTGTCATAAATTAAATATTTATATATGTAGGATTCTATTCTGAGCTTTTTGTCTTATTCCATTTTTCTATTTGTCTATCCCTGTATAAATACAGCACAATTCTAAATACTCTAGTTTTATTATAAATACTGATATCTAGTAGAGCAAGTCCTCGCCATTTGTTCTGCAGTGTGTAATGATTATTTCTTGCCCCTTGCATTTTCATGTAAGTTTTAGAATAAATTTCTCAAGGTCCACCAAAAATAAAAACAAATAACTTTTGTTGGAATTCCAGTTGGAATTGCATTTAAGCTATAAATAAATTAGGAAAGAATTGTCATTTTTACGATACCCAGTCTTCCAATCCCTGAACATCTTATATACAATTTATAAATGGTTTATGCCGTAGGGATTTTTAGGTCGAGCAAATGCTAGTAGCTGAGCAACTCTTAATAAAATGTTTCATATATGTGTTAGACCATCATCATCATCATTATTAGCAGGAACATTTTATGGTATATCACTCTATATCATATTTATATCTCTCTTTACTGTTTCTCAAAAAGTTTGATAATTTTTTTGTAATTTTCCTGATAGAGGTTTTGCGCAACTTACATTTAATTTATTCCTAGGTACTTGATATTTTTATTCTGTTATAAATGGAATCATTTATATATTCTATATCTGTTTCTTGTGTATAAAAATTAAATTGATTTCTTATATTGATTTAAGTCTAACAACCTTGCTAAACTCTTTAATTAATTCTAATAATTAATCTATAGAATATTTTGGATTTTCTATACACTTAATTTTATCATCTGTTAACAGTGACTATTTGTTTTTTTTTTCTTTTCAAGACTGACCTTACTATTTTCTTTCCTTTTTGGACTGTGGGCTAGGGTCTCCTTTAAAATACTGAATTGATATTCTGACAGCAGAACTTTTAACCTTTTTCCTCAACTCAAAGGGAAAGTTTTTAAAGCTTTACCATTTAATACAATGTTCACTATAGGTTTTTTGTAAATACCCCTTATCAGGTTAAGAAAGCTCCCTTTTGCTCTTAGTGTGGCACAAATTCTTATCATCAATGGGCTTTAAATCAGTGCTTTCTCTACACCTATTGAGCTTAATATATGTTTATCTCCTTTTATTTGTTGATGGAGTGGTGAATTACATTAACTGATTTTTTTAAAATAATGTTAAGCCAACATTTCATTGTGGGATAAAATCAGTTGGTCCTAATATGTATTTGTATATTAATAGATTTGGTTTAATAACATTTAAAAATATTTTTGTATTCAAAGAGAGACTTGAAACTCACTTTGTTTTTTTCTTTTGCGGTACGCGGGCCTCTCACTGTTGTGGCCTCTCCCTTTGTGGAGCACAGGCTCCGGATGCACAGGCTCAGTGGCCATGGCTCATGGTCCTAGCAGCTCCGCAGCATGTGGGATCTTCCCGGACCGGGGCATGAACCCGTGTCTCCTGCATCGGCAGGTGGACTCTCAACCACTGTGCCACCAGGGAAGCCTGAAACTGACTTTTAATTTTCCTTTCTCATGCTGCCCTTTAGGTTTGTTATCAAGTTGATTATAAATGAACTGGGATATAACATGTTTTTCTATTCTCTGAAAGAATTTGTATAAGTCTATGTCTTAGTCTGCCTGAGATGCCGTAACAAAATACCATAGACTGGGTGGCTTAAACAACAGACATTAATTTTCTCACCATTCTTGAGGTTGGACATGTGAGATCAGGGTGTAGCATATTTGGACTAGGGTGAAGACTCTCTTCCTGGCTTTCAGATGGCTACCTTCTCACTGTGTCCTCACATCAAAAAGAGAAAGAGAGGGAGAGAGAGAGAGAGAGAGAGAGAGAGAGAAAGAGAGAAAGAGAGCAAGCAAGAGCAAGCTCCCTGGTGAATAAACTCATTGTAATCCAGAGCGTACAATCCCATCATTAGGGTTTCACCCTCATTACTTCATCTAAACCTAATCACCACCCAAAGGTTTCTCCACTAGATACCATCACATTGGGTGTTAGGGCTTCAACATATAAAATTTGAGGGGACACGACTCAGTCCAGAACAATCTGGAAATGTTTCTTCAGTGACTGCATGGTAAACTTATTCATAAAGTTATCTGGACCTGTGGGAAGAATTTTTTTACACTTGATTCAATTTCTTTAAAGGATTATTTAGGTTTTCCATCTCTTCTTGAGTCAAATTTTGTTCAAGATACACTTTTCGGGGCTTCCCTCGTGGCGCGGTGGTTGAGAGTCCATCTGCTAATGCAGGGGACACGGGTTCGTGCCCTGGTCCGGGAAGATCCCACATGCCGTGGAGCGGCTGGGCCCGTGAGCCATGGCCGCTGAGCCTGCGTGTCCGGAGCCTGTGCTCTGCAACGGGAGAGGCCACAACAGTGAGAGGCCCGTGTACCGCAAACAAAACAAGACAAAACAAAACAAAACCCAAAGATACACTTTTCTAGGAACTTATAAATTTGTTCACAGTATCTCCTTTTTATCTGTTTCATGTCTGCAGCATCTGCAGTGATTTCTGCTATTTGTTCCTAATATTCTCTCTCTCTCTCCTTTTCTCCTTCCCTCCTTCACCCCCTCTCTCTCTCTCTCCCTTCTTGGTTAATCTTATCACAGGGTTTGTCTTTTCAAACATATACCTTTAGCTTTGTTGGTCTTTACTTTATATTTTTAAAACATTTTACTAATTTTTGCATTTGTCTTCATTTCCTTCCTCCACATTTCTTTGGTTTTATTTTTTGATAATTTTTCTAACTACTTAGATATATGCTTAGTATGCTTAGTTTATCAATTTTCAACATTTCTCTTTTCTGTTACATGCATTTCCTGCTAATAATATTATTTTACATGTTACTTTATATTCACCCCATAAGCTTTTCTATATAGCATTTGTTATTTACACAGTTCAAAATATTTTCTAATTTCTTTTATGATATTTCTTTGACCAATGTGATATTTAGAACATATTGTTTAATTTCTGAAAATATGGGAAATTTTCTAGTTCCAGTTTCTGAATGATTTCTGACATAAATGCATTGTGGTCAGAGAACATACTTTGTATGGTTCAGATCTATTTAAAAAATATTGTGAAATATGAATCACACACAAAAAGTGCATAAAATAGCTATATAGCTTAACAAATTATTAAAATGTGATTGCTCATGTTACTACCACACAGCGTAAGCTACAAAACAATGCCAAACCCCCAGAAATTACCTTGTGCCCCTTTCCAATTTTCTCTGTGTTTCTAATCCTTTGATATTTGTTGATGTGTACTTTATGGCACAATAGACAGACAGTTTTCTAAATGTTCCACGTGTGCTTGAAAAAAATATGTATTCTACAATTGCAGGGTATAATGTCCATAGGTCAATTTTTTAAATTATGTTTTAAAATCTCTACAGCCTTACTGATTTTTTCTGTTCATTTTATCAACAACTAAGAGAGGTATATCATAATCTCCCACTATAATTATGGATTTGTCCCTTATTTTGGTACTATCAATATTTGCTTTTTTTGAGGCTATATGACTAGATGCACACACATTTGGAAACATTATTATTTCCTCCTGGAATTTTTCTCTAAATCTTTTATTTGTCTTTTATATACTCTTATATTTTTCTGTGTTTTTATCTCTATTTGCAACTTTCTGTGTATTTTCTCTGGATTGATCTTCCAGTTTTCTACTTTTTACTATTTTACTGCTGTTTCATCTGCTGCCAAACATGACTACTGACTATATTTTTAAATTTTTAAATTTTATTTTTTATACTTTTATAGTATTGAATTTTTATAATTATTTTATATGTTATATTTTTACTGTATTGTATTTTGTAATACTTTTTATTCCTTTAAACTGTATTTAGTTGTTTTTCAAACTTGCTTTTTCACTTTTTGTAGCTTCCTATACTCTGCAGATATTTTATGTATAGTAAGTGTAGTCATATTGTAATCTGTTTGTAATAACATCACTATGCAAAGTCTTGTATTTTCCTTTTCCATGTGTGTTTGGTTATCTTCAACTCTCATTGCTCTTGAAAAATCATTTTTGAGATTCCCCAAAGCTTAGGGTCTAGATACTGTTTTTTTTGGTGAGATAATTTGCTTATACATACTCCAGTGGAGGGTAACAATCTAAGATCATGTTAAACTGATTTTGGAGCTTAAAGGTACAAATTTGCACAAAAACCACAGATGACATTGTAGGGTAGTAGATTCCTTAACCACTATGACATAGTGCGGCCTTAAAAAATAATTTTGATAAATGAAATGATGATTGACAGGAGTTTTGTGGTAAGCAGAATTTCTCCCCACCAGGCAAGGCCTCATTCCCCAGCAGGCAGAAGAAAAACAAGCAAAACACGTCTATAATAGAAATAGTAATAATAGGGATAGTTGTATGTATTGAACACTTACTCTATGCTAGGTACCGTTAAACACAATATAGAATATATTATTTAATCCTTAACTTATTTTGTCCTCGTTTTGCTGTTAAAGGAAGTCTGCATGAGGTCAAGCAACTTGCCTAAGGCATAAGAGGCTAATAAATCGACCTGAAATTCATCCTCTGGTAACTCAAGAACATATGGGCAGAGAAAAAAAAAGTTTCATAGTGTCATCTTTGGCATTTTCCCAAGAAGTACATTAGCATGTTAGTGTAGAAACAGTGGTTGGCAAAGGAAATACCTAAGCATTACCTTGCCTCCCTGACTTAGACAGTTAATTCATTTTATCCAGTCTTGAATAAATTCTCATGCTGCACTAAGCTATTTTTCTGGGTGAAAGATCATAAAATACTTCTGAATACTTCTGGATTAAAAAAAAGTAAGATACTCTTTTCTATTTGATTAATGTTGCTGCTGCTTAAAGTATTATTGATGGCATTTGAAATGGATAGAAATGCCATTTTTATATTTTCTTAAAGAAGAAATAAGAAAAGAGCAATTGAGAAAGAAAAATAAAATGATTTTTTTGTCAGCTTGGAAGTGAAGCCTTTAAATAGTTGATCCTCTGTTTTAATGGAGGGGTATAAGGACAAATAAACAAGTCAGCCTAAAAATGTGAAAACTCAGGAAAGATATATGATTTGTTAACAGATAATACTGGCATTTTGTGAATCACAGCCTCTCTCTCCCTCTCTCTTTTTTGAAAGGCAGTAATACAGCTGTTTTGAAATCCTGAAAAAGCTTATTCATGTTGCTGCATTGTCTTCTATTGCTAACACTTCGGTACAATTTTTAACATGCAAAATCAGCTGCAGAGTTACTGTGCCTCTGTGCTTGGAAACTCAGCACCACTTTGCTCTGCGTATGTGTCATAATTTCTCATGGATTTTTTATTGTTACCTGGATAATTTGTGACACTGCATTCAGAATTAACTTTCCAAATTATAAATCTGACGGCAGAGCTCCAGTGCAGCTCCCATACTTAAAATCTTTTAGCAGCTTTTCTTTGCCTGCACTATAAGACAGAAATGTTACAGCTAGTATACAATGTCTTTCATTTTTGGCCCCTGGCTCATTCTCCTGTCTCACTTTAAATTTCCTCCTTCTTTATCCATTCATCTGTCCATGGTCAAAAAAAAAGGTACTGATGCACCTAGTGGCAGGGCAGGAATAAAGACGTAGACATAGAGAATGGACTTGAGGACACAGGGAGGGGGAAGTGTAAGCTGGGACGAAGTGAGAGAGTGGCATGGACATATATACACTACCAAACGTAAAATAGATAGCTAGAGGGAAGCAGCCGCACAGCAGTGACCACCTAGAGGGGTGGGGTAGGGAGGGTGGGAGGGAGGCTCAAGAGGGAGAGGATGTGGTGATATATGTATACATAGAGCTGATTCACTTTGTTGTACAACAGAAACTAACACAGCATTGTGAAGCAATTGCACTCCAATAAAGATCTATTAAAAAAAAAAAAGATATAGGCATAAAAAAAAATTTCCTCCTTACTTCCTCTGCCCTCAGCTACACCAAATTATTTGTTATTCCTCAAATGGGCCATGCTGTGTATTACACACGCTGTTCCATCTGTCTGTAATGCCCTTTTTTTTTTTTCAGATTTCCAGATCCAAATTTTCAGATTTCTTCCTTTACCACTAGGTTCCCCTATCAATACCTCTTTGGAGCCCTTAGACCCACCCCAACAGAAAGTGGCCGTATCCTCAGTTCATTAACCCTCCAGGGACCTCACCCTGGCTTCTATATCAGTGCTTCTCCATTGTATTGTAATTATTTACAAGCTTGCTACTGCTTTCCCAGTAGGCCTTAAGCCTGGCACAACAGCAAAAAGCAAAATGTATTTTGTTGGATAAAAAAAAGCGCATGGATGATAGCTAATTCACAAAGGTATTGTAAAATGATATGAAAAGATGGAGAGGAAACCCTTCATAAGTTATCAGACACTATAGAATTGCTATTTATATATTTATCTATTTTCTGCCCAAATGCTCAGCATGCAAGCCAGGCCCGACCACACCTAAAGACACTTGGAGGAGGGATGA
This sequence comes from Tursiops truncatus, assembly GCF_011762595.2. NCBI lineage: Eukaryota > Metazoa > Chordata > Mammalia > Artiodactyla > Delphinidae > Tursiops > Tursiops truncatus. The sequence goes on along the minus strand of NC_047037.1, from coordinate 20,434,807 downwards.
AAATTATGCATTTTTGTGATTGAGCTTGTAAAATGTGCAAGACTATGAGCATAATTGGGAATTTAAAGAATACTATCTGATATCAGAAAGCCTGTTACCTACACTGTGAGATAAGACATAAAAAACAAAAAAACATAAAAAACCAAATCTTTGGATAACGAATGATGCAGGATTGCCTAGTGGATGAATGGGTCTTTGGTGCTATAGGAGTTACTGAGTGTGGCGTGCGAAGGCCGTTATGAGGAAGCTGATTTTGAACTAGGTTTTAGGGAAGATTGAAATGAGAAGGGTGGTGACCTTTTAATTGAGGAGGGGGGTGTACCAAGGCTAAGGAAGGAGCTGCCATGTTTTTTTCTATTAAATTTGTTCTACTGTGGGTGCAATGTCTTCTCTGAGATCATCTCTTTCATGGATTTCTCTGGCATTGATCACATGATAAAATTCTGGGCATTCTTCAAGGTTTAGCTCAAATGTTACTAAAAATACCCAGTGGAAGTAATCCCCCCCCCCTTTTCTTTTCCCCTCTGAATTTCCAAGGGCATATCTTGTAGGACCAAGGTCAACTTTACATAACAGAACCACCCTCTCTTCCTTCTTAATAGCTTAAGCAATAGAGGTATTTATTTATTTTTTTACCTCTATTACCTCCACAATCATCAAAGACTCAGGCTCCATTTTATTTTTCTGTTCCTCCCGCTTCCACTTGGGATTTTCTCATCATCCAATGTAGCTGCTGGAGATCTGTTAGGTAGTTAGTCAGACATTAGCAGCAAGGAGGTGACAGCAGCGAAAAGACAATAGGGGAATAGTCAAGTTACACCCCAACCATCTGGGGACCCTCCCCTGACCCACCCAGAACGGGCGAAACTATGGTCGGGTGGTGGGCAACTTAACCTAATAGAGAGAGAGCACGGTAACACGAGGGAACTTCCCCGGGCTGCGCATGCCCAGACTAGACAGGCGTATAACCTAGAGTAAACCCAAACTCATTATACCATCAGTATAATAAAATCTGCATGTGGTTTTGCCTCCCGCCCCGTGGGCTTTTCTTAGCGAATCAAGGGTGAGGGCAGGCGCAATAATGAACTTGTTACATAACTTGGGACTGTTAATCAAATAATGATCCCCTGTCACTCATCCATGATCGCACCCCGCCTCCTCGCAGAATGCTCTTTATAAACACCCTTAAGCCTGTACAACAGGGCAGGTTTCACTTCGCAGAAACAGCCCACTCTCCCTCTGAGAGTGTAACTGTGCTTAATAAACTTTGCCTTGCGCTTAAGCCCGAAGTGGTAGTGTGCAATTCTTTGCTTACTATCACAAGGACCGAGGTTGCTGGTCCGGGTCTTCCACTGACCTTCTCGATTGAAGCTATTTGACCCAACGCACGCCAACCCGGTAACATAACCATCTTGTTTAAGTTTCAGACAGCAGGAAACAGGAAGAGAAGCAAAAAAGAAACATGCCCCTATAAAGAGCTCGCCAAGGAATCCAACTCAACTTTGGCTTTCATTTCATGAACCAGAGCTTCCCATGGCCACATCAGTTGCAAGTGAAGTTAGTAACAAAGCCATACCTAACCACAAGGGTGCCTAAGAACACTTCGAGCTAGAAGAAAAACGGTCTGGTGTTAAGAGGAAGAGGAACATGGATGTTGTATGTCAGTCTCTGCCACAAGCACAGTCTTTTAATGTTTCTTAAGACGTTTATCATTATCTTCTTTCCATGCCAATTATTTGGGACAATGCTTATTCCCGCCCCCCCACCCACCCACCCACCAAACCCTAATTCTTTGAGGGCAAGGGCCATAGTTTATAAATAGTTAAAGGGAATTAGTTAAATCTGTGAAGAGAGAGAACTGGATGGGATCAGGTGGTGTGTGCACTGGAGTACTGGGAGATAAGAAAAGCAATGTAGATTAGGACTAGATTATAAAAGTAAGGAGTAAATGAAAATGCCATTATCTGGGCTTCCCTGGTGGTGCAGTGGTTGAGAGTCCGCCTGCCGATGCAGGGGACACAGGTTCGTGCCCTGGTCTGGGAAGATCCCACATGCCGCGGAGCGGCTGGGCCCGTGAGCCATGGCCACTGAGCCTGCGCGTCCGGAGCCTGTGTTTCGCAACGGGAGAGGCCACAACAGTGAGAGGCCTGCGTACCGCAAAAAAAAAAAAAAAAAAAAAAAAATGCCATTATTAAAAGTTGTAAGCATTTACCTCAATTTCTACAAAGGATAATTAAGGAAATAAAATTGACCTCTCAATTTATTTGAAGTTTGTGTCAGTGCAGTTACAACTAGCAACTTCATTTTTTCTCCAGGAGGAATAAGTAGCTATGATATTGAACTATCCAAAGTGAAAATGGTAAATAAAGGAAATTAGCTGTGCAAAATCTGGTTGTCAAAAAGTCTACACAGAAATGACCCTTCCACATGGGACGTTTCCTTCAAAGAGATAAGATGGAGAACAAAAGAAACAGACATTTACACATTTGACATTTTCTACAAAACTTCCTTTTTTTGGAATCTGCTAGAATGTGCAAGATTTTGCTGTGCTTCATTAAAATATTTATTTTTTATATCAAAGTCCTCATACTAAAAAAGTCTTTCAAGAGCTTTTTAGAATTATGGCCAGCACTTTATTCACTGTGGACAAAGAATCTATTTTCTTAAATCAGTAGCCTTCAAGTTTTTAAAATCATGGACCCTATGGGTAAAACATTTTTTACTCTCCTTACTTATTTATACTTATTTATTTCTAAATTCATGGTGAAATTTATTGTGTATAATAGCAAATATACTCCAATATAGAAATTAAACAAAGGATGATATAAAATATATATTACTAAAATTCCACTATTATCTTCTTACCCCAAAGTGGATCATCTTCACACCTTTACATACCAGAGAACAAACCTCATTTAGCCGCCATTGCCACCTCCCTTCACCCCTCACCTCTATCCCTTTCTCCCCAGAGAGTTGGGAAGACTATTGAGGTTAAGCAGCGGTTTTCAACTTTTTGGACTCAGGAATACTTTACACTCTTTTTTTTTCAATTTGAAGTATAATTGATTTACAATATTATATTAGTTTCAGGTGTACAACATAGTGATTCAGGTATATATATATATATATATATTTTTTTTTTTTTTCAGTTCTTTTCCAGTATAGGTTATTACAGCATATTGAATATAGTTCCCTGTGCTATACAGTAAATCCTTGTTGTTTATTTTATATATAGTGGTGTGTATCTGCTAATCCCATACTCCTAATTTATCCCTCCCCAATCGTTTTCCCCTTTGGTAACAATAAGTTTGTTTTCTATGTCTGCGAGTCTATTTCTGCTTGTAACTAAGTTCCCTTGTATTATTTTTAAAATTCCACATATAAGTGATATCATATTTTTTTTTCTCTGTCTGACTTACTTCACTCTGTATGATAAGCTCTAGGTCCATCCATGTCGCTACAAATGGCAATATTTCATTCTTTTTTATGGCCAAGTAATATTCCATTGTGTGTGTGTATGCCACATTTTCTTTATCCATTTATTTTTTGATGGGAACTTAGGTTGCTTCCATGTCTTGGCTATTGTAAATAATGTTGCAATGAACATGGAGGGCATGTATCTTTTTGAATTAGCATTTTCTCTTTTCTGAATATATGGGAATTGCTGGATCATATGGTAGTTTTATTTTTAGTTTTTTTTAAGGAACCTCCATACTGTTTTCCATAGTGACTGCACCAATTTACATTCCCACCAACAGTGTAAGAGGGGAATCCCTTACAGTCTTACAAAACAGTTGAGGACTCTGAAAACTTGTTTATGTGGATCTTATCTATAAATATTTATCATATTAGAAATGAGTGCAGCATTCAGCCTTTGAGATATTTTGTTTAGGTTGAAGTAGATCCAGAAAACCTGGCTTCACATGGATATGTCATTGGAAAAAGGAGGACTTCTTGGACCCCTTGGAAAGACCCTAGGAATCCGCTGGGAGTCCTTGGACCACACTGAGAACTGTTGAGATGAAATAATAGGTAGCTACAAATTGTTAAAAACCAAAAAAAGAATCCAAACAGGATCCCTTTTATGGTGGAGGGAAATACAAAATTTGTTTAAATACATTATTATTTGTTTTGAAGACTCAATTCCATCAGTTTGTAGAGCATATTTTATTATACTGACATCTGTATGCTTCTGTTTAAAATGAGGATCCAGAATGCAAGTCTTGCTTGCAGAGTTCTGAGAAAGAAGAGAGTTCTGTCCAATAGCATCTATAAGTCTGTTAAACATCTACTGCCTGCTTCATTTTAGAAAAGACAATGTCTTTACTTAAAAGTCATATATAAATGAGATAATGAATGTGAAAGTGTTTAATCTCCCCTTCCCTCCCTCTTGTCACAGCCGCTCTGGGTAAAGCCCTCCAGAAAGAAAACTAATCTTTTGAGGAGAGGTCTTTCTTCTAATTAAAAATATATGTAAACATACATACACACATCCACACCCAAAAATGTCTTAGGAAAAACACATTTTCTTTTTAGCTGACCTGGTAGTCTGCTGAAGGAAGATATGCAGGTTTGGGCCTGTTTTCACTCTTAATTATGATTCAGTGTCATTTATGCAGTTGAAGGAGGCTCAGTGTGGCATAAAACAGAGCCTGGCAGAGGACACAAATTTTCATGAGTCCCTTGGAATATTCCTGAGGCCTTTGGATACGGATGGTAACCTGCTAATTCTATGTCTGGGCCACCACCGTTTTGAAGGGACACATGCTTTGCTTAGATATGTCGAATTACATTCCATACTGTATGGATGAGACAGTGCGGGAATCTTCCTCTCCCTTCCTTTAACTAGTTCCGGCCTTTCTTTATGAAGTCACACCACCGTCACATGTAGTTTATTAGTCTCCTATTGCTGCTACATCAAACTACTACAGAGTCATAACTTAGTAGCTTAAACAATACAAATTTATTATTTTACTGTTCTGTGGATCAGACATGGGTCTCAATGGGCTAATATCAAGGTGTCAGTGTGGCTGCCTTCCTTTATGGAGATTCCATTTCCTTACCTTTTCCAGCTTTTGGAGGCCACCTAAATTGCTTAGCTCATATGCTCCCTTCCTTCATTTTCAAGGTCAGCAATGTAGCATCACTCTGAGCTTTCATATCTTTTTCTAACCTCAGCTGTGAAAGTTTTTCTGTTTTTAAAGACTCATGTGATTAGACTGAGCTCACCCAAATAATTCAGGATTATCCCTCCATTTCAATATCTGTACCCTTATTTACATCTGCAAAGTCCCTCATGCCATGTGAGGTAACATCTTCACAGGGTCCAGGGACCAGGGCATGGACGTCTTTGGGGGCCATTATTCTGCCTAACACACTCAAATAAATCTCAGTGGTTTTAGTTTTGTTAACCCCCATTTTTAAACCATCAAAGCAAAAAAGGGAAGCTAGAAGAGGAGAAGAAATCTATGGAAAAATAGTATTGATGTCATCAACTGCAAGTTGGAAAACACATATTTAAAAATCTATTATCCCATATATATTAGGTTAAAACTTTAGGATTCCCTAATCAATAGTGTTTGTTATATAGTCAATTTTACTGTAAGAAAGACAAATGTCTGCACTTCACAGTCAGCTCATGTACCATTTGATTCACTGGTTGCTATGGAGATCACCCATTTTAAGTAAATATTAGACAGTATATAGATCTGCATAAGATGATGTGATGTGAATGGGCATGCATTCTGAGGTCTTTCTTGTTCCTTAAAAAAGGTGTCTTTTCCTTTTATCGATTTTTTAGCTGAACTCTTACCTCATTTTCTTTTGCTTTATAGAACTTTTCAGATGTTAGACTGACATATATATTTTATTTACACCTTAAAATGTCTCTATGAAGATGGAAACTCCCACTTCCTGATTTTGTTCAAATTGTTGAAATTAATATAAAGACAACATTCTTAGACAAATTTTAAGTAGGTTAACTTAAGTTAATTAACATTATTTAGAGACTGTATTCAATCTGAAAAATATGTATTTTTTTTTCAGATTTATTGAAGTATAATTGACAAATACAGTTGTAATATATTACATGACATCATCCAACGATGATGATGATTTGATATATGTATACATTGTGAAATGATTACCACAATCAATTTACTTAAAATATATACTACCTCACATAGTTACCCTTTTTTAAAAATGAGAATGCTTAAAATCTACTCTCTTAGCGGATTTCAAGTATACAATACAATATTATTAACTATTAACTATGGCCACCAAGCTGTATGTTAGATCCTCAGAACTTACTCATTTATAACTGAAAGTTTGTATACTTTGACCAATATACCCTCATTTCCCCCATCCCCACACCTCTGGTAACTACCACGCTACTATTTGTTTCTATGAGTTTGACTTCCTTGTTGTTGTTGTTTTTTTTGGTTTCCACATGTAAGTGATACCATGTAGTATTTGTTTTTCTTTCCTGGCTTATTTCACATAGAACAGTGCCCTCAGGGTTCATCCATGTTGTTTCAGATGGCAGGATTTTCTTCTTTTTCAAATGAATTTCGAAGATTACATACTTAATATGTATAAGCATTATATGCAGTTCATAAGTCTACAAAATGCAATATTAATTTGCTGGATGGATCAGGGGTAAACCATGCATAACTTAGATAACTGGCAAGGTTATCATTCAGAATTGAAGGAGTGAGAAATAATTTCTCAGAAAAGCAAAAACTATAGGAGTTCATCACCACTAAACCAGCCTTACAAGAAATGTTAAGGGGACTTCTTTAAATGGAAAAGAAAAGGCCATAACTAGAAACAAGAAAATTATGATTTAAAAAATTTCACTGGTAAAAGCAAACATGTAACAAGGGTAGTGGATCAACCACCTATAAATCTAGTATAACGCTTAAAAGACAAAAGTGGAAAAACCGTCTATAGCTAAAATAATTAGTTAAGCAACACGCAAAATTAAAAAATGTAAAATATGACATCAAAAACGTAAAACGTTTGGGGGAGTACTAAAAATGTGCACAATGTACTCAAACTTAAGTGACCATCAACTTAAAATAGACTGCTAAATACATAGATTTTTATATATGAACTTCATGGTAACTACAAACCCCAAACCTATAACATATAAACAAAAAATGAAGAGAAAGGAATGCAAACTTAATACTAAAGAAAGCCATAAAATCACAAGAAAAGGGAACAAGAGAAGAAAGGAACAGAGTACTACAAAAACAACCAGAGAACAATAAACAAAATGGCAATAAGTACATACCTATCAATAATTACCTTAAATGGAAATAAAATAAATGCTCCAATCAAAAGACATAATGTGGCTGAATGGATAAAGGAGACCCATATATATGCTGCCTACAACAGACTCATTTCAGACTTAAGGACACATACAAACTGGAAGTGAAGGGATGCAAAAAGATATTCCATGGAAACAAAAAGAAAACTAGGGTAGAAAGCTGATATGACAATACTCATATCAGACAAAATAGACTTTAAAGCAAAGATTGTAACATGAGACAAAGAAAGGCATCAGATTGTGAAAAAGAGGTCAATCCAATAAGAGGATATAAAAATTGTAAATATCTATGTACCCAACATAGGACCACCTAAATACCTAAAGCAAATATTAACAAACATAAAGGGAAACACAATATTAATAGGGGAATTTAACACCCCACTGACATCAATGGAGAGCTCATACAGACAGAAAATCAATAAGGAAATTTTAGCCTTAAATGACACATCAGATCAGACACACTTATTAGATATATACCAAGCACTCCACCCAAAAGCAGCAGAATACACATTCTTTTCAAGTGCCCATGGAATAGATCACAGAATAGGTCACATGTTAGTCCACAAAACAAGTTTCAATAAGTTTAAGAAGATTGAAATCATATCAAGCACCTTTTCTGACCACAGTGGTATAAAACTAGAAATCAACTGCAAGAAGAAAACTAAAAAAAACATAAGCACATGCAGGCTAAACAACAAGCTTCTAAACAGTCAATGGGTTAATGAAGAAATCGAAGAGACAAATGAAAATGGAAATACAATTTTTCAAAATCTGTAGTGGGGAAAAGACAATCTTTTCAATAAATATTGGGAAAACTGGACAGTTACATGCAAAAAAAATGAAACTGGAACACTTTCTTATACTATATACAAAAATAAATTCAAAATGAATTAGATGTAAATGTAAGAACTGAAACCATAAAACTCCTGGAAGGAATCATATACTCTTTGACATGTCTTGGCAATATTTTTTTGTATATGTCTCCTCAGGCAAGAGCAGCAAAAGCAAAAATAAACAAATGGGACTACAGCAAACATTAATTTGAAAAGATACATGCACCTCTATGTTCATTGCAGCATTATTTACAACAGGCAAAATATGAAAGCAACCTAAATGTCATTGGTGGATGAATGGATTAAGACGATGTGGTATGTATATATAGTGGCATATTACTAAGCCATAAAAAAGAATGAAATCTTGCCCTTTTTGACAACATGGTTGGAGCTAGAGGGTATTATACTAAGTGAAATAAGTCAGACAGACAAAGACAAATAACATATGATTTCACTTATATGTGGAATCTAAAAATCAAAACAAACAAAGAAAACAAAATAGAAACAGACTCATAGTTACAGAGACAAACTGGTGGTCTCCAGAGAGGAGTGTAAGGGGATGGGTAAAATATGTGAAGGGGATTAAGAGGTACAAACTTCTAGTTATAAAATAAGTCACAAGGTTGTAATGTACAGCACAGGGAATGTAGTCAATAGTATTGTAATAACTTTGTATGGTGACATAAGTTACTAGATTTATTGTGGTAATTAACTTGCAATATATATAAATGTAGAATCATTATGTTGTACACCTGAAACTAATATAACATTGTATGCCAACTATAGTTCACTAAAAAATAAAAAGGAAAAAAGATTTATACATGAATCATAGGCAAAATATTCTACTTTTGTTTTTCTGTTTTCAAACTGTATGTGAATGTAATAATGCTATAAGTATTGTTCTGTGCTTTGCATTTTGATCCAGCATTATATTTATAAGATTCATCTGTGTTATTGTGAGTAAATTTAAATTGTTTATTTTCATTGCTCTGCAGTGCTCCATTTCATGAATATACCAAAATTTACTTATTCATACTACTCTTGATGGACTTGAGTTGTTTTTAGTTTACATACCTTTCTTCATTGTAGACACCAGACTGGAATTGCTGTGTTACAGTATATAGACAGCGATTTTTGTGCTTGACTATATGTTGTCAAAGTGTTTGCCAAAGTGCTTGTGTCAATTGCACTCATACCAGCCCTATGTGAACATTTCTGTTGCTCCCCATTCTTGTTAACGCTTGACATTGTTGGGATTTTAATTTTTTAAATAATCTGATGTGTGTTTAATGTTTTCCATTATACTTTTAATTAGCATTTTCCTATTTCTAAATAAGTTGGGTAGTTTTTCTTTTGTTTACAAGGTATTCATATATCTTATTTTATGAAGTGCACACTGAGGTCATTTTCTCATCTAGTTTTCCATTTTCTTTGTTTGGTTTGTAGTTCTTTATATATTATGGAAACGATTATTTAGCCTCTTACCTTTGTTGCGAATATTATCTCCACTTCTGTGGGTTACCTTTTTACTCTCTTAATAGTGTTATTGAGAAACAGAATTTGTTAATTTTAATGAAGTTCAATTTCTCACTTTTTACTTTTTTGTTACTTCTATTTTTGGTTAGTTTTTTTCCAAGAGAGTATGTTTTGTTCTGTCCCTATCCCAAAGTGAAGAAGATGCCCTTCCCTATTAGGTGTGAAAAGGAGAACAGTAAAGCTTCCAGGAGATAACTAAGGAGAGTCTCTTTATGACCAGGGGATAGAAAGATTTCTTAAATAAGAGGCGAAAATATCTGTAATCTTAGTTTATTTTGTGTACAGTGTAAGGTCAGGGTCCATTTTTTTTTCCATAGAGACACCAAATGTCATAGTACAATTTATTGAATATGATTCTTTTCCCACTGCTGTGCATGCTACCTTTGTCATGAAAGTTTCATTCTGTTCTATTGGCCTATTTGTCTAATTTATGCCAACTAAACACTCTTTTAATTGAGAACTGATGGAGCAAGTGCTTCCACCTTGTTCTTCCTCTTCAAGAGTGTCTTAGCTATATATCTTTTTTTTACATTTCCATATACATTTTAGAAATAGTTTGTCAAGTTACACAAAATATCCTGTTGATATTTGATTGAGATTATATTAAGTCTGTAGAGCAATATGGGCAGAATTCAATATCTAGTCTTCCAACATAGAAACATAGATATACATCCATTTTTGTGAGTCTTTTTTAATGTTTCTAAAAAACGTTTTGTAATTTTTCCTTATATGTGTTTCATTAGACTTATTCCTAAGCAATTCATGTTTTTGATGCTATTGTCAATGGATTTTTTAAAGTTATATTTTTTGTTTGTAGATGATGTATAAGAATGCATTAAATTTAGGTAGTAATTTTTTATTCAGCAAACTTACTAACTCTCATTAATTACAGTAATTTATGTGTCTATTCTCTATGTAAATGATTATGATATTTTAGAACAATGACAGTCTTCTTTGTTTCTTAAAAAAATTTTCACTAGTTATTTCTTTTTTTTCTTATTGCACCAATTATGACATAATTAAAATGTTTAATAGAAGTCTGTGTAGCGAACATCTTTATGTTGTTCCCCAACTGAAAGTGAAAATTTGTTATGTTCCATCACTTATTATGATGCTTGCTATGGGTTTTTTGTAGATATTCTTTTTCAGTATTTCAAAGATCTCTTCTATTTTGGCCAGCTCAAAGTTGGTTTTGCTTTTTTTTTTAAATCATTAACACATGGTAAATTTTACCAATGTGTTTTCTACATCTGTTAAGATGATTGCATAATTTTTATTCCTTCATCTGTTTATGTAGTAAATTGCATTAAATCTCTAGTATTATTTTATTTTAATTTTTTATTCTTTCATTGTTATCATATATTATATGTCAGGTGATATACGAGGCATTGGAAATATAAAGATGAAGAAGCTTTGTTCCAGCCCAAGGTGTTCTTGTTCTAGTGGAGAACATATAGGACTGGGTAATTATACAAGGTGACACTTGGTATGAGAGAAGCAAGAGAGGAGCTGGCTCTGTGCCAGAGTATGGGCTGGATCATGGCACCTGGAGGAGGAACCGTTTCGAGATGGGCCTTGAAGGCTGAAGACAAAAGAAGGAAAAGTCATTCCAGAGAGATGAAATGGCATAGGCAATAGCATGCTCAGGAAATAGTAAGGACTTCAGGGCCATGGGAAAAGACAGGAGGAGACAGATTTAAAAGACATTTTGTAGGTAGAATTGATAAATCTTGTTCATTTGAATATAAGAGTTGACAAAGGCAATGTAAGGATGTTGCCAGAGATGACCTTGAGGTTTGGACTTCTGGGTTAATCAGTATAGGGGATATTTAGTTCTGAGCATAGTGAGCTCTTGAGGTGAGTGTGTGGAACTTACCTGAAGGTACTGGCTGCGCTACTAAGATTCTAGTCTGAGATTTAGGGGGTGGCTGCTAATAGAGGTTTGGGCTGCTTCTTATGGTCGTGGGCCCTCACCAAGTAACTTCCTGTTGTAGAGAGAGCATCTAAGTTTGATCTGTGGGTCAAAGAGCATGACAGAATGCATTTATTCTACATTAATTTTAGGTTTTAAAGAACAGATGCTCTGTTTTGCTTTGGGAATTTTATTGAAGAGAAATCTGAGAGAAAGAAAATTATAGTATATGTATTCTCCTTTAAGTATAATTTAAATTGAGAAAAGGAATTTACAGTAAAGTTCTTTAGAAGGAAGGGAAATAGAATAATCAAAACACTTCATGGAAGATACGGCATAACCCTTTGTATTCTTTTACAACCCCTGTATTTTTACAAAACTTCAGTGGAATTTAAAAAAATGGGCAATTTCAGGATAATGGTAATGGGTGTTTTCCCTGATTGTTAGAGGATAAAATAGAATCACTTGCAGCCTGACAGAAGACATGTAAAAAGAGATATCCAGGGGCCTTGATGTTATCCATACTGTTTATTAGAACTTTAATTATTTGCTTGATATCACTTCAATGGAATTTTCTTATTGGTTAAAGAGTCTAGTGTCAAATTTAAAAGCACTAGAATTAGGGCTTTAGGGAGTTACGTGGTCCTGATAATATTCTGTACTTGATCATAACTACATTCACTTTGCAAGATTCATTAAGCTATACATTTAAGATCTACGGGTATTTTGGATATATTTTATACATCAATAAAATGTTTACTAAAAAAAGCAATAGTGGGACTTCCCTGGCGGTCCAGTGGGTAAGACTCCGCACTCCCAATGCAGGAGGCTCGGGTTTGATCCCTGGTCAGGGAACTTGATCCTGCATGCATGCTGCAACTGAGTCTGCATGCCACAACTAAGAAGTCTGCATGCCGCAACTAAGAGTCCGCATACCTCAACTAAGAAGTCCACATGCCATAACTAAAGATCTCACGTGCCACAATGAAGATCCCAAGTGCTGCAGCTAAGACCCGGAGTGGCCAAAAATAAATAGTAAATAAAATAAATTAAACAGACAAACAAAACCCCAAAAAAGCAATGGTACATGTTTCAGATATACATAATTTGGTTATTTCTTATGCTTTTATTTATTTATTTATTATTATTATTTTTTGCGGTATGTAGGCCTCTCACTCTTGTGGCCTCTCCTGTTGTGGAGCACAGGCTCCAGATACGCAGGCTCAGCGGCCATGGCTCACGGGCCTAGCCGCTCCGCGGCATGTGGGATCTTCCCAGACCGGGACATGAACCCGTGTCCACTGCATCGGCAGGCAGACCCTCAACCACTGTGCCACCAGGGAAGCCCCCTTATGCTTTTTTTTAAAAAGTACGTGTTCTGCAGTGAAATAATTTGATTAGAAATTTTACATACTATTACTCGTTTTTGTCTGTTAGATTTGCATATGTTTTCATGTAGTCACATAAAAATTGCATTGCACCAAGCAAACTGATTTGAAAAATACAGAATGTGCTCTATGTGTGTCACGTGATTTAAGGTTTTCCAAACAGTGTTCAGAGATTCCATTTATGTACCCAAACTGCAAACTAAAGCTTAGAAAAATGCTTCCCTGAGGTGAAGTTAACTTGCCTGGGACAGAAGACTTTTTAAGGATGCCAGTTTGCCCACTGTATGGCCAAGTGTTTATTCAGCTGAGGCTTGGATGAAAGCCACCACATCAATGTCACAGTCTCAGCACATGTGAGGAAAATACATGTGATACATAGCAAATTAGGTGTCATGCTCCGGGAAGGGTGGAATGGGATTGATTTGCCACTTTTAGCAATGCTCTTTTACTGTCAGCTGTGGCTTTGAGGAAAGCATTAGAGATTCTTGTCACAGATGTTTCTTTCATAAACTGTTGTGGGAGAATGACGTTCTGCAAAAATGGTTTACTACTCTTCTTTCTTCTCTTGGGGAAACAAAGTATGCTCACCATCCTAGCCAAATGGACTCAAGGAGCGCTCTTCATTTCTCCCACAATAGCATTAAGGATCATGACATTTACAAAGTTGACTTTAGAACTTAGCTGGCAAATGTAGCATGTTGAGGTATTTATTCAATGTATGTGCCATGGAGGAGGTTTGTAAGACTCATTATGGGGGAGGTAGAAACCAGCCCTTTGGGTGTTTATTAAAAAATGTTTGTACAATTTTTATTTAATGGTTCACAATTGATTAAAGTAATTCATCTTTTTAGCATATTATACTCCACACAAACTATGGAATTACAAGAAGTTAAGAATTCTTTCTAGCTCAGCTATTGATGTTTATAAGATGATGAAATTTATGAAGAACAATACTGGTATGAAAAAACATGATAAAACTCTTTGATGGTAATTTTAAACTTAAGGGGCAAGAGCTGCATATCCACTGCGAACTTTAATTCATCACTTCCATTGGGTATAATTTTCACTGAGAATTTGGTGAGTAACTGTAACCATTCTCTACATAGTATTTTCCTGCTGAACAAAAATACAGTTACTATAGCAACTGCAACATCACATAGGATCTAAGCGATAGAAAGAATATTTTACAAAAGTGTGTTATCCATGTGTCCTATTAATTTTTCTACTTTATACTATGGGCGAGTCAGAATATTTTCCTTTGATGCTATGTGGATATCCAGTATTAAATTATTCATTAAAGGTTTTTATTTTTAAATGTTCCAGATTGCCTACAGAAGTTTTTCTCTATTTTAAATATAAGTGCATACCAATTGAGGTACGTAAAATGTCACTTGCCAATTTAAATAATGAAGATTAAAATAGGGCAATTGCCTGTTTCTTTAAAGTGAGTTGATTACTTTTTAAATTTATGTGAAAAAATAATGCACCATATTGTTTTGAGGTGTAAGGAAAGCAAACCATATTAAGGCAGGTCATATTGCTGGTTGAAACATTTTGTCCTCTTCCACCAGGTTGCAAATATGAAGTCTTAAATGTTTATTTTGAAAGACTCCCATCCTCTTTGCTGACAGGGAACTTAAATTTTTGATTAATTGAGTGTAAATGAATGAGAAACAGATGGTGAAAATATTTTTGATACACATGAGTTTAAAGTTATATTTTCCTTTTTTTTTTTTTTTTAAACACAAACATGTAGCAATTTACTCATTCTGAGGTCTGGATGGTTTCCTCTACGAAGCAGAAACATGCCATGGAGCTTTTCTGTATAATTACCTCCCAAGTCTATGCTTCAGAGTATCTGTTCTTATTGCACTTTGGAGTCTGTTTATTCGGTGGAAAGTGTTTTCCAAAAATCATCTTTAGAACTGTTAGTTTTGTGAAAGAGGCTGTGTTCTCTGGAAGTTTTGCTAGATAACAGGTTCACTGAACTAGGGTGGAAGTAGCCTCAAATTCTTTTTTTATTTGATACTCTTCCTTTGTGAGTTCCAAATTCACATGGTTCATGACCGTGATTTAAAATCTGAAGGTCACTGAGGAGAGATTGAGAGAGATGTTTGGAGTGACTCTTCTCTAAGAAATACTGTAATATCTTACTTAAAAAAGATTCAAACTAGAATTGTTGGAGCCACAAAAGACTTTTTTTTAGAGGCAATGCCTGTAACATAAACTGAGGGCCATTTTTGATGAAAAGTGTCTCACAAAGTTAGAAAAAATTCAACAAATAAAAGCTTGTGTGATGGTTATAAAACATTCGTTGACTTGAATTTGTATGCATATTATTTCAGAAGTGTGTGGATTCATAGTCCAAACGGGCACTTTGACATGGTAGTTTACATGTTTGTGTCAGGTTCCACTCCAATAGTGATTCACAGTCAAACACTTGTGTGCTAGAGATTAGCATAAAGGAAGTACCAGCCTTATCATTACTTTCTTCTTCCCCAGTACAAAAAAGGGATTTGGGGCTTCCCTGGTGGCGCAGTGGTTGAGAGTCTGCCTGCCGATTCGGGGAACGCGGGTTCGTGCCCCATTCCGGGAAGATCCCACATGCCGCGGAGCGGCTGGTCCCGTGAGCCGTGGCCTCTGAGCCTGCACATCCGGAGCCTGTGCTCCACAACGGGAGAGGCCACGGCAGTGAGAGGCCTGCGTACCGCAAAAAAAAAAAAAAAAAAAGGGATTTGTTTCAGTCTGTAGAATTGGTACTTGACCTCTTCATTTACAGGCTGCTTGACTGTTGTAGATATCTGCTTTCTTCCACCACTTCCTTAAAGAAAACACAAGTCAGCTTTAGATATTCACATTTAAATTCTCTTACTTTATTTATTTATTTATTTATTGCGGTACGCGGGCCTCTCACTGCTGTGGCCTCTCCCGTTGCGGAGCACAGGCTCCGGACGCGCAGGCTCAGCGGCCATGGCTCACGGGCCCAGCCGCTCCGCAGCATGTGGGATCTTCCCAGACCGGGGCACGTACCCGCGTCCCCTGCGTTGAAGAGTTTTGGTTATTGGTGATAAATCTTGAGATTAATTTCCATTTGAAATAGTGATAAGTAAAAGGAGACTTGCACAAGCTTCTCTTTCCCCATAATGCCATGCCAGGAAGTGGATGAAAATTGGGTTGAATTGGGTGAATTTTTGGCATCTGTGATAGATCTTGTGTATAATTTCCATTTCAGATAATGATAGAATAGCATGAACTTCGCACAATCCTTTTCTTTCATACCATGTACGGTAATGTTGAAAAAACCTTGACTGAATCAGCAGACGAGCAGGTGTGGGTATTCTCGGGATTTTAGAGGCTAATTTTAACTTCCCCAAAGCTGTATGCTCACCAGGGCTGTGTGTGTGTGTGCGTGCGTGTGTGTGTGTGTGTGTGTGTGTTTTAACAGCAGAAGCTGATGAATGGAATGAAAGTATATGCTGGTTGCTAGGCTTACTGATACTGGGCTTACTTACTACTTTACTGCTGGAAATCACTCAGACCATGCATATATACAGCAGACATTCCAGTTCGGCTGGCCTTGAAGATAGATTTGTTTCTCTAAATGCCTTGTCTGGAAGTTAAGGCTATGAATGACCCCTAGGTAATGGTGTTATATTATGTCCTACGTCCTTGTCATTTAGTCCTCCTCCAAACAAGAGGATGAGATGCAGAAACTGCTTGATTCAAAAGGACATATGTGCTCTTTCGTAATATATTTTTAAATTAAAATAAAAATAATTAATTAAATAACTGCTCAGTAAGGAGTGGTTGGTCATAACAAAATACAAGATATGAAGAAATAAGAAACCCAGATGTCATCAAATTTTTTTTTTTTTTTTTTTTTTTTGGATCCCCGTTAGGGATAGCAAACTTACACAAAGCTAGTGCCAGTTCATGTCATTACCTTTCTACGGTTCACCAGGATTTTCATTCAGGGGCCAACCAATGGACTTGTTGACTCTCAATGATCTCATTAGCAACCTGCCTCATCTTCTGTTGTGCCCTACACTTGCTGTGGTGAGGCAGTCAGGGCTGATCCTTCTTGGGCCGAGGCTGCTACTACTAAACAGCAACCACCAAAGAAGTGTTGATGCCAGTAGCATCTCTACTGTCAAGACGTTTTCCTAAGTAAGAAAAGACACCTGCTTCTCTCTAACTCTTCTGACTTAACAGTTCAGGTCAATTCATATCCACTAAGGATTGGACCTAAACTGACTGCCCAGAAGTGTTAAGACCCCCCCAGATATCAGACACACCTTCTGCACTATTTCTCATTCTCCTCTATCTTCAACTCCTTCTCCCAAACCTCGATCCCTGGCTTCTTAAGGGGACCAGCTTTGGACAAGCTTCGTATATTCAGAAGAATTTGTAAACTGTTTAAGAAGTGACTTTTCAACTGGTCCTTACCTTTTTTAAACGAATCCAGTTTTTTTTCAATTAACCTGACCCACTTTAATCACTCATTATTCCACAATCACAAAGTCAATTCATACTGAAAATATTTTCTTAGATAACAGAAAATTAGAAAATTCTAGAGTAACAAGGCAATCTTTGCTTTGAAATTCTTTCAGTCTTTTAATGAATTATTTTAAATATTTTCTCATCAACTCTGTTTTTTTTAAACATCTTTATTGTAGTATAATTGCTTTACAATGGTATGTTAGTTTCTGCTTTATAACAAAGTGAATCAGCTGTACATACATATATCCCCATATCCTCTCCCTCTTGCATCTCCCTCCCACCCTCCCTATCCCACTCCTCTAGGTGGTTACACAGCACCGAGCTGATCTCCCTGTGCTATGCAGCTGCTTCCCACTAGCTATCTATTTTACATTTGGTAGTGTATATATGTCCATGCCACTCTCTCACTTCGTCCCAGCTTACCCTTCCCCCTCCCCGTGTCCTCAAGTCCATTCTCTACATCTGCGTCTTTATTCCTGCCCTGCCCCTATGTTCTTCATAACCACTTTTTTTTTAGACTCCATATTTATATATTAGCATACAGGATTCGTTTTTGACTTTCTGACTTACTTCACGCTGTATGACAGACTCGAGGTCCAACCACCTCACTACAAACAACTCAATTTCGTTTCTTTTTATGGCTGAGTAATATTCCACTGTATATATGTGCCACATCTTTTTTTTTTTTACATCTTTAATGGAGTATAATTGCTTTACAATGGTGTGTTAGTTTCTGCTTTATAACAAAGTGAATCAGCTATACATACACATATGTTCCCATATCTCTTCCCTCTTGTGGCTCCCTCCCTCCCACCCTCCCTATCTCACCCTTCTAGGTGGTCACAAAGCACTGAGCTGATCTCCCTGTGCTATGCGGCTGCTTCCCACTGCTATCTATTTTACGTTTTGTAGTGTATATACGTCCATGGCACTCTCTCTTTGTCCCAGCTTACCCTTCCCCCTCCCCATATCCTCAAGTCCATTCTCTAGTAGGTCTGTGTCTTTATTCCCATCTTACCCCTAGTTCTTCATGACCATTTTTTTGTTTTGTTTTTTTCTTAGATTCCATATATATGTGTTAGCATACGGTATTTGTTTTTCTCTTTCTGACTTACTTCACTCTGTATGACAGACTCTAGGTCCATCCACCTCACTACAAATAACTCAATTTCATTTCTTTTTATGGCTGAGTAATATTCCATTGTATATATGTGCCACATCTTCTTTATCCATTCAACCGATGATGGACACTTAGGTTGCTTCCATCTCCGGGCTATTGTAAATAGAGCTGCAATGAACATTTTGGTACATGACTCTTTTTGAATTATGGTTTTCTCAGGGTATATGCCCAGTAGTGGGATTGCTGTGTTGTATGGTGTTCTATTTTTAGTTTTTTACGGAACCTCCATACTGTTCTCCATAGTGGCTGTACCAATTTACATTCCCACCAACAGTGCAAGAGGGTCCCCTTTTCTCCACACCCTCTCCAGCATTTACTGTTTGTAGATTTTTTGATGATGGCCATTCTGACTGGTGTGAGATGATATCTCATTGTAGTTTTGATTTGCATTTCTCTAATGATTAGTGATGTGGAGCATCCTTTCATGTGTTTGTTGGCAGTCTGTATATCTTCTTTGGAGAAGTGTCTATTTAGGTCTTCTGCCCATTTTTGGATTGGGTTGTTTGTTTTTTTGATATTGAGCTGCATGAGCTGCTTGTAAATTTTGGAGATTAATCCTTTGTCAGTTGCTTCATTTGAAAATATTTTCTCCCATTCTGAGGTTTCTCTTTTTGTCTTGTTTATGGTTTCCTTTGCTGTGCAAAAGCTTTTAAGTTTCATTAGGTCCCATTTGTTTATTTTTGTTTTTATTTCCATTTCTCTGGAAGGTGGGTCAAAAAGGATCTTGCTGTGATTTATGTCACAGAGGGTTCTGCCTATGTTTTCCTCTAAGAGTTTTATACTGTATGGCCTTACATTTAGGTCTTTAATCCATTTTGAGTTTATTTTTGTTTACGGTGTTAGGGAGTGTTCTAATTTCATTCTTTTCCATGTAGCTGTCCAGTTTTCCCAGCACCACTTATTGAAGAGGCTGTCTTTTCTCCATTGTATATTCTTGCCTCCTTTATCAAAAATAAGGTGACCGTATATGCGTGAGTTGATCTCTGGGCTTTATATCCTGTTGCCTTGATCTATATTTCTGTTTTTGTGCCAGTACCATACTGTCTTGGTTACTGTAGCTTTGTGGTATAGTCTGAAGTCAAGGAGCCTGATTCCTCCGGCTTTTCTTTCTCAAGATTGCTTTGACTATTTGGGGTCTTTTGTGTTTCCATACAAATTGTGAAATTTTTTGTTCTAGTTCTGTGAAAAATGCCATTGGTAGCTTGATAGGGATTTCATTGAATCTGTGTTTTGGATAGTATAGTCATTTTCACAATGTTGATTCTTCCAATCCAGGAACATGGTCTCTCTCTCCATCTGTTCATATCATCTTTAATTTCTTTCATCAGTGGTCTTTTGTATCCTTAGATAGGTTTATTCCTAGGTATTTTATTCTTTTTGTTGCAATTGTAAATGGGAGTGTTTCCTTAATTTCTCTTTCACATTTTCATCATTAGTGTATAGGAATGCAAGAGATTTCTGTGCATTAATTTTGTATCCTGCAACTTTACCAAATTCATTGATTAGCTCTAGTAGTTTTCTGGCAGCATCTTTAGGATTCTCCATGTATAGTATCCTATCATCTGCAAACAATGACAGTTTTACTTCTCCTTTCTGATTTGGATTCCTTTTTTTTCTATTTCTTCTCTGATTGCTGTGACTAAAACTTCCAAAACTATGTTGAATAGTAATGGTGAAAGTGGGCAACCTTGTCTTGTTACTAATATTAGTGGAAATGGTTTTCGTTTTTCACCTTTGAGAACAATGTTGGTGGTGGGTTTGTCATATGTGGCTTTTACTATGTTGAGGTAAGTTTCCTCTATACCTACTTTCTGGAGGGTTTTTATCATAAATGGGTGTTGAATTTTGTTGAAAGCTTTTTCTGCATCTATTGACATGATCATATGGTTTTTTTCCTTCAATTTGTTAATATGGTGTTTTACATTGATTGATTTGCATATATTGAAGAATCCTTGCATTCCTTGATAAAACCCACTTGATCATGGTGTATGATCCTTTTAATATGCTGTTGGATTCTGTTTGCTAGTATTTTCTTCAGGATTTTTGCATCTATATTCATCAGCGATATTGGCCTGTTTCCTTTCTTTGTGACATCTTTTGCTGGCTTTGGTATCAGGGTGATGGTGGCCTCATAGAATGAGTTTGTGAGTGTTCCTCCCTCTGCTATATTTTGGAAGAGTTTGAGAAGGATAGGTGTTAGCTCTTCTTTAATCTTTGATAAAATTCACCTGTGAAGCCATCTGGTCCTGGACTTTTGTTTGTTGGAAAATTTTTAATCACAGTCTCAATTTCAGTGCTTGTGATTGGTCTGTTTATATTTTCTGTTTCTTCCTGGTTCAGACTCGGAAGGTTGTGCATTTCTAAAAATTTGTCCATTTCTTTCAGGTTGTCCATTTTATTGGCTTATAGTTGCTTGTAGTAATCTCTAATCATCCTTTGTATTTCTGCAGTGTCCGTTGTTACTTCTCCTTTTTCATTTCTAATTCTATAGATTTGAGTTTTCTCCCATTTTTCTTGATGAATCTGGCTAACAGTTTATCAATTTTTTTTTATCTTCTCAAAGAACCAGCTTTTAGTTTTATTAATCTTTGCTATTGTCTCCTTCATTTCTTTTCCATTTATTTCTGATCTGATCTTTATGATTTCTTTCCTTCTGCTAACTCTGGGTTTTTCTTGTTCTTCTTTCTCTGTAATTGCTTTAGTTATAGGGTTTGGTTGTTTATTTGAGATGTTTTTTGTTTCTTGAGGTAGGATTGTGTTGCTATAAACTTTCCTCTTAGAACTCCTTTTGCTGCATCCCATAGGTTTTGGGTCATCGTGTTTTAATTGTCATTTGTTTCTAGGTATTTTTTGATTTCCTCTTTGATTTCTTCAGTGATTTCTTGGTTATTAAGTAGTGTATTGTTTAGCCTCCATGTGTTTGTATTTTTTACAGAATTTTTCATGTAATTGATATCTAGTCTCATAGTGTTGTGTTCGGAAAAGATACTTGATATGATTTCAATTTTCTTAAATTTACCAAGGCTTGATTTGTGACGCAAGATATGATCTATCCTGGAGAATGTTCCATGAGCACTTGAGAAGAAACTCTATTCTGTTGTTTTGGGATGGAATGTCCTATAAATATCATTTAAGTCCATGTTTTTTTAAAGTCTCATTTAAAGCTTGTGTTTCCTTATTTATTTTCATTTTGGATAATCTGTCCACTGGTGAAAGTGGGGTGCTAAAGTCCCCAACTATGATTGTGTTAAAGTTGATTTCTCCTTTTATGGCTGTTAGCATTTGCCTTATGTATTGAGTGCTCTTATATTGGGTGCATAAATATTTGCAATTGTTATATCTTCTTCTTGGATTGATCATTATGTAGTGTCCTTCTTTGTCTCTTGTAATAGTCTTTATTTTAAAGTCTATTTTGTCTGATATGAGAATTGCTACTCCAGCTTTCTTTTGATTTCCATTTGCATGGAATATCTTTTTCCATCCCCTCACTTTCAGTCTGTATGTATCCCTACGTCTGAATTGGGTCTCTTGTAGACAGCATATATATGGGTCTTGTTTTTGTATCCATTCATCCAGTCTATGTCTTTTGGTTGGGGCTTTTAATCCATTTACTTTTAAGGTAATTATCAATATGTATGTTCCTATTATTATTTTCTTAATTATTTTGGGTTTTTATTGCAGGTGTTTTCCTTCTCTTGTGTTTCCTGCCTAGAGAAGTTCCTTTAGCATTTGTTGTAAAGCTGGTTTGGTGGTGCTGAATTCTCTTAGCTTTGCTTCTCTGTAAAGGTTTTAATTTCTCCGTTGAATCTGAATGAGATCCTTGCTGGGTACAGTAATCTTGGTTGTAGGTTTTTCCCTTTCATCACTTTAAATATGCCTGCCACTCACTCTGGCTTGCAGAGTTTCTGCTGAAAGATCAGCTGTTAACCTTATGGGGATTCCCTTGTATGTTATGTTTTGTTTTTCCCTTGCTGCTTTTAATATTTTTTCTTTGTATTTAATTTTTGATAGTTTGATTAATGTATGTCTTGGCATATTTCTCCTTGGATTTATCCTGTATGGGACTCTCTGTGCTTCCTGGACTTGATTAACTATTTCCTTTCCCACGTTAGGGAAGTTTTCAACTATATTCTCTTCAAGTACTTTCTCAGTCCCTTTCTTTTTCTCTTCTTCTTCTGGGACCCCTATAATTCAAATGTTGGTGTGTTTAGTGTTGTCCCAGAGGTCTCTGAGACTGTCCTCACTTCTTTTCCTTCTTTTTTCTTTGTTCTGCTCTGCAGTAGTTATTTCCACTATTTTATCTTCCAGGTCACTTATCCATTCTTCTGCCTCAGTCATTCTGCTATTGATCCCTTCTAGAGAATTTTTCATTTCATTTATTGTGTTTTTCGGCATTGTTTGTTTGCTCTTTAGTTCTTCTAGATCCTTGTTAAGCGTTTCTTGTATTTTTTCCATTCTATTTCCAAGATTTTGGATCATCTTTACTATCATTACTCTGAATTCTTTTTCAGGTAGACTGCCTATTTCCTCTTCATTTGTTTGGTCTGGTGGGTTTTTGCCTTGCTCCTCCATCTGCTGTGTGTTTTTCTGTCTTCTCATTTTGCTTGACTTCCTGTGTTTGGGGTCTCCTTTTTGCAGGCTGAAGGTTCATAGTTCTAGTTGTTTTTGGTGTCTGTCCCCAGTGGCTAATGTTGGTTCAGTGGGTTGTGTAGGCTTCCTGGTATAGGGGACTGGTTCTTGTGTTCTGGAGGACGAGGCTGGATCTTGTCTTTCTGGTGGACCACATCTGGTGATGTGTTTTGGGGTGTCTGTGACCTTATTATGATTTTAGGCAGCCTCTCTGCTAATGGGTGAGATTGTGTTTCTGTATTGCTAATTGTTTGGCATAGGGTTTCCAGCCCTGTAGCTTGGTGGTCATAGAGTGGAGCTGGGTCTTAGTGTTGAGATGGAGATCTCTGGGAGAGCTTTCACCATTTAATATTACATGGAGCCAGGAGCTCTCTGGTGGGCCAGTGTCCTGAACTTGGCTCTCCCACCTCAGAAGGCACAGGTCTGACACCCGGCCAGAGCACCAAGACCCTGTCAGCCACACGGCTCAGAAGAAAAGAGAGAAAAGAAGAAAGAAAAAATATAAAATAAAATAAAGTTATTAAAATTAAAAATTAAAAATAATTATTAAAAATAAAAAAATTAAAAGTAATTAAAAAAAGGAAAAAAGAAAGAAAGAAGAGAGCAACCAAACGCAAAAACAAATCCACCAATGAGAACAAGTGCTGAAAACCTCACTAAAGAGGCTTCCCTGGTGGCGCAGTGGTTGAGAGTCCACTTGCCGATGCAGGGGAAACGGGTTCGTGCCCTGGTCCGGGAAGATCCCACATGCCGTGGAGCGGCTGGGCCCGTGAGCCATGGCTGCTGAGCCTGCGCGTCCAGAGCCTGTGCTCCGCAACGGAAGAGGCCACAACAGTGAGAGGCCTGCGTATTGCAAAAAAAAAAAAAAAACAACTCACTAAAACAAACAAAGCAAAAAACAGACAGATCCCTAGGACAACTTGTAAAAGCAAAGCTATACAGACAAAATAACATAGAGAAGCATACACATACACACTCAGAAAAAGAGAAAAAGGAAGAAAAAATAATATTGTTGCTCCCAAAGTCCACCTTCTCAATTTGGGCTGGTTCGTTGTCTATTCAAGTATTCCACACATGCAGGGTACGTCACGTTGACTGTGGAGATTTAATCCGCTGCTCCTGAGGCTGCTGGGAGAGATTTCCCTTTCTCTTCTTTGTTCGCACAGCTCCCGGGGTTCAGCTTTGGATTTGGCCCCGCCTCTGCGTGTAGGTTGCCTGAGGGCGTCTGTTCTTCGCTCAGACAGGACGGGGTTAAAGAAGAAGCTGATCCGGGGGCTCTGGCTCACTCAGGCTGGGGGGAGGGAGGGGTACGGAATGCAGGGGAGCCTGTGTCGGCGGAGGCCAGGGTTACATTGCAACAGCCTGAGGTGCACCGTGTGTTCTCCCAGGGAAGTTGTCCCTGGATCACAGGACCCTGGCAGTGGCGGGCTGCACAGGCTTCTGGGAGGGGAGGTGTGGACAGTGACCTGTGGTCGCACACAGGCTTCTTGGTGGCGGCAGCAGCAGCCTTAGCATCTCATGCCTGTCTCTGGGCACTGATAGCCATGGCTCGCAACCATCTCTGGAGCTCCTTTATTTTGTGCTGTGAATCCCCTCTCCTTGTTCACCCCGAAACAATGGTCTCTCACCTCTTCGGCAGCTCCAGACTTTTCCCCAGACTCCCTCCCGGCCAGCCGTGGCGCACTAACCCCCTGCAGGCTGTGCTCACGCCGCCAACCCCAGTCCTCTTCCGGCGCTCCGACCGAAGCCCAAGCCTCAGCTCCCAGGCCCGCCCGCCCTGGCGGGTGAGCAGACAAGCCTCTCGGGCTGGTGAGTGTTGGTCGGCACCGATCCTCTGTGCGGGAATGTCTCCGCTTTGCCCTCTGCACACCTGTTGCTGCGCTCTCCTCTGCGGCTCCGAAGCTTTCCCCGTCCGCCACCCGCAGTCACCGCCAGTGAAGGGGCTCCTAGTGTGTGGAAACCTTTCCTCCTTCACAGCTCCCTCCCAGAGGTATGGGTCCAGTCCCTATTCTTTTGCCTCTGTTTTTTCTTTTCTCTTTTGCCCTACCCAGGTACGTGGGGAGTTTCTTGCCTTTTGGGAGGTCTGAGGTCTTCTGCCAGCGTTCAGTAGGTGTTCTGTAGGAGTTGTTCCATATGTAGATGTATTTCTGATGTATTTGTGGGGAGGAAGGCGATCTCCGTGTCTCACTCCTCCGCCATCTTGAAGGTCTCACCTTAAGCTATTGAGAATGTATTTGGTCTTAGCCTGCAAACAATAAACTGCAACATATATTTGTGAATTAAAAGACTTCTTCCAGATGAAATCTTTTAAGTAAGTATGTTTACAGAAAATATAACACAATAAATTTATGCTTAATGTAAAATGGTCAAACAGTACAGAAATATTAAAGTAAAAATAAGTTGTTCTTCACCCTTTCTCTTAATCCAATCTTCTCTCTGCACAGAAGAGCAATGTTTATAGGTTGGTAAATGTCCCACAGGCCTTTTTCATGCATATGTACACAAACATACAACTCTATAAAGTATGCACATTTTTCTGTCTTGAAGATCTTTCCACGTCACCCTGTATAGTTTCATTACTATTAACAGGCATACAGCACAATAATTCAATTATCTTCTTATTGCTATATACTTATTGGAAAAAACTTAATATTATAAAAATACCATAAATAAACAGTTTTGTCCAGCTATGAGGATTTCTATAGGATACACTTACCAAGAGTTGCAATGCAAATGTGGTTTTAAAAAATTGTAAGTATTACAGTTTTATAATGATTCTGATATTTCCAGTAGGCACAGAGGCTCTTATTGGAATTTTAATATATGTTCAGTCACTGAATTTTAAGAGGGCTATAAGGAGATTTAAGGAAGTGGTTTAGGGAAGATGACAACAGTAATTAAATAAATACAGAATGAGCTCTTTGGAGATAAGTTGGGAGTAATGGCAGCTTAGTCACAGAAGAGAAGGCTGTTTTAGGATGCTGCCCATTTTTTTTTTTCACTTCTGCAGAAATTCCAATTGTAGATTTACATTTCAGTAACTGAAATCAACCAGATGTGGTGAACACTTCATTGTTATACTTTTGCTTATATCCTAGGACTAAGTAGAAATGGGCGTTATAAAACCTCTGATTTTTGAAGTCTGAAAATGGAATAGGCATCTGCATTTTTTATGAGACCCATGAGTTATTTTTTTCCCCATTTATGTTCCCACTGCTTTATTGGTGCTAGTTTTCAACATAAATCACATCCCTATAGGAATTTACAGAGATAAATGTAAGACTCAATATTCTCTCCCAGAAACATTGATAGTTCCCCTCTGAACTCTTGCGGTTCTGGTTTATCCCACTCACATATCTCTCATGAAAGACTTTGGAATTTATCTGGGCACTGTCTCGTCTCCTTTAAGAGATTTTAGACACGTTAGTGGAAGGGAAAAAGTTTTGTTTATCTTTGTGTCCTGCCCAACATTTGGCACAGTTTTTCATGTACAAACAATGCCCAGTAAATATTCTTATGAATAATTAGCGGATAAAAGGTATGTTTGCCCTGGGCACAAGGTCACTCAGAAAACCTAACACTGTTATGAGAAATATGATTTAAGGAACGGTCTGAATGATAGGGAATCAGGATCACTTTCTCACACAGGAAGGACAGTATCATTTTATGAAAATCCTTTTTAGTGTGAAGGGAAAGTGGTATAAAAATCATCAAAAAAATGTAAAACAAGCTTCTCTAGAAAATTCCATTGGTTCTGTATATACAGTATTCACACATTATAGGATGTTATGATCAATTTTCTGCGATTCTCTTATTCTATACTTTCTAATGAGAATTTTTGATGTTTACCAAAATATTTTTTTAAAGTGGTTAATTAGAAAAAAATTTTGAGTTATTATTCTCTAAAGAAAGAACATGGTGTACTTTGAAGCTGAGTTAAGGCATAAGCACAAAGGAATAGTATAAGCTAGAATCTGCCTCTTAGATTACCTAACATTGCTACCAAAAATAAAATGGATACATTAGCATTAGCTAGGAACATAGAGACAGAAATAGCTTTCAATAGACATTTACAGCAACACCTTTCTTTCTCATATCAAGGTTTTCTTTTTTCCCATCAATTATTGGGCTAATTCAAGAGAACTTTACTTTGATAGGGCTTTGATGATATTGCAGTGTCTTGTAACAATATCATTCAAAAGTCTAAAGTGGTTCACAGAACTCAGGGAAACACTTGTGTGTGCCTGCTTATTAAAGGATGCGATAAAAGATACAGATGAACAACCAGATGATGAGATACATAGACAAGGTCCAGGAGGGTCCTGAGTGTCGGAGCTTCTATTTCCGTGGAATTAGAGTGCATTATCCTTCTGATGGGGATGTGTTCACCAACCTTGAAGCTCTCTGAATCCCATACTCTGGGGATATTATAGAAGCTTGATCACAATACATGATCGATCATTAACTCCATTTTCAAATCTTCTCTGTTCTCAAAAGAATGGGGGCATAATTTTATCGTAATTTGCTTGCCTGACGTAAATTAGTCATAGTCTAGGTCAATTTTTGATGTCGTTCCTCATGTTCTTTGGTAAACTAAACAGAGATTCCTTTTTTTTTTTTTTTAAGAGTGAAAATTCATATCCTGGCGTCTCCCTCAGAGAGGAAGGGAGGGCATGAGTGTTGATTGTCATGTACATCTTTGTGGTCACTGCTGGAAGACAGTTAAGGAGGTATGTGTGTGCAGCCTCCAGTCTTGGCACATCTGCGACCTTTTCTGCAAATGGATGGTGCAGGGATGGTGTGATTCCCGGGAGTCTTACTGGTCTTTATTTTTTTTTTTTGCGGTACACGGGCCTCTCACTGTTGTGGCCTCTCCCGTTGCGGAGCACAGGCTCCAGACGCGCAGGCTCAGCGGCCATGGCTCACGGGCCCAGCCGCTCCGCGGCATGTGGGATCTTCCCAGACCAGGGCACGAACCCGTGTCCCCTGCATCGGCAGGCCGACTCTCAACCACTGTGCCACCAGGGAAACCCTACCCTGTGACTTTTATAAAATTATGGACGTGGGAGAGACTGAGACCTGAGATTGACCAGATTAGTTTCCAAAATTAATTGGTGAACTGTGAAAAATTTTTTGGGAGCCTTAATACAAATGACAAGGTAAATGGATTAACTACCAGGCATTAAATTTTGAGAGGAGTGATACATTTAATCTTTATGTATGCATAATGTTAATATTTTTGCTTTGGGTATACTCATATGGAGACTGGATATATTAGCAAGATAGAGATAAAATTCTCTCTAAACCACAGCTTTAGTAATATAATTTCTAATAAAAAGCACCAATTGACATTAGGAAGGGGCAGAACCGTTTTGGCAAGTAGTGATTGAGTCTCCACCAAAAAATATTTAATCAAATAGATTTCTTAGAAAGGCAAACCAGATACCATGATTTGCGGTGATTAAGAGTAAAGTCATTCCCTGACTAGAGTAAATTTGCTTTTGGTTAATCTTGATAAACGCAACAAAATACCAACCGACATACAAACAGGAGAGTTTTGAGAAGATTTAAAATTAACAAGAAGGACTATAGAAGAGCGTTAGATTCAGTTTTTGATTCAACTGGTTTTCGGTCAGGAGATAGCACAGACACAAGCCACTCTATGTTGAGGTACATGTGTTTTCATGTGGGTTTTTTTTCTTTCATATAAGCTATCTGATATATATTTTTGGATGTGGGAGAAGTGAAGCATGTAACAATTGCAGCCATTGTAACCTTTGTTTCTTTCTAATGGAAAGGACCAGATTGCATCCAATAAAAGCTTTCTTCCTAGCCAAAATTTGGTCAGATTTTGGTGAATAGGATTTTCCCAGACTGGAACTACTAGCACTCAAATTACAGTAATTTATTAGAATTTGATCCTATAAGACACATGAAACTATTTTACAGTGCTACATTTATTTCCATCATCTCTTTCTTTGCCAGCTATAAATCATTTAAGTTTTCAAAGCATAAATAGTATTCTGTCTAGAAATAATTGGATGACCACATAGATGGGTCCTGTATTTTTGGAACCATTATGACATGGCTGTGGAAGAAATCAATGTTTTAGAGTATTATTCTGGGTAATGGGATTGATTCTCACTGAAACAACAAACCATCTTATTTACATAATATAATAGCACATTCATTACATAGGGGGAAGTAGTAGAAATGTAGATGGTGAACATTACAGACCTTGTCTTTTTCTTAAAGTACAAACTTTTCACTCTGAATCAGGAGAATTTCAGACCATTTAAACTACTTTTTCTAAACCCAAAGATAAATAAATAATATCCATTAGATTTAAGGTTTCATGAAACTTGCAGTGATCTCCTTAAAAAGGTTAGTTCTGTTTCTTTGCTTATTTATCTGTTCGCTTGTTGATGGGCATTTGACTTGTTCCCACTTCTGGGCTATTAATAATGAATAATGTTGCTATGAATAACAACTCTGGAAACTGACTAAAAATCATTGGATTGTTCACTTAAAATGGGTAAATGTAATAGTATGTAAATAATCCCTCAATAAAGCTGGTTTTTTAAAAGGCTAGTTTTAAATACAGCTAGATTATACAGCTCTAGTTGATTATTTGCAAGATGTCAAGAAGACTTTCTTGTCCCAGTGTATCTTGCTTACTTACCTTTATCAATATCTGACATTTCACCATTAGAGACTTATTGTTTGGGTTATGAACTTAATCATACTTGAGATGACATTGGGAAGGATAACACGTGAAAGCTAATCACTTTGTTGTGGGAGGTACAATCAATGATATACAACTGAATTAAAAATATATATTTGTCTTTCTATGTTTGGCTTACTTCACTTAGTATGATAGTCTCTAGGTCCATCCATGTTGGCACAAATATTGTATGATATAGCTTATATGTGGAATCTAAAAAAAGGGTACAAATGAACTTATTTACAAAACAGAAATAGACTCACAGACACAGAAAACAAACTTATGGTTACCAAAGGGGAAAGAGGGGGAAGGACAAATTAGGAATTTGGGATTAAAATATACACATTACTCTATAGAAAACAGATAACCAACAAGGACCTACTGTATAGCACAGGGAATGATACTCAATATCTTGTAATAACCTATAATGGAAGAAAATGTAAAAAAAGACTATATATATATTTATAACTGAACCACTTTACTGTACACCTGAAACTCATACAACATTGTAAATCAACTCTATTTCAACAAAAATTTTTTTAAAAAGAAAAAAATATAAGTGGGTAGAGCCCAAGGGATAACTTTGCAGGATGCTGGTTGGAGTAGAACATGAAAAGGGTGAAATAAAGGTCCAGAGCAGGGGAAATTCTCAGGAAGAGAAGCTGTAGATTGGGTACCACAGAGGAGGTCCCAGGGAAGCAGAGAGACACTGGAAGCCCTGGGGAGGGTGCATCCAGCTTGTGCATCCACCATTCCAAAGTGGTGCTAAGAGGTTGCTCTCCTTCCTGAGCTTTGCCCTGCTTTATAATTTAGCTTAAATCTTTCCCCGGGTACTAAAATCATAGTGCTTACATCTATAAGTATTTACAAAAGAATACCGGAGTCTCACAGTGAAACAGTAGGCTCTGGCAGCCTACTGGTGATGATCAGTTTCACAGACCCAAAGAGATGTAAACTATTAGAGCAGTATTGTGGAGAAAGCTAGCTTTTGGGTAATCTTAGAAAAAAGGAAACAGGATGTCATAATGAAAAGCAACATTTTAAGTTTTATGTTACATTTGAATTCCTAAGAGTTACTGTTGATTGCAAACGGGACAAATATTCCAGTAGTATAATTCTTTTGACTGTATAGTGAATTATGTCCCAAACAACGGTGTTTTTGATGACATTTGTTAATGTTGATTGTGGTATTTTTTTTAAGGTCAGAATTTCTGTTCAGGCCAATTTTTTACTGACGTTGCCATCTCACAGCCACCTGTTTTGTAATAGATTATTTTCACCCAGCACAAAGAAAGTCATCTCTAAATACTTAGCTATAAGCCTCAAGCTTTCTAATCTTCTATATTCAGTATGTCTGGGTTTTGATTAATAATTCTAAACCAAGCACGAGAGATAGTAGTAGACAGAGAATTACTCTTATACAAGTCTCTCTGTTATTATTTCATTGGAGCTTAATGAGGATGGGGCCAGTCGATGAGTTATTCATGTAATGCAGGGAAAAGCTGTCACTCCAGTCCCTGGACCCCCGCAGAATTCCACAGATTTTACCAAAATGTTTTGTAGATTTCTAATTTTTTAACTTAAAAATGTGGAAGACTTGAATGAAATGGATAGGTCTTCTTCAAGAGTCAAAAAATATTCAATTTCATTGCTCAGCATGTAACATTTTTTTCTTTGTATTTCAAATTATATGGTGAAAGTAAATCTCCATGTCTTTTTAATACAAAACTTAGTGTTGTACATTGAAAAAAATCATACAATACATCAGCTTTCTGTGATTATGCTTTCATTTTTAATAAATAACTTTTTCTAATGCTCTATTAGTAGCATATTTAATTTTATTTCATAAGGAAGGTAACATTTAAGATAATACTTCTTCCCGGACTATGAGGAATGAGGAATCTATGCAAATACAGAGAAATTACATCACAGGTGTTTTGGCCTCTTGTACCTAAATACCTTCTTGCAAAGAATGCTGTCAGGATAACTTTAAAGGCTAAGTGTGACTTGCTGAAATATTTATCTGAGGCCTGATTGGAACCCTATTGGAAAATTGCATCATGCCAGGAAGAGGGCCCATAAAAACACTAATTTCCTTAGAGATGATTTGTAGTAATGCATTGATCACTGTATTGTATATAAGAAACAAGTGAAGAATTTTTTGCATTTGATGATGGATAATATCTTATAAATATGTCGAAGTCAATTTGTGGGATCTAGAATTTTTAATTAATCCAAACATATCTAGAATGTGCTCTCAAGTCCACATTACCGTAATCTACCAATAGAAAGGCTATTAGACAAATACAACTCCTGTAGTTACAATTTTTTAAAATAAAAATGACTCTCGGTAGTTGCTAAAGACAAAGGCAATTCAGGTGACAGTTCAAGAAAGTGAAAGGATAATGCAGTAGGTGTCATGTAAATAGTAACACTAAAAGCTAGCATTATTGAGCCTTAGCTATGTGGTAGGACTGTTCTAAATATTTCACATGTTTTTTTTCACAGTTAATATTATAAAGGACTTGAGGTAGTTACAACTTTATAAAGGGTACCAGATTTTTGCAGATGGGGCAATTAAGCAAGAATGTCATTAGAGAACACATAGTGTGGCAAATACTAGGATTGCCTGCCCAATATTTATATCTGCCACCAGAACCCCTATTGCAGTGATGTTCTCAGATGCATGTAATGGATCATTATTGGTCTAAATCTAGGGCCAGGAAACTTACTGTGAAGGATCAAATAGTAAATATTTTAGGCTTTGTGGGCCAGGAGTTTTATCTTGCAATTACTACTCATCTTTGTGATTGTAGCATGAACGCACCTATATATAAAAAAGAATGTGTGTGGTTGTTCCAATAAAACTTTATTTATAAAAACAGACAGCAGGCAGCATTTGACCCATGAGAGTGGGATGTAGTTTGCTGACTCCTGGTCTAAACCAATCATGGCCATTCTGTTTCTCATTTTTCAGCCTCCGGTGCTGTGATTTTGTGATAAACTCAGATAAATGAAAGACAGTATCTACTGGGAGTGTGGTGAGACCTATACAACTGGCATTACCCTTCTCTCTTTCCTTCTTTTTTCTGATTTTAGTGCTTTGCTGGGGCAAAAAGTTCCCATTTTATGACCATGAAGTAACAAGGCAGTATGTTAAGAATGGAAGAACAGATAGGGAGTTTCCCTATGGCAAAGTTGAGGCCCTGGACAATTGCCTGCAGCTTCCTGTCTTTGGACTTACTGTTATACGAGAAAAAGTAATTATTTGTCTAAAACACTTCGGCTTGGGCTTTCCTGGTGGCGCAGTGGTTGAGAGTCCACTTGCCGATGCAGGGGACACGGGTTCGTGCCCCGGTCCGGGAAGATCCCACATGCCGCGGAGTGGCTAGGCCCGTGAGCCATGGCTGCTGAGCCTGCGCGTCTGGAGCCTGTGCTCCGCAACGGGAGAGGCCACAACAGTGAGAGGCCCGCGTACCCCAAAAAAGAAAAATAATAAAACACTTTGGCTTTATTGTTGTTAGTTGCAGAGGAAGGGAATTCTGACACATTTCTCCAGAAATTCGAATTTAAATGCAAAATCCTAGAGAGTTAAATTATTCAATGTTGTAATTTTTCAAAGAACAATGATATTTTTGCATTTTAAAATATGGTGATCTACATTTTGAGCACACATGAACCTACAATTTCTAATTTTAGAGATCATGAATTTATCCTTTGTACAGAGTACAAATTACTCTTTAACAGACCTCAACATTTTCTGAAAGTGCTTAAAGTCTCATTCTCATCCTTTGTCTCACTGGTGGTTCTCAAACTTTTGAGAGTATACAAAGTATTGAGAGCTTCTTAAACGTTCAGGTACCTGAGTTCCATTGCAAAAGTTTCTGACATTGCAGGGTTGTACATAAGTCTGGGTTTTAAGTAATTACTCCCAGTGATTGTGAAACAGGACCTTGAGAAACACTGCTCTAAGGCCTAGACTAATTTCACCGGGTAAGAAGAGCCAGGGTGGTGGTCATTTTTATAGATAGATGTATTGACAAAAATCATGACTCTGAGACCTCTCTCTTAGTTCCCACCAACAAACAAACGTCTGTCTTACACTAATAGCTTTTAACTGGAATTACTTTTTAGTTGACTGGCAGCTTGATTCAGTGGGAGACTTGGTTCTTTTTGTTGGTTGAATAGTGTTGAGTGATATCCAGTAGATTCAGTCATGAAACAGCCATAGATGCTTAGGTTGCAAACACATGGGCGTGTTTTTCTGGCTTTGGTTAGGAAGCCTGTGTGGATGGTATCCAGTACTTTGAGCACAGTAGGTACACAATAAATATGTTGAGTAGATTGTAGTTTTTTATGGTAGAATTGGCTGAGCTATAGGTTTCACCAACATTTGAACCTAAATTCTTTATGGTCATGAGCAGTCAATCATTCACCATGAACAGTACTCTCTGAGGTCCAGACATACACTGTGGTGCTTAAGAACATACCTCAGAGCCAGATTTTGGCTCTATCTCTGAGTGACCTTGGGTAAGTTATTTAACCTCTCTGCAATTCAGTTTTCTCGTCTGCAATGAGAATGCTTCTAATTTTCCGAATTCGTGGGGTGGTTGTGAGGTTTAAATTAATTAATAGATGTAAAGCAGTCAGAAGAGTGCATAATATGCCCTTAGTAATGTTAGTAAATACTATATTTATATATAAACACCTACATTGCATCCAGGTAGATTGTAGGCCAAACTTATAAATACCATGCTTATCCAAAGTTTGAGTGGGAAATGTATCATCTAGTTTGCCAAGTTTCTACCATTCTCTTTTAGTTGTCTCTGTACCTTTCACATATTTACACTGACTGCCTCATCACCGAAGACTGAAGTTTATGACCTTTGCTCATGACTTATTGTTATAGTGTAATTAATTTAAAAAGTATAATGGAAAAATTGATTGACCTACATGCAGAAAGGGAGTTAATGAGTGTCAAAAATAAGTTGAAATATTCAAGATTCAGGATACAAGGAGCCCAACAAATGGGGTACTGTAATGGCAAATTCTAATGACAAGTCTTTAGTAGATTAATTAGTTAAGTTCTGTCTGAATTTAAGGAGAGAAATCATAGGGCCCCAATGATAACTCTGGTTCTAGCTTCTGGAGTCTTTTACATTTCAGCTCCCGTGTAACTTTTCAGCACCTCTCCCCTGCACACAGCAATTAGCTCAGTTTAACCTTGCAATTTTCTATTTCTGCACCTGGCATCTTTGCTCAAGAACACTCTTTTTACAGTGCTCCAAGCTGTCTTCCCCAGGGACGCTATTAGAAGGACTCTTTCTGTCCCCTAATATCTACAGCCTGGATCTGCAGATTTTAAATGTTCCTTATTTCTTCCTACTATGTGACTGTACAGTACAGTGGAAAGAATATGGGCTCTCAAGACAGAGAAAAGAAAGTTAGAACTATGTCTCATGTTTGTTGGATGACCTGTGGGGCTTAGTAACCTCATCTATAATGAATGTAATATAACCCTCCTCCCATTCAGAGTTACAGTAGTCATTGGAGATAATCTGTGGTCCTAGAAGGAGACGCTTCTCCCTGGTGACCCTAGTTTTGCTGCTGCTTCTCTGTCCCAGGTTAGCATGATGTTCAAGGTACACAAAGGCATGACTTGGCCATCGGATTCATGATACAAGATGCAGGAGCCTCCTAACTTTGAGTTACCCCAATACTTGTTTTCTTCTTATGCCAGTGTTAGTTCAAGGTAGGAGGCTAACAGGCCGCATGACAATCTGTAGTTCTCAAAAAACACAATTCAAAGAGCTGCCTTAAACAAATGCCTGAAACGTGCCTCTGATTGATTCCGCGGCCGTCTCCCTCCCAGCAGATGTCCTGGCAGGGCAGGGAGTCTGGCCTGGACTACAAATGGCTTTCAACACACTCCTGTTTTATTGCCTCTTTGTCTGCATTGGGTAACCCCCAAATGAAGTTATCAGTAGGGAATAGGGGAAGTGAGAAGGTCAAGATAGGCAGGCTGCTGAGTGGCCCCTAAGTTCCAGGTAAGTGTTGTACTTCACATCTCAGCCTTATGTGTATATCATCAAGAATGGTGATTGGCATGTGATAAGTATACAATAGTTAAAGGCAACTGTCATGCCATTTTTATTTCTTAGTGAGAGTTACCATTATTCATTTCTTTATACCCTGTATGTAGCACAGTGCTTTGAATGTAGCAGGGCCTTACTGTATTTGTTAAGTAACCATAAAAATCTTGTAAGGGGTTGGGAATAAAAGAAGGCACTGGGCATATAGAGGGCAGAAGATACAGCTGTGGAGAAGAAAGGGTCAGAAAGGAGAACAAATGGATGGAAAAGCAAATGTCACTGAATTATAGTTTTGATGTGCAGAATGTACCTTGACCTTATGTGTTTGGACCCAAAGAAGTTGAGAACAAAGGTGTGCTTTGCCTTGGTCATCATCAGTGCTATCCTTTATTCAGGTCATTTAACCATTGGATAGAAGTATTTATTGAATGTCTGCCATTTGTCAGGCCCGGTGCTAGGTTCTGGATGTATAACATGAACAAAAACAAACAAGATTCTTACCTTTGTGGGGCCTACAATTTCCTGGGAGAGTTAGATATTAATGAAATAATCACATGAATAAATATAAAATTATTATCTGTTTAAATGCTAGAAGGAATTTCACGTTACACTATAAGAGTGGAAAATAAGAGGACGTAACCTTATGTAGGATCAAGAATGGTTTCCTTATAGAAATGATAC
Source organism: Tursiops truncatus (assembly GCF_011762595.2). Lineage (NCBI taxonomy): Eukaryota > Metazoa > Chordata > Mammalia > Artiodactyla > Delphinidae > Tursiops > Tursiops truncatus. Next base: position 20,398,002 of record NC_047037.1, on the reverse strand, counting down.
TTGGAGTGAGATGTAAAGAATGAATAGGTGTTAAGCTAGCAAATAGAAATTGGAATAAGGTACAGAAGCACACATTCAGCTGAGGGAAAATCGTCTGCCAAAGACTTTCTGAGGGAGCAGGACACAATTGAGAAATGTGATGTAAAATCCATGTGGTTGGACCACTAAGAGGAAGTGAGAGATGAGTCTGGCGTGGGGATTCTTTGGGGCCTTGTAGACATAGATTTATTTTGAGATCAGAAGGGAATACTTACTAGGTATTTTAAACATGTTATGACGAGATATGATTAGCATTTTAAAAATCACTCTGGCTGCAGTAGAGAACAGATTGGAAGATGTGTTGGCTAGATCAGTTAGGTTATGGGTTGTAGTTCAGGAGATAGGTGAAGGCACCTTTTTGGAAAGAGGAGTGAATGAATTTAGGGGATCTCAAGATGGAAAATTGAGAGGAATTGATGGTGGATAGGATATGGCTGGGAGAAAGGAAAATGTCATAGATGACATGTGACTGGATAGATGGTGATGCTATCCACTGAGGAAGGCAATACTGGAAAAGAATCAAGTTTGGAAAAGGTCACAAGTAAATCAGAGAGTCAGTTGGTTTTACTGGAAAGCTATATAGTGTTGGCTTCTAAAATTAACTTCCTATCATACATGGATTTTTTTTTCTAGAGATAACTTAAGAACCATTTCTTCAATGCCCCCCAAAAGTCCCCAAATCTATGTGTGCTACCTTTAAGTAATGTTCTATCTCTACACCTTAAGCAAGAGTAACACTTAATGAAAAAGTGTGTGCAATTATGGACACCAGGTATATTCCTTACCAGTAAGGAAAAAATTGCTGAAAAAGAGGAAAATAACCCTATCATCTCGGCATATTGTTTTTATTTTTTCATGTCTTTTTAATTTTGTGTCCCTATTAATCTTTTTCCATAGTCATAATCAAAGTGTGTAGTCCATTTTGAGTGGTGTGGCATAATAGAAAAAAACACTTAAGTGAGACATGGACCAAAAATTCCTGCTTTGTTCTTTTCTAGCTACATGATCTTTAGCAAAAGTTTTATTTCTCTAAACCTAAGCTTTTCCATCTGGAAAATGGGGTGGAGGAAAGGGTTATCATCCTCTCCATTCATCATCGTGGTAATGATTAAATAAAGTAGTATTTGTGTAAAATATTTAGTGTTTGGAACACAGTTGGTGCTTAATAAATGTTAGACATTCTTTCCGTATTTCTTGTAGCCTGCCTTTTCCACACAGCATTACATTGTAAATGTTGAAAGATCAGTATAATATTTATAATTATACTTCTATTTTCTTCAAAACATTTCAATGAGTTTGTGTTGCTTAATTTTCTTTAACCCCTTTCCTACTGTTGCATACTATTTTTCCAGTTTTTGTCAATTATAGATAATATTGCATCTGTGCATGTATTTTGAATTATTTCTTAATAAACGTTCAATATTTTGATTACATTAGGTCAAAATTATGATGATTTGTACATTATTTGGATGCAAGTTTCTTGTATTGGTCTATAGAGTCATAAAAGTATGAAGGCACCACATCAAACTTTTGCAGTAGGCTAACACGCCTCATGGGACTGGGGGAACAGCCCTGTGTTGGGAACACTACTATCACAGTGCAGAAGAACAGAGGCTCTGAACTCAGTCTATGAGTGGAAAATCTCGATTCCTGCATTTATGCATGACTTTGCACAGTTACCTAACATCTACAAATGTCCATTTTTTATCTCTAAAAATGGGGAGAATAATAGTGCCTTCCTTTAGGGTTTCTGTGATAAATAAATCACAGTAAATACAGTGTCTAATATATAGGAAACATGGTAAATATTAGTTTTTAGGTTACTATGTATTACAATAGCTAGTTTATAGGTTAAGCTGCTATAACAAATGGACTGTCTTAATGTGTTAGAAATACCTGACTTAATAGGATAGAAGTTTGTTTCCTTCTTATATAACAGTCTGGAGATAGAAAGATGCTTAGAATAGGGTGGTGGCTTTGCTCTGTGGAATTATCTGGGACTCAGGTTCCTTCTATATTATTAATCTGCTATTCCATGAGGTGTTACCCTCATCTGCATGGTCGGAGCTGGCCAGTACGATATACCAGTACCTTGGAAAAGGAATAGAAGAATGGGGCAAGAGCAGAGGATTATCAGTTTCCTTTTTAAGACTGGGACTCAGAAGTTGGATACAATACTTATGTTCATATTCTAGAATATATCTTACTTTATTAAACCTAATATGCCACCAATTGGAAGACAAACCATTATTATATATGTCAATTAAATGATGACAGTCATTTATCATTCCCTATATTTTTTTATTTTAAACGTACAGAAAGAGCTCTTTTATATCTATTTACTCATAGTTTTTAAAATATCATATGTCATTTTTGTGTATTCATAAACAGAAAAATAAAAGTGCAATAAATTGATTAAGGTATTCTTAAAACTTCTTTACATTTGAATGTAGACTACTGAATCACTTTTTGGTTAAGAATTGTTGATGTCCATATTAATCTGCACAATATTGTTCTTTGTGCCCTCAATTTCATTTGCGATATGGCCTTTCTTGCGTGTGCGCCACTGTTGTCCCCAGGATTATACTTCAAATCACTGACACTCATTCTGTTATGTGTATACTTTCTTATTTGACGAAGCTCATGAACTAATTTTTCTCAGTGAGAATGCCTCAGTTGTAGAGGATGAATTTTTTTAATAGCAAGGCTTTCAAACGTGCTTTTAAGCATTTGACTTCTCTGTTTTGTAACAGTATCTCAGATTGAACTCATAACTTTCCAGTTACTTTTAAGTTTCCCAAAGTTTGACTCAGTCGAGTCTAAAGTAAAATTTAGATCTCAAATTCATCTCAAGATTTACTCTGTCCCACAGCCAGAATAGCTCTTGTCTTGAGGGAGGTGCACCTGTGAGGGAGACATAACCTATTCTACTCTGCTTTCCTCTCTGGGCTCCCTTTCTCTCCCTGGTGTGCAGTCATGAGGAGGTGGAATAGAGAAGAAGCAAGGACCTTTTTACTTAGCTGCCCTCTGTTGGTTTTGGAGACCTGCAGGATACTTATGGATGGGTTTACTTGGATGTCATGCAACTGTCCCCCTACTGCACAAGTTTCTAAACTTGAAGGATTGCTCTGGTGTGAACATTTCCTTCACTGCCCCCTTCAGCTCCTTCTCAAGGCAGGGCACCTGTAGTCTTTAGCACCCAAGGTTTCCTCATCTAGAAGGCGCCATATCCAGGAGTGGCAAAATGGCCTAAATCCAGCTGTCTTCTATGGTCCACTTGACCTGCAGGCAATTCACACAGCCTTGCCGTGTCAAACGGTGGGAGTACAAACTGCTCTGCTGCCTCTCTCCAATTCTTTTTTTCCTTTCTTTAAACAGGTACCCAGGGCAGCCACAGTAGTCCACCTTATAAACCAAAATTCAAATGGGAGGTGAGCTGTCAGATTTCCCCTGAGAGTTTTTAAAAGGTTCTCTTAGAATCCTTCTCATCTGGCTCTAGGTGAAAGAAGGGAAGATGAGATGCTACCCCTGAAATGATCCTCCTTGATTCCTCTCATTTCATTATTATTATTATCATTTTTGCTCTGGCATGGTGATGGTAGGGGTAGCCAGGCACGTCTGCCTTCTCTTGGTAAGTTCTGTGGGGATGTACTGGCTGGTACTCTTTCGTTTGTGAGGCTACTTAGATTCCGTTGTTCTTCTAGCATTGGAACTTTAGTGGCATTCTATGAAAACAGGAAAGATATGGGTTCCTTCTGAGGTTACAGAATGTAGATAAAAAAGTTTTGTGATTCCTGTTATTAAATTAGCCAAATCAGTGACTGAAATATGGAAATAACTGTTCTAGTTCGTATAGGACTTAATCTGTAGTAGTGATTTGTTGCTATGCTATCATCATCTATATGTGCTCCAAATATGTAACAACTGGTCATTAGCCTTTTACGTCAGGCTTATTCAGATATAACTTACATGCAGTAAAATTCTCCCCTTTTAGACGTTTCAATGCTTTTTAGCACACATATACATACAGATATATCTATATATCTATATCTATCTATAACCATACTTTTGTAACCACCACCATCACATTTGAGTTATAGAACATCTCCATCATCCAGAGAAATCCCTTCACGCTCCTCTGTACTCAACCCCCTTGCTTGACCTCCAGTCCCTCATCTGATTTCCATCCCTATACTTTTTCTTTTGCTAGAATGCCATAGAAATGGAATTATACAGTATATGGCCTCTTTGTTTCTGGCTTATTTCACTCAGCATTAGTATTCTGAAATTCTTCCATGTTGTTGCATATATAAGTGATTTGTTCCTTTTTATTGCTGAGTAGTGTTCCATTATATGAATATTCCGCAGTTTGTGTGAACATTCACCAACTGATGAATATTTGACACGGTCCAATTTTTAGATATTATAAATAAAGCTGCTATCAAATTTACATATAGGTATTTCTGTGGATTTATACTTTTGTTTTTTTTGGAAAATGAATTATTTTATTTAGGAATGAGATTAATAGGTTACTTATTAATTGTATGTTTATCTTTCTAATGAACTGCCACACTGTTTTCTTTTTTTCTTTTCTTTTTTTTTTTTGTGATACGCGGGCCTCTCACTGTTGTGGCCTCTCGCATTGCAGAGCACAGGCTCCGGATGCGCAGGCTCAGCGGCCATGGCTCACGGGCCCAGCCGCTCCGTGGCATGTGGGATCCTCCCGGACCGGGGCACGAACCCGTGTCCCCTGCATCGGCAGGTGGACTCTCAACCACTGCGCCACCAGGGAAGCCCTGCCACACTGTTTTCTAAAGAGCTGTACCATTTTGCATTCCCACCAGCAAGGAATTAGAGTTCAAGTTGCTCCTCATCCTCATGAGTACTTGGCATTGTCAGGTTACCAGGTGTTTTTGTTTATTTTTTAAAATTTCAGTCATTCTAGTAGGTGTGTAGTGGTATCTTATTACAGTTTTAATTTGCTTTCCCCTAATAACCAGTAGTATTGACATTTTTAGTCTACTTATTTCCCATCCATATAACTTGTTTGGTGAAGTGTCTTTTGCCTATTTTGGGAAGGAGAAAAGGAAGTTGTTTGTTTTCTTATTATTAAGTTTCAGGAGTTCTTTACATCTGAACACACACAGCTGTGTTCTGCCTTCCCCAATTTGTGACTCATTCGATAGTGTCTATTATTTCATTAGTAAATGATTAACAAAGAGAGGAATAATTGACTCGGTACATTAAACATTAAATAGAAGACCAGCATTAGAAGCAGGAGATCCATAAAATATTACCACTGTTCTTCTCAAAGACAGTTTTAGAGACCTAGATAATAAAAACAATATGGCAATTCTTATTTTACCTTGTGGTACAATTGATATTCATTTGAGTCTTACTTGTTGGCCATGTAGGGACTTGATTCTTTGGGACTGATTTGTGTGATGCTGATAGGAAACCTCTGATCAAACGACCTTATACAACTAACCCATTAAAGGATTAAATCTTGCCATCTATTCTCTTGTAGAAATCAAGGAGTCCTGCAAGAATAAAACACAAGATACAGCAAGTTGAGATTTTGTGGGTATATGATGTGTAGACCAACAGCATACAACTTAGCTCAGGGTTTCCTTCCTCACGTATACATTACGTAATCTTGTATTATAAAAATTCTTTTTCTACGTTCTTAAAAACAAAACAATGACAACAACAAGCTCTGTATTGGTATTTTCATCAGTAGTTTGGCAAAGGAAATAAAACAAGTGAGTACATTTCTTATTTGTTGGTGCTCTGTTGCCTTTGAGCTTATAATGAGGTTTAGTGATTAATTTTAGCTTTTTAATTTTTTATTTCCTGAAGCATTGAACAAAGGCAATGGGAATTTAATTGCAGCATGAGAGATTTAAGTTAAAGAGAAGAGAGGCTGGGAGAACAAGCATATATCTAGTATTGATCACTTACTCTGTACTAACACTGTGCTAAATGTTTTTTTATATCTTACTTTGTATAAGTCAATGATAGTTGACTTTGAAAATAATACTAAAAAGGCAAATTAGGTCATCCTCTTATTTAGAAATCATTTATTGAGCATCACGTTTGTGTGCAAAACATATACCAGAAGATAAAGAGGAGGTAAAAAGATTTGCAAATATACATCTTTTCTCTGGTTATAGGTTAAATCACCTTGGATCATCCTCTTTGAAAGAGAATGAGTAGGTGATTAGATTATATCCTAAGTCACTTGTAATTCTATCAGTATAATTCAGTATGTCTTATTCTACTACAAAGAGAGGAATCAATAAGTAACCACAATGCGGTGCTTTTAAATGTGTCGCTATCAAGTACTCTTGTAAAAGGAACACTTCACAACACTGTGTCTTCAGGAATGATCTCATCTGGGCCTTTTATCCAGCGCTCATAAAGCATTTGTTGACTTAATTTCTTTATATCTATCTAAAATATTGCTAGCTGGAACTGTAGGATTTAACAAGATGCATCTCCTGCTCTCAAGGAGTCCACAGTCTAAAGAAAAGCAGAAAGGCAAACACTATTTACAATACAATTTGACAACTCTTTTATTTTTTTATTTTTATTTTTTTTGCGGCACGCGGGCCTCTCACTGCTGTGGCCTCTCCCGTTGCGGAGCACAGGCTGCGGACGCACAGGCTCAGCGGCCATGGCTCACGGGCCCAGCCGCTCCGCGGCATGTGGGATCTTCCCGGACCGGGGCACCAACCCGTGTCCCCTGCATCGGCAGGCGGACTCTCAACCACTGCGCCACCAGGGAAGCCCTGACAACTGTTAAATAAGAGCATTGTAAGCAGGAAGACAGAGACTCTAACTCCACCTGAAGAGTCAGGGAAGGTCTTGCTTCAAAGAAGAAGGGAATCAGCTGAATTGAGAAATTCACCAGGTGAATCACCAGGTGAATGTGTGGAAGCACAGCCAGGAAAGAGCAAACAACATGTGTAAATACAAGAAAATGCTGCCTTGTTCCATTGGCTAGAGACACAGCTTGGGTTCGAAGGATTAGCTGGAAATAAGGCTGGGAGAGGAAGATGGGAGACAGGTAATGAGGGGCTTGGCTTTACTAGTCTTTAGATTAGAGCTTCTCAAACTTCAGTGTGCACACATTTCACTTTGGAAATTTTATTAATATTGCAGATTTTTATTCAGTGGTTCTGGAATGGGGACTGAAATTTGGCCTTTCTGAGAGACTCCCAGCCATCTGCTGGCCCTCAGACCTCAATTTGGGTAATAAGGAGCTGGGTAGGTGTTAAAGATTCTGGAACAGTGTGGAGGATCAATTAGATTTGTACTTTAGAAAGACAGCTCTGGACATAGGGTGGAATGCAAATATATTGGAGGGTTGTCATTGAGATGCTTTTTTTCCCAATGAAAACTTATTAATTAGTACCTGTATGAACAAATTTAGGAGCAGTATAGAGGACAGCTGGAAATAAGTTTCACCGAAGACCAACTATTTCAAAAAAGATTTTCTGATCACTGATATATCATGATTGAAACAATAAGAATATTGTTTCTAATATTTTTGCCATCTTAAATGATACAATTAAGCATAGACACAAAATTAATCTCTTACTTACCCTACTTTAACTTTCTTTCTTCCTCTCACTTTTCCTTTTAATAGTTGACCAAGCAACCTCAAAGTAGTATCATGATGAATATTTGTTGAAAAAAGTTAACCAGCTCCTAGTCTCAGGAAGCACACAATCAGAAGGGGAAAATGTTATTTTTATAAGGCTATAATAAATATAATACTACAAATACTACAGTAATATCAAGCCCATTGCAGTTATCACATCTTAGAAATGAGCATTCTCAAGAACAGCTTATCAACTGCAAAACATGTAATGATTATAAATCACAAGCACATTACCTAGAAAAGAATAAAACAGAAAACTCTTTGGAAGGATGTATATGGTTAGGAGTTCTATAATTTTGGTTGTCTATTCACATTTGGTTATCTCAGTGGTATTTATCCCTCTGGAAGGGAAGAAAAATTCTCAAGACACCAGTTAGGTCCATGGTTCTGAATAGCTGGCTGAATGTTAGAATCATCTGGGGAACTTTCAAAAAATACCAATTCCCAAAGCTCCATCCCCAGAGATTCTGATTTAATTAGCTTGGAATGGAGTCACAGCACTGATATTTTTTAAATGCTTCATCTTGAAGTATAATACATACATTGAGAAGAGTGCATATAAGTATATAGTTTGATAAATTTTCATGAACTGAAAACACCCATTATTCAACACACAAGTCAAAAACAGGATAGTACAAGTCCTCATCATAGCAGCCAAGATTGAGAACCACTGATCTGGCTGATGACCATTCAAATCTGTGAGATTTCAAAGAAAGGAGACATCTTTTCAGGATGGATGGGGGAGGATAGAGAGAAAACTTTTGTTCATTGCATGGAGGATGTGACATCTGAGACTGGGCTTGAAAGATGGCGGAATTTGGAGATACAGGTTTTGGGGAAATGTATAGATGTGTGAATGAAGGAAGATTGACAGGAAATCAATGTGATGTTTAGGGAACAAGGAATGGTTCAATTTGGTTGTACAGGAGGATGCTTGAGGTGAAGTGGAGTTAAAAATAGGGTGGAGAGTTGACTATTTATAAACAGGCTAAGTTAGTATGGTAAAGAACATCACACATGACATAGCATTAAATTATTTCATTTATGGAACAAAGGTAAACTGCATGGTAGCGTATTTATGATTTTAGGCTTTTGTATTTGTAAGTCTGTATTTAACAATACAAGAAAAAACTATAATTAACATAAAGTATACATATGGTCTGGCACACTCACTTGATAATATTTTATATGGTTTTAAATATTCATTCATTTACCCATTCTGAATAATTTACATGAAGCAATTTTCAAAAAAAATTAAAAAGCTATTAATTTTAACTTTCTTTTTTAGAAAAAGAGCCTCCAATCCTTATAATTTGTGCAATATTTTTAGATCTTCCAGTAGCACAAGAAGGGAATGAAAATCATTATTGTAAGCAAAGATAATCTTTTATTTCAGGTGTATATATGTACTCTGAATATAAAATTCATCATAATATAAATAATTATCCCTGTCACTTAAAAATGATAATTATCTCATTTACATATCTATGACTTTTAAAATGTATCATACTACTTCAATAAATTACATTCTGGATCGTACCAGTATCTCTTCAAGAAAATGAAGTTAAATCTTTGTAGTAACCAGTAGCTTAATTTTCATTAGGCTAGCTATTTGATAATTAGTCATGCACCATAAATCAAATCGCCAAGTCTTCTTCTGGTTTCTTAATTGAAAATTATTGTTTCTTGGCTCTCTGGTTGAAAGTGCAGCAAGTGTGAGTGTGATCGATGTGGAATCCGGCACAAACAGTTTGAGACAGTCAGAACTTGATAGATCATTGCCCCGGAGGGGCTTGCAATGGTGGGTAGGCAGAAATCTCCAAATTAAAGATTTACTTTTAAAATTGCAAGTGCCAAGAAAGCTCTGGTGTATCCCATCCATCTCTACATTTTGGCCACTTTACTTTTTTCTTTCTTTCCATTTTAAAAAAATGTCAGTTAGAATCTACCCATTTGCACCAGTGACTGTGGAGATAATATAAGGTTATTGGAAAATCTAACTTCCTGTTTGGGATTAAAAAGATGAAAATATTCCTCATTAATGTCATAAACAAATATTGAATTTGTTGGTATTTTAAAATAATTTGAAAACATTGACTAAAAACACTCTACTCATCTGACAGCTAATCGGAGAGAACAGATGGCTACCCAAGTATTGCCCCCAGTCATGAAATCATTTCAAATATGATACTGTTGAAGCTAAATAAAAGACTTTGCAAGTAATAAGGAAAATATTGCTTCATTGAATGGCTGTAGCTTGTTGCCATTTTTCTTCTGACAATCTAGGAGGATTTGCAGGCAACTTTGGTCATGTTTGCAGTTCTTTAGTTAAGAACAGCCACGGGGTGTTCCAGCATTCATTTCTTGTTTCCTAGTGGCCTGGCAGCCAGAACCTGATGAGGCCCACAGCGGGGAGCACTGTGAAATGCACCATAAATTTCAATGTGTGAAGTCAAAAGAGCTAAACAAAAATCTGGGCACAAGAACCAGAGTTAGAGTTTGAAAATTACCTGGGCAAATGCGCCCTGAAATAAATACAGCATTTTACCAGTTCCATGTATAAAGCGAAGTTGGGGGTGGGTGTTAAAGAGGGGTGCCTTGCCAATAGTGCATGAAGACTAACATTGATATTATTTACTCCCGAATCACACCATTGTTATATGTTTTAGTTACATCGGCCCTTCTAGGTGGCACATTGAAATAATTTTGGTTGGTTTCGTGAAAGGAATTTAAATAAAGCTTTTTGATAAATTACGGTTCAGTCTAAAATAAGACTGAGCTAGAAAGCCTGTGGAGATATGATACCTAGCCATGAATTATATTTTAGAACTCAAGGAATCTTACCACCCTTCAAAGAAAATCCCAAAATAATGACATACATATATTTTACTATCTTTAAGACTTTGAACAAGTTGTTAAATCTCTTTAGACAAAAGGTATCTTATCTATAAAATAAGGAAATTGTGGTCATTGAACTCCAATACTTTTTCCTGTTCTAACATTTTGTGATTTTGTGGAAAATTGGTATATGAGGCTAAATTCCTCATTCTTGATTATATTGGATTTTGCCTGGAGGAATAATTAGAATCCACACTCATTTGCATAAGGTGTCTGTGTTTTTGTATGTAGTTAAGGTATGTGCAGATAGATTCACAAAGTACCTGTATGAAGGCCTGATTCTATCAGTAGGTATGTTTCGTTTTACCAAGAGTGTGTTAAAAATTCTTGATAATTGCCAACATTTCAAAATCCAGAAATGTCACTTAGAAATCTGATTTCTGACTTTTTCTATACAACAGAAAATAAAGAAAAACATCTTTTTGCAAGAATATAATCACCTAGAACTGAATAGCAGTTTCTTTCTCTACAGATTACAATCTCTCCAATTCTAGTTTTCTTGTCTATGCAGAGGCTGGGTGTCAGTTACCATTTATCAGTGTTGTTGCCACGTTATACACTTGGGTCCACGTGGTCTCTTCACTTATTTATATTATGTATTGTGGTGGCCATGGCCAGGCCATGTGCAATGAAACCTCCAGTAGGCTTGGTGATAATACAGAATATATTATGCAAAATGTAAGTTAAGCACATTATTTTTTCCCCCCTGGAAATAAGGGAAGTGCTGACATGCTTCTCTTCCAGGGAGCCTGAGCCTGAGGTTCTAGAATTTGCTAATCTGCCTGGTTCCTCACCCTATGAGTACTGTCAAACCTGTTGAAATTTAGACAAAACTTTGAGGATCCAGGAAGGCAACAGGAGCTGTGTCTACTGAATTATACCTTTAATCTGATGAGTATCCTTTACATTCCTTGTTTGCTGAATCAATAGTAAACTGACATTAAAACAACTTCAATGGAGTTTGAGTCATGGTTCATGCCAGTCTTTGAACCTATACCAGTCATTGTAGACTCGTCCAACTCACCTAGTTGGCCAGTGTGTTCTAGGTACTATCTGGATTTTCTTCGGTTGTTGTGTTAGAGAGGTTAATAATTTTCTCTAGATTTTCATGCTTCTTTCTAAAAGAACCTTTCCAACTCTAGTAGTCTGAGAAGAGGCCATTCCCATGTACGAACTAAATCTCTCATGAGCACTGATCACAAAAGCTGACTTGACCGGGCCAATCAGATTCATTCTTCCAAGTAATGGGACTGAGACATGGAGACTGCACCACTTAGTTGGGGGAACTAAACTAGGTGATCCTCTGCATCCAAGGCTGATACTACCATCCTGGGAGGATATTGATGTGGCTATGAGAAAGCAGAGGAAGAGTCACAGGGGAAGACAGAGATAAGTCACAATGTGGCTCAGTGGAGCTATAATGTCTTTCTAGCAACTGTGTTCTGGGAGATTTCCTGTGATAAATTTCTTGGTGACTCACTGTTAAATATGAATGAAGAGCTAAGACTTTCCAGCATTTGAGCAAAGACTTAATTACAGTAATACAAAGGTCAAAACAAATCAAAAATGAGCTATAGAAAACTCCTAGAAGAAAGCATAGGCAAAATACTCTTTGACATAAATTGTAGAAATATTTTTTAAGATCTATTTCATAAAGCAAAGGAAATAAAAGCAAAAGTAAACAAATGGGACCTAATTAGACTTAAAAGCTTTTGCACAGCAAAGGAAACCATCGACAAAAGGAAAAGACAGCCTACTGAATGGAAGAAAATATTTGCTAATGATATAACCGTTATGTTTTGCATTTGAGCAGTTAAATTCAATAGCCACTAGCCACATGTGACTACTGTGCACTTGCAATGTGTCTGGTGGAACTGAGGAAGTGAATTTTTAATTTTAATTCTTTTAAATGTAAATAGCTAGCTCAGAACCTAGAGAAGTAGACAGTGGAGGTGCAGGAGGAGAAAGGTGGGAACTGAAGGAGTAAAGTTTTGAGTCAGTGCAAAAAATAGTACCTAAACCAGTGTGGAACAATGGCACTAGGAGAAAAAGTATATATTTTCTATTGTTAGAGGAGGAAAAAGGAAAAGATGGAGTCACATGGAGTAAGTTAGTAGATGAGTGGGAAAATGAGGGCATTGTCATAACAATGAAGCATGAAGCAAAGATAAGAGGGAGGGAAGGAGGAACAGATGGATGTTTCAGGAGGGGCTATGTGGCTGATCGTATTTCTTATACATAAAGAGTCTATGAAAAAATACATAAAAATTATCTGACTATAGAGGGGGAAACTGGATGGATGGAAAGAGGGATAAGAAGAAGAATTGTCACTTTATTTTCATTCTTTATTTTGAGCCATGTAAATATATTACTCATTCAAAAATTAAAGTTTAAAATACTAGATAAGAAGAGTTAGAAATGAATTTATCAGATAATAATAAATAGGGAAATGCTGAGGACTCTGTGGACATTTCAGCTTTATAAGACACATGTTTTGTTTCTGTTTCTCTTTTTTAAAAAATGTGTATTTTCCAGTGCATATTATCATGGAAAATACTGATTCCATCTGCACAAAAATAACAAAAAGTTTTAGATAACAAGATATTTTGATGTAGTAATGCAGTTAAATAGATTTTATTTAATAGATCTATAGATTTCTTATACATCTAACATTGCATATTTATATAAATTCATAGATTTGTAGCTGTGTGGTCCTTGACGGGCACTGATGGGGGTGAGGATAGGATAGTGATTGTGGGTGGATCTAGTAACATTAAACTGTTAAGTAGGTTATAGTTCTTTAGAAACTAGTTTTAAATAGTTTGGACACAACAACTGGGCCCTACTGACAACTAAACATAGTAGGGATATTCCATGGTATGTTTTGTATAAGTAGACATTGCCCAAGCCCCAAGTTTTTGGATAATGATAATGCGCTGTCAGAGAACTTTATGCCATTAAAAAAAATCATTCGGCTAAACTCTTAAAAGCAGGTTTTCTTCCAGTTTCCTGTTTCCTTGAAAAATTTTGTTTTCCTGTCACCTGAACCATCCTTCTTTGACTCATGTTTGCTAACACTTGGGACTCTATGTTCTATAGCAAAATAGCCCTGGTGGGCTCCCTGAAACTTGAACTAGGAACTGGGATCTCATAGCAAGATGACAAAAATGGAAAAGGGGAAAATGAATCCTGCTTAAGTTTGTACCTATTTTGCCCCCATTTTCAACAGAGTGAGGCCTATGGGTATCACTTTGCCTTCTCATAGAGACTTAATCCATCAACCACCTTTTCTTCTTGCCTTCCAACTTTCTTGGAACTAAAATACACTGGCAGCCTGTTCATATGAGTGTCAAATGCAAGGCTCTATAACAAAAGATATATCTTAAATGCAAGAAAAATATAGAAAATCAAATGCCTTTGTGATCTTTATGTGTGGGATCTATGTATATTATATCAAAGAGGCTATTACATATTAAAATTAGATTTTATGGTGATCATTCTTCAAGTGTCTTCCACACAAAACCTCTGTACTGAACAATAAACATTCCTTCTTAATGAAACACATTGCTTAGCCTGTCATGATGCAGCCATACTCTTCTGTAAAGGCTCTACACATGGGTTTTTCTCAGCGTCCGTAGAAAAATGTGTCAAGAAACAAGCAGCAAGAACTGTGTCTGATTTTAAAGGACAGATTGCTTGGTTGTTCTGGGGGGTCTACCTTGTTCAGGGGAGAATTTTCCCCAAACTCAGTGAGAGATTCCCTTCATTTTTGTTCACAACTCCTAGAAGAAATGACACCACACCTTTTTGCTTTTAGACCAAAATAAATACATCCTGTTGAAAGAGTAATTCCAAATAACCTATTGTTATGAAGGTGAGAACATTTAGTCATTTAATATTCGACCTGAAACATACCAGGGTATTAAGTAGAAATGCCTGGTATTTTAAGGACTTGCTTTCTACAGTAACCCAGTAGCGGAAGGGGATCACTCGCCTACTCTAGGCTATTGGCAGAAGGCACTTAAAATGAGATTGAGTATGAAAATGAAACCTAACACCAGCGGGTCTCTTCTGACCACTCTGCCTAATCTAATGTCCTTAAACTCTTCCCGTAAAGTCCTGCTGCTTTTCTGTTGTTTGATATTCTGACCATTTTTGAACGCTTGAACTCTGACAGAGGAGGGACTTGGAGAGGCTGTCATCTGATCTGTGTTAGCAGCAAAAGGAATAGCTTTCTCTCTAATAGCACTTCTCTCTGTTAAACAGTTGGTGGGAGATTAAAATGCTCTGGGTGGAGAAGACTGGTGAAAGTTCTGGGGACATCACTTTTTTGGGAGGGCTTGTCTGTATGTCAAGAAAACAAGCAGGGTTTATTTTTCCCCCTTTTCTTTGCTGTAGCACATTCATAATATTTCACTGCTTATTTATCCATTTTTATGATTGACTCCAAGTCAAAGGAGAATGAATTCCTGCTATGCTCCTATTTGGCCAGGATCATGGTTAGACTCTGACATTCTGAGTTCCAGCCATATTAATTTCTGGATAAAGGCTATAATCCTTCTCTCTTTGAAGCCCAAGGCTGATTTTTAGGCAACACTTCAAAAGCAGAGCACTACAAACACTGAATTACCACGACTGACTCAGCTTGCGTTAGTCTACATATGCCTTACATATTTGGTGACCCAACCAAACAATTTGATTTTGATACTAGAGAGTAAAAGAAAGTACCTTTCATTATCTAAAGAGTGATCTATAACTCCACGTGAGGTAGATTTCCCTGGTTGCTTAGAACACCTTAGAAATAGAAACACCTAAATCACTCTTTTCTTACACTAGAAAACACCATGTATGAAACTCCTCTCCTCTGTCTCTCTCTTTCATGTTTTGGCATGACATCATATAAACCATCAGTCTGAGTCCTCTATGATTAATGACACAAGCCCATGTAGACAAGGCATTTCACACATTCTCAAATTATTATATCCCTTGTAAGTTCTTTTCAAAATAATTTTCAACATCAGCTGTGTAAAATTCAACCCAATATATATAAAACAATTGTAACTGAGATTTTAAAATAAGGAAGTATGAAGTATAAATGTTCTGTAAAAGACTAAACCAAAACGACAAATACACAAAAACTAAAAAAGCAACAACACAAAAAAATAAAAAAAACTCTCAAGTAAAATGGAAATCCATGACCAATATGGAACTCTTTGTTGGTGTCTATTTCACTTACAGCTTGTTTCTCTCTGGCTCTGTGCTATAGGGACTTGCTCATATAGGATTTGCCAAGTATACTTAGTGTGCAATGTTTGAGAAAGATTAACAGTGTTGCAGATCAAAGGAGGACCCTGCTGCATGGTCTTAGGAGATTGTCATTCACTCCCATTATGGCTCATTTGCACAAGATTTTCATGTAATATGAGCCATTGTTTTGATGGCAGTGATTTGACATAAAGACAGGGCCGAACTGCATCTCAGCGTCCTCATCAGTCAGGCTGGGGGTATCTTGGTCCCAAAGAACTTGCCAATCATAAAAAGGCAACTGTTAGTTATGGATCAGCCCTCCCCCTCCACTGTCCTCTGCCCCCCACCTCCTTGTTCTCTAAGGTGGAAAACTTCTTGAATGTTCATGGATACCATAAACCTCAGACAATGCTTACTTGTGCTAGATTAGATACAGTTTAACCAGACAAAGTTTCAGATACCCTATTCAAAAGAGAAAGTTATGAGCCATTTTAGTGAACTGCTTTTTCTTCTTGTGCTTTCTGCCATGCTTATTTTGATTTTAAAATAACTTGAAGTGGTGAAAAGTTCTGCCTGAGCTAAACTCAAAACTTTTCTTTAAGCTATATTTATGTTCTTCTAGTGATTTCGTTTAGTGGATATGCATGGAATATATATTTCCATATACTAGTCACTAATGTTCTCTCCCTCTTTCCTTCTGCAAGTTAAATTTAAAAGAAAAAGGGAGATGCTACTGCCTCTTTGATAGTGACTGATAATATAAGTGAAAAAGAAATATTCAGTCAAAGTCTGGATCATTTCAAATGTAACTTTATTTAACTAGAGAGAATATCCTTTTCTTAACTCTATTCAGCATATATCACAATATAAAAAATACATTTAGATGTAGCAAATATATAACTATGGAAAGAAAACTTTTGAAATGGTTGATTCTAAGTATTACATTAAATGTAAAGAATTAAGAATGAAAACTACATTAGAATAATATCTATTTTTAGTGTCTGGCTAGAGTTTTCTAAGTTAATGCATTTTAAATCTGGAATTGTAACGCTTATATAGCATTTGCCATTTCTGGTAAAGTGCTGGTTTGTTATAAGTAACATTTATTCAATGCCTTCTATACAAAGATGCATTCAAATTTTTAGATTTTAAAAACTGATTTTTTAAGTTATAACAACGTCTTACCTAAATGTTGTGTTTAGAACAAGACTGACTATGATTTGCTTGGGTTTTTTAAAATCTATTTTTAAATTCTTTACAGCAACCATATGTTATAGAACAAAAGAATTGAACTCAAATGATTTCATGATATTGAAGAAAATGTTTAAAACTCAGAGAAATCACTATTATATACTTATTTTAAAACATTTTGTAAAAATAGGAGTGAATATGAATTTTTATTTTAAAATTATTTTTCTCTGCTCAATCTTAATCAATTAATGAAAGAAGTATTATATTTTTCATATATTCAAGATAAACTTTTACATTTTAGGACTGCATTAAAAGTTAACCAAAAAGAAGCTAGCGTGCTCAGTGATATATTTTTAAAATATATACTAACTTAGAAAAATAATTAACAGAAATAACCATAGAAATTAAAAATGAGTTAGAACATTTCCCCCAAGTTTTTAGTTTGAAGAATTTCAAATATAGAAAATGTTGGCGACACAATTTAACAAACACTTGCAAGTCCCCCACCCAGAAGCAGCAACTATTAACATTTTTGCCATTTACTTCTTTTTTCCCTAAGCCATTTGAAAATGACACCCCTAGATTTTTCAGCATGCGTCTCCTGAGTCACAAGACCATTCTTTTTACATAATTATACTACCAAAAAGTTGAAATATTCATATAATATCTAGTAACCAGGATGTTTAAAATGAATTAAAGTTTCACTAGAACTCAGGGATGTTTAAAAATACACATATCTTTAATGTCAAATGCAACGACTTTAATGATCAATTACATGAACAGCTACTTTAAATTTAAATTCAGGCTTTACACGTTAATACTTCCATTGTAATTTATAGGCAGGTTTTGAAAAACAAATACTAAACTATTAGCTGAATGTGTTTTGCTTTAGGAAACACTTTCAAAATACATGAACAACAGCGCCCTCTACATGTGGATAGCACATGATGAAAAAGATTTCACTGGTTGAGCAAAGGAGCATTTTAACAATAATCACTGTGGGTTTGGGGACAAATGATGTGATTGTAATACATTACAAAATTGCACGGTAATCTCTCATATGAGTTTACAGTATTTTAAACCATTGATTTAGTATGGGAAATCAAAATCTGGAAATTCAGTATTGTACCATTCAGCAAACAAACTGACAGAAATAATAGTCAAGAGGAAATAGAAAGCTCTCTAAGAGATTATATAAAGCTGCTTCAAAAATAAACTTAATCATATTATTTAATAGGTTTTCAGAAATTAGTTGTGAGTAGTTAAAATCATATTATTTTCCTTTCTTGCTTATATAAATAAGACGTTGTGATGTTTTCAAATTTGGAAATGGACTGAAGGTTTTTAAAAAGTCCTGTATAGTTTTCAGTATCCAAATATTGAAGAAACGACAGACTTAGAATCTAGCATTTAATACGTTTGCTTGAAATAAAATAAAATAAATTTGTGTTTAAGTAAGTTCTTTTGAAGATTCTTTTTCAGATTAAGTCATAATAAAGTTGATATGAAATTATAAAGACATAAAAATATAATCAGTCATCTTATATGTAGACCCTCATGTCTGTAATTAATTAACAAAACTATCCCCCAAACAATTAGAATATCATCCTTTAAATAATTCAGAAGGGAAAAATTATGCACATATGTTATACATTTAAGAAAATTATAACTGATTTTGTATAGCATAGAATAAAAATTTTAAATATATTTGCAATTCCTTTTTCTACCTATAAACTCTTTATTTTATGACACCTAAATTTTAATTTCTCCCAATAGACAACTCAGTTAAAAAAATGTGTTTAATAGCAATAAAATCAATCTAATAGATTGGCATTTGAAAGGTTTACTTTTCTGTTTAGTTTGTTTTCTTAGTGCAACTTTTTCACTTAAGAAAAATGATGCTTATTTTAAAAATAATATTTTCCTTAAATGTATTCTTTTACACACAAGTTTGATACTGCTTCACTGTGAAACTTTGAGGGCAACTTAAGTACTAGAGTCTAAAGTAAAAATCTTTCAGTGAATTATTTGTAAGCTCTCAGTTGGCAAAGAACAGATTAAGATAGGTGAAAATCAGAAACATATTGTGTTAACTCTCATCAATTTAAAGCAAGCGTTTCAATGTCTAAGTCACTTCATTTTAATAGAAAACAACATAAAAATTAGAAATGAATAATTAACAAACACATATCTATGTTTTAAAGAGTCAACCACTAAACTAACTAAAATAAACTCCTGCAGACTGCTTTGTGCATTTTAAGTTACAGCAAACCTGAATAATTATATAGCTTGTGAGAAGAAAAGAATGCTCTTTGAGATGATTCCTTTAGTCTTTTCCTTTGCTTAAGGTGCCATGAAACATCCTACAGCATGCTCTAAATTTATAAAGACAAAGTGCCAGTGACTCTGGGGATCATCTTGTTCGTTTTAAGAACAAATTAAAACAGTGAAAGAATGGTGCAAATAATTGTTTCATATGTTCTTTGCTTGTGACTGCTGTAATCATCGGGCCTGATTTACAAATGTAGACTTGAAGGTTCCTCAGCTTCCTGCAGGGTAGGAGACTGTTACTTTGGCACTCACCCTCTCACCCTTGTAATCACCACTCAAAACTGTGCCTTGGTACTTCCAATTCCCAGTGTCTTGATTGAACACCTCATTCTGTGCTAACAAGGTGTTCAAGGTATTTGAACAGGGGCTTCAGTCAGAAAATTGTTATTGGTTTTGCTCATTAAGAGTTGCTGTACTTGTTTTGGTAATTTGGTAACTGTCTAAATTGCAAGTTGGTTTTTTCTGCCTTCAGCTTATGGAAAGATGTTAAATTTAAGACAGTAACGGTGTTCTGTTTCAATATTAACAAGGGAAGTTGAGTGATGTCTAGATTATGATGCAGTAGTTTTCACAGAATTAATAAAACTATTTTGAATGTCTAGGTTTATTCCTGAGTTATTTTCAAGACATGATTAAAAAGGAAAGTTGAAGATAAAAATTTTTCACAGGATGCACCTATGAAATAGCTAAGATTTTCTAGAAGCTTAAAAGATAAAGAGCAACAAAAATGATTTCTTTAAAAACATGAGAAAGTATAGGGTTATGACAGTGCTTCTAAATACTTTGTTAAAATAAAATTGATTAATTCTATTTTTGACACCTACTCTGTTTCTATAAATATATAAGTATATCTTTAAAAAAACACATGTAGCCTATTCTATTTTTAAGAAAATATGTTGATTTACTTTATTTGCCATTAGAATGACTTTTTATGATCATAATTGCAAAGCCCATTTAATACAAAGATAGGCAACTTTAATAGATATATTTTTCTACTGAATGGTTATTTAAAAAATAATTTAAGATATGATCTGAATGCTTGAATTTGACTTTTCCAAATATACATAAAAATCCTGAGAACATTTTTCATGAGTTTAATTGCAGTCGCCTCTATGGAAATGGCCCTGACAATGACAAATTCTTTTACTTACATAATCCATTTTTTAATATTTCTATACTTTATAAAAGATACATTTCCCAAGAGGAATTAAGAAAAAAGTCAATATTTATATATCTTTTGGTTTAGTTTAAAACCTGTGATTTACTTTATCCATTCAGATTTAGAAGGGAGAGCATTTCTGAAAAGAGTTTTTCTTACACATTCTCTATTTGTTTCTTTCATAATCATGAAAGGCTTTACTAAGTTTGGCAGCAATATCTGCAGGGATTTATTTTAAATTACTTTTAGTGATTTGGACAGTTGCCATTTTATCATAGAGATGAAAAGGTGGGAGATGAGATTCAGCTGAGGATGGAAGTTTTTCCCCTATACAGAGCAAAGGGCTATTTTAAAGTGATTTATGTGGCAGTTTTCTTCTGTGTCACCATTATGTCCCTGCTGCCTGAGTGTGACAGCGCGGTGCTTGCTAACATTTTGGTAATAATTTATTGGGATGAGATTTTTTTTGCCTGGAGTTCAGCCTGCAATCCTTTTAACACTCTGCTAAAAGGCGTAAGTTCTCTACGGGCTTATTTATTTTTCACTTTGGAACTGTGCAC
The DNA here is from genome assembly GCF_011762595.2 of Tursiops truncatus. NCBI lineage: Eukaryota > Metazoa > Chordata > Mammalia > Artiodactyla > Delphinidae > Tursiops > Tursiops truncatus. The sequence goes on along the minus strand of NC_047037.1, from coordinate 20,376,911 downwards.
TCACACAAAAACCTGCCTACATAAATCTGCAACTTTTCTTTTTGAATTGGAAGTTGAATACAGACCATGACTTGTGCATATAAAAAAATGCAGAAATAATGCCCCCCTACTGTGTAAGTATTTTTGTTTTTCATGAATCAAGCCCAAAGTTATTTAAATTAATTCTAGTCTCATCATGGTAATAGAATATCATTTTTTTGCCTCTTAAAAATACTAATGCATGGATGTAATTTTACCGGTTACTCGACCAAGTTTTTCACACATTTTAAAATTCTCTAACACAAAGAAAAAAACCTATGGCTATAGTTTCATGTAAGAGGCTTTAATAAATCAATATGAAAATATAATTTTTGATGTTTACAAAGCATTATATTTTCATTATATCTTTGAAAATCTAGAAAACAAAGAATTTACGGGTTTTTTTTTTCTATGTGTTTACATTGAAAGCTGTGCAGCTGATTAATCAATGAGGAAACTTCTGAAATCTTGTCCTTTGGAGCTAGGGGTTATGATTTAGCAATTCTATTGCACATCTAAGCTGGATACATTTGCTTGAAAATAAAGGCTCTGACTTCCCCCTATGTCTGGCCATAAACATAGGCAGGTTAAAAATATAGTTTATTTTACTAGACCTGGTTTTAGTTATAAGTGAAAAATAAATTAGTGGGTTTTTTTTCCAATACTGAAATCTTCAACACCTAATTTAATTGATCTTTTCAGTTCTTTGACACTGCAGAGATTTCAATATGCCCATGAATGTATTAGAATGATCTTTGCTAATATTAGTGGCAAGTAGTCAGAGATTGCATTTGTTTTTTTTTAATCTTGGGGGTAAAACAACAGATTCCTGCTTGGAAAATACCACTGACTTTCATAGTCTTGTATCTGTAATTAGGATATTATCAAGCCATAAACTGAAGAGATAAATGTTAAGTGGTAGAGATTCCAAGCTTCTAAAATTACTTTTGGAGTTTTCTATTGTGGTGTGATTTTCTTGACAAAACTAAGTACTGCTACTTCAAAGAATATAAAATTGTTTTACAATGCTTTGGCTAAATGATATCAAAGTATGTAGTCAATTTAGGTAATTGGTTTCTATATGTGGTCCTGAGAATCACTCAAAATTTGTCTATGTTTCTTGTATGGACAAAACTGTTATGGAATACAGTAAAAGAAACTATTATTTAGCTAGTTATTTTAAAAATATTTTGACTAGGCATGTTAGCATTAGTTGTAACTTTAAATGATGCTGAATGTACTTTTACCATTATAAAATAGGGCTGGCTCCACAAAGGGAACACTTTTTATTTTATTTTTTTGTGGAGGGGGAGGTGAGAGCCTAACTTTGCATGTGTCTCAGTGCTTAATGTATTGTTTGTTTTTAATAATTGCTGAAGTGCATGCTCAGAGTTTGCACTCTAATTTCTATGAGAAGGTAATGCACTTATTACTTTAAAGGCTAGTATCACACTGTGAAAAGACAGTGAGCACTGAGATGCTTATTGTTATCAGTTTTGTTTATGTTATACTCAGATGTCTTACATCTTAAGTCATGATTATGGTAAGAAATCTAATGATGTGGCTCACTAATCTACAGAGAAGACAAAATTTGATTTCAATATAATAGTATAAAGAATTGTCTTTTAAGTGACTAAAATATGATGCATTTCTAAGCCTGTAAACATTTTGTCTAGAGTGAATTTATTCTAGTGTTTGAGAAAGCTGGCTTCATGTTGATGTTTAGGGGAATTCACATTTGCTTTATTTTGTCTATCATTGCTATTCAAATGTGAAAATAGAAGTCAGCGTTGGAAGGGATGTTAAATGTTGATTTGCAAATGGGCAAAATTTGATACAGAGTTAAGGCAAACTTGCATATAAGCCTTCTTTATAGAACTTGAATTTTAGAGTCAGAGACTTTTTGGTTAAATTATTCCAAGGGCTTCATTTTGAAGATAAGGAAGTTGAAGGCCTGAGAATTTCAGGATTTTTCCCAAAGTCCCACAGACAGTTATCAGTCCCAGGACTAGAATACGAATTCCCTACTTCCTAGGCCAGTATTCTTTCCATCCCCCCAGCCCATTCAGTCACATCAAAATTAATACCTACTTGAATGGTTGTATTGAATAGAAAACTAGCAGTTGTGCTGACTTGGAATCACTGAACTATTGAAGATGATTTGATCCTACTCATTGTGCATTCGTTACTTGTTAAAACACATTTAAATCATTCTTATGAACTAACTCGTGGTGCAAGGATTAGAAACAGGATGACAAGATGAAGTTTTGCTAAAAAGACTAGGAAATTTGGAAAACAGATTACTTGTGCCTTTTACTGAAGTTATCCTGAATATGAGAAGTATTGAAAGAAGACATTTATATATGCTTGATGCTGAGCTGTTTTCATGGTATTACTATGCCAATGGAGACGGTACATATTTTAGAGAAAATATCTAAGTGTGCGTGTATAGGTATACATGTAGTTGAGTGTATGGTATATGAGTAGTTGAAGTTGGGTTGGGTATGTTCTTGGGGATATTGTGTTCATCTGTTAGTTTCTATGCTACTATCTAGAAACCACCCACAAAAGTTATGACTTAGTTGTAGGAAACAAGTGTCTGGGATCCAGCCAATCAATGAGGACTGTTACATGATTATATAATATGGTGGTATAGTCTAAGTCAAGGGGAATAGAGACAGGAGAGCTATGATACAATCAGAGATGATCAGGGACCAGTGGAGGTAAATTTTATGAAAAACCTTGAAGGATATATAGGAGATCATTATACTAATGAGGACTATAGAGAAGGTTATCATAATGAGAACTCACCATATTTTCTGGCCTACTGGAATATTCTCTGTGTTTTGGTATGCAGTATGCTTTCTCATCTCTGTGAATTTTCTCATTCTCCTCTTTCTACCTAAAATACACTTGTTCTACCAGAAAAATGTCCATTCATTCTTCAAAACCTGACTGCAGTGATACTGCAGCTCTTTAGCTCTCTTGGACTTTCTCATGCCTCAGTCAAAATTAAATGCTTTCTAACATACTACACATTACGTTGTATTCTAAATTACAAGAGTATAAATGCTAATTTAGAAAATAAGCATTCGCGATCCTGCCACCAGAGAAAACCATTTTCACATTTTAATAGTTTTTTTCACCAAAAATACACACATATGCTCATATATACATGCTATTTACACATTACATATATTCATATATAGTTAAAGTTATACCAGTCATACATTTTTTATCCAATTTATACAATTTTTAAAGTGTTTTTGTTCACTTAATATCATATTGGGAGTATTTGCCCTTAGAATTGTCTTCTTTATTTTGGCAATACCCAAAATCCTCTTTGAATTGAACAGATGTGGGTTTTAGAAAGAAAACTGGAGGAGGCTGAGAGAAGACAGACTGGAGGGAAATTAGTTATTATAGTGTTTCAGGCAAGAGCCAATAAAGGATGAAGCCAGGGTAATGGGAGTGGGGAGCAGAGAGGGTAAGGACTCAGTCATGTTGAATGTGCTAGAGAGAGGTCAAGTGAGGTGAGGATCTCAAAGTTGCCCCTGAACATGACAATTAGTAAATTGTTAGTAATGCTGGTGAAAATAGTTTAAGAGAAGTAGAGGGTCAGGAGGAAGATAGCCTGGATAAAGGAGCAAATGAAAGATGAGAAGTTAGATGCTACAGTATGGATTCTCCCCCAAGGATTTTGGCAGAAGGGAAAAAGATAAATAATATAGAAGCTTGAGGGGGAGGCAGGGACCTGTGAGGTCTTTGCTACTTTCACTCTTTAAGAAAATAATAATCACATTTGGGTTCAAAGTGGGAGAAACCAATGAAGAGTGGGGAAATGGAGGATGCACAGGAGATAGAAGGTAATTTGCAGAAAGATACCCCAAGGATGCAGAAGGGATAGAACACAGAGTAAATCTGCCTATTTATAATCCAAGTCTTTTAATACTTGTATCTATGTATCTCAGAATTTTGAAACTGAACATATGACAGAAATATTTTTCATGAGAAATTTTTATTTGGCTATGAATAAGGGCTATGTGATTTGACTGAGCAGTCAATATGGAGGTTCTAGTGCAAATACTCAGGCTGAATGAGACCTGGCATGTTTGAGGAAGAACAAGGCCTCCAGTTCTGAAGCATAGTCAGTGAGAGGATAATAGAGAAGTAAAGAATTAACACGTGGCCACATTTTGTAGTATAGAGGGGCTAATTTCCTCATCTTGAGTAGGGCACAATTAAGATGTCATCAAAAACTTCACAACAAGAAATAGAAGTTGATTATGTTACTTAAAGTTTACTCACTAAATATATTATGTAAATAATAGAAAGTTACATAAGCAAACAATAGAGAATTAAAATTTATTTAATAAACATTACTAATAGGGGAAAATAAGCTACAACTAAGTTCCTTAGCTTTCAAAGCTGTCTGTAAATACATGTAAAATAATAAATGATGAGAAACAAGTATAAGCATTTTATTTAGATTCATGGTTTTGAACAAGTAAAAGAATAAAGTTTAGATTGGGGTTCAAGATAGCCAGGTAGGAAGATCATGAACTCACCTCGTACCATGGACAAACCAAATCTACAGTAACATATGGAATAATTCTCTCTAAAAAAGAACTGAAAACTAGCTGAACTCTTCCTCCACAACAAAGAACCACAGTGAGATGGGTAGGAGAGGCAGAGACTCCAACCCCAGAATTGCAACTCAACATCTGGGAGAGATGTCACGAGTCTGGAGCTCCTTTTGGAAAAGAAAAGTGTTTGTGCCGCACATCAGGAACCCCAGTGCTTGGGACTTGCACCAGACATATGTGCCTCCAAAGGTCTGGTTTAGAAAGCCAATGGGATTTACATCCGAGAGACCCAACAGGATGTAGTGAACTGAGATTCTCCTTTTAAAGAGCTCATGTGTGGTTTCAGTCACCAATTGACCCAGTGCAAAAGCAGTAGTTTGAAAACTGGACTATATGTGGAGACTCATTTGTTAATCTTAAAGCATCTGCTGGAAGGGCAGGGTTGCCACTCATCTAAATGCTTTGGATGTGCTTTCAGGGAATGTACACAGGGATACACTATCCTTGTGCACTCCCGTGGCTTTGCTACAGCTCAGTGATACCTCCCAGAAAGTGGCTTACACACTCAGCTAGAGCCCAAATTCTGCATACGAAGGGATACCTCCAGATCCCCTGCTCTGGAGGCCAGTAAGATTTTCAATTTTAGCCTCACAGGACTATATATATTTGCATACTTTAAAAGCTGCCACCTGAGGGTCTGGCTTCCAATCAGCCTGAAACTAGGTACTAAATGAAGTCCCTCTCCTTGTAACACTGACAAGTTTTGGCACACCTTCAACAATGGGAACCTGTTAAGAATAAATCAGGCTGCTTAGATAATCACAAAGATACAAGAGACAACCAAGAGCTAGGGCAAATTTGAACAATAAGAGTCATTAACCACACAAGGCTACTCCTTCAAGACTGGAAAAAGTAGCTGTTTTGCCTAATATATAAAAATAAAGAGTCAAACAAAATGGAATAAGAGAAATATGTTCCAAATTAAAGAACAAGATAAAGCCTCAGAAAAAAACTTTAATGAAAAGGAGATAAGTAATCTACCTGATGAAGAATTCAAAGTAATGGCCATAAACATGCTCACCAAACAAGGGAGAAGAATGAATGGACGCAGTGAGAATTTCAATTAGAGATAGAAAATATAAAAAAGTACCAAGCACACTTGGTATGAAGTCATAGAGCAGAAGAATACAATAACTAAACTGAAAAATACACTAGAGGGATTAAACATCAGTCTAGACAAAGTATCATAAGAGACTACTGTGGGAGGACCTTCAAGACAGTGGAAGATTAAGACATGGAGATCAACTTTTCCCCCACAAATACATCAAAAATACATCTACAAGAGGAACAACTCCTACAGAACACCTACTGAATGTTGGCAGAAGACCTCAGACTTCCCAAAAGGCAAGAAACTCCCCACCTACCTGGCTGTGTGGCTGACAGTGTCTTGGTGCTCTGGCCCTGTATCAGGGCTGAGCCTCTGAGGTGTGAGAGCTGAGTTAAGGACATTGGACCACCAGAGACCTCCCCACGTAATATCAAATGGTGAAAGCTCTCCCAGAGATCTCCACCTCAATACTAAGCTCCACTCGATGACCAGCAAGCTACAGTGCTCGACACCCCCTACCAAACAACTAGCAAGATAGGAACACAAACCCACCCATTAGCAGAGTGGCTGCCTAAAATCATGATAAGTTTACAGACACCCCAAAACACAACAATGGACGTGGTCCTGCCCACCAGAAAGACAAGATCCAGCCTCATCCACCAGAATACAGGCACTAGTCCCCTCCAACACGAAGCCTACAAAACCCAGTGAACCAACCTTACTGGGGGCAGATGCCAAAAACAACGGGAACTATGAACCTGAAGCCAGAGAAAAGGAGACCCCAAATGCAGTAAGTTAAGCAAAATGAGAAGACAGACAAATACACAGCAGATGAAGGAGCAAGGTAAAAACTCACCAGACCAAACAAATGAAGAGGAAATAGGCAGTCTACCTGAAAAAGAATTCAGAGTAATGACAGTAAAGATGGTCCAAAATCTTGGAAATAGAATGGAGAAAATACAAGAAACGGTTAACAAGGACCTAGAGGAACTAAAGACCAAACAAATAATGATGAACAGCACAATAAATGAAATTAAAAATTATCTAGAAGGAATCAATAGCAGAATAATTGAGTAAGAAGAACAGATAAGTGTCCTGGAAGATAAAATAGTGGAAATAACTACTGCAGAGCAGAAAAAAGAATGAAAAGAATTGAGGACAGTGTCAGAGACATCTGGGACAACATTAAACGCACCAACATTCGAATTATGGGGTCCCAGAAGAAGAGAAAAAGAAAGGCACTGAGAAAATATTTGAATAGATTATAGTTGAAAAATTCCCTAATATGGGAAAGGAAATGGTCAGTCAAGTCCAGGAAGCATACAGAGTCCCATACAAGATAAATCCAAGGAGAAACATGCCAAGACACTTATTAATTGAACTATCAAAAATTAAATGCAAAGAAAACATATTAAAAGCAGCAAGGGAAGAAAAACATATAATACACAAGGGAATCCCCATAAGGTTAACAGCTAACATTTCAGCAGAAACTCTGCAAGCCAGAAGGCAGTGGCAGGACATATTTGAAGTGATGAAAGGGAAAAAACTACAACCAAGATTACTCTACCCAGCAAGGATCTCTTTCAGATTCGACAGAGAAACTAAAACCTTTACAGACAAGCAAAGCTAAGAGAATTCAGCACCACCAAACCAGCTTTACAACAAATGCTAAAGGAAGTTCTCTAGGCAGGAAACACAAGAGAAGGAAAAGACCTGCAATAACAAACCCAAAACAATTAAGAAAATGGTAAAGGGAACATACATATTGATAATTACCTTAACGTAAATGGATTAAATGCTCCAACCAAAAGACATAGACTGGATGAATGGATACAAAAACAAGACCCATATATATGCTGTCTACAAGAGACCTACTTCAGACCTAGGGACACATACAGACTGAAAGTGAGGGGATGGAAAAAGATATTCCATGCAAATGGAAATCAAAAGAAAGCTGGAGTAGCAATTCTCATATCAGACAAAATAGACTTTAAAATAAAGACTCTTGGGCTTCCCTGGTGGCGCAGTGGTCGAGAGTCCATCTGCCAATGCAGGGGACACGGGTTCGTGCCCCGGTCCGGGAAGATCCCACATGCTGCAGAGCGGCTGGGCCCGTGAGCCATGGCCACTGAGCCTGCGCGTCCGGAGCCTGTGCTCCACAACGGGAGAGGCCAAAACAGTGAGAGGTCCGCGTACCGCAAAAAAAAATGAAATAAAATAAAGACTCTTACAAGAGACAAAAAAGGACCCTATATAATGATCAAGGGATCAATCCAAGAAGAGGATATAACAATTGTAAATATTTATGCACCCAACATAAGAACACCTCAATACATAAGGCAAATGCTAACAGCCATAAAAGGGGAAAGCGACAGTAACACAATCATAGTAGGGCACTAACACCTCACTTTCACCAATGGACAGATCATCCAAAATGAAAATAAATAAAGAAACACAAGCTTTAAATGATACATTAAATAAGATGGACTTAATTGATATTTATAGGACATTCCATCCAAAAACAGCAGAATACACTGAAGTGCTTATGGAACATTCTCCAGGATAGATCATATCTTGGGTCACAAATCAAGCCTCGGTAAATTTAAGAAAACTAAAGTCGTATCAAGTATCTTTTCCACAATGCTATGAGACTATATATCAATTACAGGAAAAGAAACTGTAAAAAATACAAACACATGAAGGCTAAACAGTACACTACCAAATAACAAAGAGATCACTGAAGAAATCAAAGAGGAAATCAAGAAATACCTAGAAACAAATGACAATGAAAACACGATGACCCAAAACCTATGGGATGCAGCAAAAGCAGTTCTAAGAGGGAAGTTTATAGCAATACAATCCTACCTCAAGAAACAAGAAACATCTCAAATAAACAACCTAACCTTAAACCTAAATTAATTAGAGAAAGAAGAACAAAAAACCCCAAAGTTAGCAGAAGGAAAGAAACTAAATGGAAAAGAAATGAAGGTACTGATAGCAAAAATCAATAAAACTAAAAGCTGGTTCTTTGAGAAGATAAAGAAAATTGATAAACCATTAGACAGACTCATCAAGAAAAAAAGGGAGAGGACTCAAATCAATAGAGTTAGAAATGAAAAAGGAGAAGTAACAACTGACAGTGCAGAAATACAAAGGATCATGAGGGATTACTACAAGCAACTATAAGCCAATAAAATGGACAACCTGGAAGAAATGGACAAATTCTTAGAAAAGCACAACATTCTGAGACTGAAACAGGAAGAAATAGAAAATATAAACAGACCAATCACAAGCACTGAAATTGAAACTGTGATTAAAAATCTTCCAACAAACAAAAGCCCAGGACCAGATGGTTTAACAGACGAACTCTACCAAACATTTAGAGAAGAGCTAACACCTATTCTTCTCAAAATCTTCCAAAATATAGCAGAGGGAGGAACACTCCCAAACTCATTCTATGAGGCCACCATCACCCTGATACCAAAACCAGACAAAGATGTCATGAAGAAAGAAAACTACCGGCCAATATCACTGATGAACATAGATGCAAAAATCCTCAACAATATGCTATCAAACAGAATCCAACAGCCATTTAGAGGATCATACACCATGATCAAGTGGGATTTATTCCAGGAATCCAAGGATTCTTCAGTATATGCAAATCAATCAGTGTGATAAACCATATTAAGAAACTGAAGGAGAAAAACCATATGATCATCTCAATAGATGCAGAAAAGGCTTTTGACAAAATTCAACACCCATTTATGATAAAAACCCTCCAGAAAATAGGCATAGATGGAACTTTTTTCAACATAATGAAGGCCATATATGACAAACCCACAGCCAACATTGTTCTCAATGGTGAAAAACTGAAAGCATTTCCACTAAGATCAGGAAACAAGACAAGGTTGCCCACTCTCACCACTATTATTCAACATAATTTTGGAAGTTTTAGGCACAGCAATCAGAGAAGAAAATGAAATAAAAGGAACACAAATTGGAAAAGAAGAAATAAAACTGTCACTGTTTGCAGATGACATGATACTATACATAGGGAATCCTAAAGATGCTACCTGAAAACTACTAGAGCTAATCAATGAATTTGGTAAAGTAGCAGGATACAAAATTAATGCACAGAAATCTCTTGCATTCCTATACACTAATGATGAAAAATCTGAAAGAGAAATTAAGGAAACACTCCCATTTACCATTGCAATAAAAAGTATAAAATACCTAGGAATAAACCTACCTAAGGAGACAAAAGATCTGTATGAAGAAAACTGTAAGACACAGGTGAAAGAAATTAAAGATGATACAACCAAATGGAGAGAGATACCATGTTCTTGGATTGGAAGAATCAACATTGTGAAAATGACTCTACTACCCATAGGAATCTACATATTCAATTCAATCCCTATCAAAGTACCAACGACATTTTTCACAGAACTAGAACAAAAAATGTTGCAATTTGTATGGAAACACAAAAGACCCCAAATAGCCAAAGCAATCTTGAGAAAGAAAAAAGGAGCTGGAGGAATCAGGCTCCCTGACTTCAGACTATACTATAAAGCTACAGTAATCAAGACAGTATGGTACTGGCACAGAAACAGAAATATACATCAATGAAACAGTATAGAAAGCCCAGAAATAAACCCACACACATATGGTCACCTTATCTTTGATAAAGGAGGCAAGAATATACCATGGAGAAAAGACAGCCTCTTCAATAAGTGGTGCTGGGAAAACTGGACAGCTACATGTAAAGAATGAGATTAGAACACTCCCTAACACCATACACAAAAATAAACTCAAAATGGATTAAAGACCTAAATGTTAGGCCAGACAGTATAAAACTCTTAGAGGAAAACATAGGCAGAACACTCTATGACATAAATCACAGCAAGATCCTTTTTGACCCACCTCCTAGAGAAATGGAAATAAAAACAAAAATAAACAAATGCGACCTAATGAAACTTCAAAGCTTTTACACAGCAAAGGAAACCATAAACAAGACGAAAAGACAACCCTCAGAATGGGACAAATTTTTGCAAATGAAGCAGCTGACAAAGCGTTAATCTCCAAAATATAGAAGCAGCTCATGCAGCTCAATATCAAAAAAACAAACAACCCAATCCAAAAATGGCAGAAGACCTAAATAGACGTTTCCCCAAAGAAGATTATAGATTTCCAATAAACACATGAAAGGACGCTCATCATCACTAATCATTAGAGAATGCAAATCAAAACTATAATGAGGTATCACCTTACACCAGTCAGAATGACCATCATCAAAATATCTACAAACAATAAATGCTGGAGAGGTTGTGGAGAAAAGGGAACCCTCTTGCATGTTGGTGGGAATGTAGATTGATACAGCCACTATTGAGGACAGTATGGAGGTTCCTTAAAAAACTAAAAATAGAACTACCATGTGACCCAGCAATTCTACTATTGGACATATACCCTTAGAAAACCATAATTCAAAAAGAGTCATGTACCAGAATGTTCATTTCAGGACTATTTGCAATAGCCAGGACATGGAAGCAACCTAAGTGTCCATCGACAGATGAATGGATAAAGAAGATGTGGCACATATATACAATGGAATATTACTCAGTCACAAAAAGAAACGAAGTTCAGTTATTTGTAGTGAGGTTGATGGACCTAGAGACTGTGATACAGAGTGAAGTAAGTCAGAAAGAGAAAAACTAATACTGTATACTAACACACATATATGGAATCTAAAAAAGAAATACATTCTGACGAACCTAGGGGCAGGACAGACATAAAGACACAGACATAGAGAATGGACTTGAGGACGCGGGGAGGGGGAAGGGTAAGCTGGACTGAAGTGAGAGAGTGGCATGGACATATATACACTACCAAATGTAAAATAGATAGGTAGTGGGAGCAGCCACATAGCACCAGGAGATCAGCTTGGTGCTTTGTGACCACCTAGAGGGGTGGGATAGGGAGGGTAGGAGGGAGACACAAGAGGGAGGAGATATGGGGATATATGTACACATATTGCTGATTCACTTTGTTATACAGCAGAAACTAACACACCATTGTAAAGCAATTATACTCCAATAAAGATGTTAAAAAAAAAGAGAGACTACTATAAACAATTATACACCAACAAATTGGACAACCTAGAAGAAATAGACAAATTCTTAGAATTATACTATCTTCCAAGACTCAATCAGGAAGAAATAGAAAATCTGAGTATAACAATTACTAGTAAGGAGATTGAATTAGTAATCAAAAAAATCCCTATAAGCATAAGTTCTTGACCATATAATTTTACTCATTAACTCTACCAAACATTCAAAGATTTGCTACCTCTCCTTAACCAAGGAGGTGAACGAGCTGTACCCTGAAAACTATGTCATTGATGAAGGAAATTGAAGAAGACACAAAGAATGGAAAGATATTCCATGTTCTTGGATTGGAAGAACTGATATTATTAACATGGTATGTTACCCAAAGTAGTATGCAGATTCAATGCAACCCCTATCAAAATTCCAGTGACATTTTTCATTGAACAATGAAATTGTTCAAATGAAATAGAACAAACATTTCAAAAATTTATATGGCATCAGAAAAGATGCTGAATAGCTAAACCAGTCTTGAGAAAAAAAAGAACAAATCTGGAGGCATCACTCTCCCTGATTTCAAACTAAATTACAGAGCTATAGTAATCAAAACAATACAGTATTGGCATAAAAACAGACACATAGATCAATGGAACAGAAAAGAGAACCTAGAATTAACCTCATGCATATATGATCAGTTAATTTATGGCAAAGGAGGCAAGAATATACAATGGGAAAAGGACAGGCTCTTTAATAAATGGTACTAGGAAAACTGGACAGCTACATGCAAATGAATGAAATAACTACTATGTTATACCATACACAAAAACAAACTCAAAATGGAGTTAAAACTTGAATGTAAGACCTGAAACCATGAAACTCCTTGAAGAAAACCTAGCCAGTAAGCTACTTAATATTGGTCTTCGCAATGAATTTTTGGATGTGACTTTAAGAGCAAAGGCAACGATAGCAAAAATAAACAAGTGGGACTATATCAAACTAAAAAAACTTCTGCACAGCAAAGAAAACCATCACCAAAATGAAAAGACAACCTACTGAATGGCAGAAAATATTTGCAAATAATGTATTTGATAAGGGTTTTATATCCAAAATATATATAGAACTCATAAAAGTCAATAGCAAAAAACCCCAAACAGTCTGATTAAAAAATGGGCAGAGGATCTGAATAGACATTTTTCCAAAGGACACATACAGATGGCCAGCAGACACATGAAAAAGTGTTCAATCTCACTAATTGTCAGAGAAATGCTAATCAAAACCACAGTGAGATATCACTTCACACCTGTTAGAATGGCTGTTATCAAAAAGACAAGAAATAACAAGTGTTAGTGAGGATGTGGAGAAAGGGGAACTCTTGTGCACTGTTGGTGGGAATGTAAATTGGTGTAGCCACTATGGAAAACAGTATGGAGATCCTTCAAAAAATTAAAAGTAGAACTACCATCTGATCCAGCAATTCCATTTCTGGGTATTTATCCAAAAGAAACAAAACAGTAATTTGAAAAGATATATGCACCCCTATGTTCATTGCAGCATTATTTATAATAGCCAAGATATGAACACAACCTAAGTGTCCATTGATAGGTAAATGGATAAAGAAGTGGTATATATACAATAGAATACTACTCAGTTATAAAAAATAAATAAAATCTTGCCATTTGCAAAAACATGGATGGACCTTGAGGGAACTACGCTAAGTGAAATACATCAGACAGAGAAAGACAAATACCATACGATTTCATTTATATGTGGAATCTAAAAACAAAACAAATGAACAAAACAAAACAAAAATCACAGATACAAAGAACAGAATGATGGTTGCTAGAGAGGAGGAGGTTAGGGAGTGAGTAAAATGGGTGAAAGGAGTCAAGAGGCACACATTGCCAGTTATAAAATAAGTCATGGGGATGTAATGTACAGCATGGTGATTTTATTCAATAATATCGTAGAGCATACTTTTAAGTTGCCAAGAGAATAAATCCTAAAAGTTAACTTTGTATGTATAAATCCTAAAAGTTAACTTTGTATGGTGACAGATAGTAGATAGACTTAAAGCATTTGGTGGTCATTTTGCAATGTATACAAATGTTGAATCAGTATGTTGTACACTTGAAACTAATATAGTATTATATGTCAGTTACACCTCAAAAAAAGAAAAAAAAGAATAGAGTTTAGAGTATTTAAGCCTATGGAGTGAAAGTGGGGTTAGTGAAAAATACTTTTGCATTCAATTTAATACTGTTCTTTAGTATTTGAATTAGCTTATATGCATATATAACTTTTATAATAAAGAATTGTAGAATAAATAAATGAGTTAAGCATGTTTGGGGTTTCAGATTCTGTTCCTCAGAGTTCAGTTCAAGTGCGTCAAAAATTGTTCTGAGTGTTCAGGGTGGCTGGAAAATCAGGGTGCTATGTTTCCTACCCTCACTTCACTAGAGCAGTTATGCTTTTATCATTTTTTAGAATTGTCATACTAGATTTCATTTGAATAAAGGATTCTGTTTCTGTTCTCTCTCATCCTTCCTCCTTCTTCTTCCCTCCTTCCCTCCTTCCTCCCTTCTTTTCTTTCTTTCCTTCCTTTCTTTTTTTGTCTTTCTCCCATTAATCCACAATATGTTTCCATTTTTTTCTATGACTTATTTGTGTACCCTTGTTGTAACTCTGAATCTCTCAGCAACTCAGTCCTCTTTTGCAAAATGAGATAATATTGATCTTTTAGAACCGTTTAAAGAATAATGTGAGATAGTTCATGTTAATCACTCAAAGAAGAAAAAATTCTAATCACCTCCACAGACGTAAAAAGACACAATTATAAATTTTACTTCATCCTTGATAATAATCTTTTAGTAACATAGGAATAGACATATTTCTTTTTTTAGATGATAAAAATATTTACATTTCAAGACTAAAGCTTAATGGTGAAACATAAGCTCATGACTTCCACAATTATTATTTAAAGTTTTTCTGGAATTAATGCCCAATGTAATTACAGAAATAAGGAATTGGAAAAATTATCATTGTTTACAGATAATATGATGATATACTCAAAAAACTCTAGATAAAATGTAAAAACTATTAGAAAAATAGGAGAATGCCATACCATTGTTTTGATTAAAATACATATACTTAGGTTCTAGAAAGTTTTTCTCTGTTAATGTTTATTTATACCACTCTTCCTACTAAGGATGTAATTATGACTCATTCATTTAAAATTACATTTTACATAGAATAAGAGACTATCTGGCTGCAGTGCGTGAGGAAGAGAGGAAATAGTTATAAAAGTAGGTTTAAAAAAGGCAGATCCATCCAGACAAAGAGAGAATAAGGAGCAATCAGAGGAGTGGAAAGAAATTCATAGAATTTAAGACTATGGAAGCCTAGATGACAGTTTGAAGAAAGAGAACATGGGTAATAGAGAAAAATAGTGTGAGGAAGGCAAACATAAAAAGACTGGAGAGAGTGTGAGAGGTGGCATTTTGAAGGTCAGTGTTTGACAGAGTAATTTCAGTAGAGAAAAGGGGCTGAAATTAGATTGAAGTGAGTTATTGTGTACTAAGAAAATCGAGGCAGAAAGAGAAATCTGGCAACTTAAAGAAGTAAGGTCAATTAATTACTATTATTACTTTTTTTTAAGTTGGGAATTTTTGGAGTCAGAAAGTAGGAGAAGAGTTTTAAGATGATACAATGTCTCAGAGAAAGTGAAGTAAATGCAATAAATAGTAAAAGTAGAGGAATTAGGCTTGGCACCCGTTGAAAACAATTCTCTCTCAGAGACTGGCATCAAGAAGGCAAAAAAGCACAAATATGATTGAAAATTTTTGAGATGGGGGAACCATAGTCAGATGGCTGCAGTCTTCAGTGTCAAATAGGAGAAAAGGTCATCTGTGAGTGTTTTGGGGACAGCCATTGGATTAGCTACTTAATGTGGTAGACTTTTGCCAATAATGTCATAGAATAACAAATAATAAGGAGGATTAAAGAATTTTTGAGCAGGTAAGGACCCAGTAGAGGCTAAGAAAGAATGTAATAATATGAAAAAAACCTAATCAGCTCCCACTGCGCTTCAAAGAAGTTATTCAAAATAATTAACATGCCCCTTTTTGTTTGATCACCTTTATTTGGACATCAGAAATTACGCCTTGAATCACCATGTTTGGCCAGTTCCAATTTAGTTAAACCTGGAGTATTTAAAATTGGAAAAATAGGAAAATTGTTTACTATTTTAAAATAATTTTTATCTCTTGGAAATTCTCTTTTTGCGTTTCTACCACTATTATGATTAAAATATGTATGCTTAAGCTCTAGAATGTTTCTTCCCCATTAATGTTTATTTTATCCCACTTTTCTTACCAAGGATGTAATCATGGCACATTCATTCAAAATTTCATTTTACATAAAAGCCTCCTCATCCTGAAAATGTCATTGTGTGCGACTCCTTTCAGTCAGATTTTGTCCCATCCAAGAACCCCTCCAGCGTAAAATAGTAGTTTAAAAATCATTAGTGTTTGGGTTATCTGGAGGACTGTGCAAAAATCTAAGTTTCCTTTATGGTTTTTAAAATGTTTTATTTTTATGTAGAAGATATTTTTGCTTAATTTTTCTTATTGCTTTGGCCATGAAAAGAACAATTTTTCACTTACCTCTGGATAGGCTTCACTCATTCTACACTGAGAGAGTTCCAAGTTTTTAGTAATATAGTAGGGAGTAATGGTTAAGAAAGATCCACATTTGAATTCTGGTTCTGTCACCAACTAGCTGGATGACTCTGGAAAAATTATTTGTCTTTTCTGGGCCTCAGTTGCTATTTTTCCCAGCCTACAGTGGCTTTTCCTTTTCATTTAGAATTTCTTACAACTGGAGGTCTGTATTAGTTTCTATTGCTGCTGTAACAAATTACCACAAACAACACAAAATTACTGTTCTACAATTCTGGAGTTCAGGAGTCTGAAATGGATCTCCCTGGGCTAATGTCAGTGTGTCAGCAGGGCTGCATTCCTTCTAGAAGTTCTGGGGGAATATCTGTTTCCTTGCCTTTTTCAGCTTCTAGGTGCCACCCTCCTCTTGCCTGTGACCCCCATCCATCTTGAAGGCAATCAATTGCATCACTGTGACCTCTGCTTCAGTTGCTATGTCTCCTTCTCTGACACTCTTACCTCCTTCGTTCACATATAAAAACCCTTGTGATTAAAAATAATCTAGGATAATCTCCAAATTTTAAAAATTTAATCACATCTGTAAAGTCCATTTTGTCATGTAAGGTAACATAACCTTATGTTACAGAATACAGGGATTAGGATGCAGACATCTTTTGGGGAGGAGGATGCATTATTCTGCCCATCACAAAGTCAGAAAGGATACACTCTATAGATTTCCACCTCTTCACCCAACTACCGCCAGGGAAAAATATCACTTTTATGAAAATTCTCCATGTTAGTGAGAAAAATATCTCTTTTTCTTTCTGAGTTTATTTGTATAATGAATTATCTCTCTAAAAATGCCAACATGTAAGAGTTCCATTAGTATGCTTGAACATTAATTAACAGGGACACTTCTTATTTCATTTGACTTTCATAGGTTTTGTCCATCAATACTACACTGTGGAATGGATGATTCTTTCCCACTGCAGCATCTTATTTTATTTCCTATGTATGGCTTCATGCTAGCCAAAAGGTTAGATGTTACAATTATTTATGCTAATCTCAATTTGCTTTTGTGCTGTAGACAGTACAAATAAAGCTGCAGCAATTGATTACACATCACTGACAGCAGAAGAAACATACAGTTTCATCAATGAAAAAACTGAGTCATGTAATAAGTCAATAGTTATGTGCAGCCTCATGAGAATGACAATCAAAACCAGGTCGTAATGATATAAATATTTATTGAGTACCTCATCCTGCTTGGTGATTTTAATAGTCTGTAAAAAAATATGTTTAAAAGGAAACATTTCTGTTTTTATTGAATACTCTTTTGTAAAATACATTGTATTATTTTGGAGTTTTAAGTATTTTTACATTTAGTCTCTTGTTTTTAAGTTTTATTATTTTATAGTCATTTGATTTAATCTTAAAATGCATAAATATCATATTTAAATATCTATATTCACAAATATTTCTATGTCTGACACAGGTCTATTGTTGTCTTATATGGATTATTTTGGTAAATTACACTGAGGAATAGTTAGAAATGGTATAAATTTGTAAAAATAATGTCTTAACAAACAGTTAAAATAAACATCTATAAAATTTATTCATCAAAACAATTGTCTGAGGCTTTGTAATAAATTACTGAAAGAATAGAAATAGAATGCATAACTTCCAAAGTGTTGGGGGAAAGAAAAAGGAGAATAAAGAAAACTCTCTCAGTTCAACAGAAGTCTAGAAAGGAAGGGGAAAAATATCAGAGAATATATAGGCCAAATATTCAGCAAATATTTAATGATCATCTGCTATAGACCAGAAAGTTTTCCCTGAAAATGTTATTCAAACAAATTGGTAAGTACAAAAAGTGTAAATAGATTAAACTCTTCTATTAAATGTCAAAGACTTTCAACTTGGATCCAGTGGTTTTCTAAAAGACTCTAGATGTATATCAGTGACACAGCTAAATCAAAACATACAGAAAGACTTATAACAAAGGAATGGGAAAAGATATATAATATGAATGTTTCATCTAATGACATAACCTTAAAATATGTAAAGCCAAAGATACAGAATTACAAGGTAAAGCCAACAAATGCACAATCATAGTGGGTTTTTAAAAAAATATTTCAGAAATTAATCTATCATAACTGAATTTAGTAAGGATTTAAAAATCCTAATATACAGACTACATTTTAAAAATTAAAGTTTAGCTTTAAAATTAACAGAAGACACATCATTATTGTTTCTATTTAGTTGTCATTGACTAAATTGTCAGGCTATCTGATCAATCTAACAAATTATAAAGCAAAATATTAACAAAATCTTCTGATTCTGAAATCAAAATCCTCTGGCAATCTGGCTAATTAGTCTTAACAGACCTGCTTTCTGCCTCCATTTGTTCCTTGCTTTTCCAATGAAAAGTTATTAAAGAGTATTAAATCTCAGCCCTCAAGGAAAAGAGGACACAGATGAGAAAGTATCTACTTACTAAAGCATTCTCTATGAGTGAAGGAAACCACACTACTTTCTAATTCTGTAGAAGATAGATATCCTTTGCATATTTTAACACACTCAGATTGCCTAAATGAATGAGAAAATAACACAAAAGTTTTGAATTCTACAACTATGCATTCTAGTTGCCAAGAAGAAAATTACATGATGTGGGCATTCTAAATTTATTTTGGTAAGTAATCTTAATGAGGAAATCTTGTTAATAATAAATAAAATGAGATGCAATATGAAAAAATTATCATATTCAAAACTGTATTTGGTTGTTTAAATTGGGTTGCATTATTTTGTTCTGAAGCTTGGTAGATAATGTGGTACTATATCATTTGGATTTTTTTTTCAGTGAAACACAGATTGGGTATTTAAACACAAAGAATGCCTACAACACCCTGTTATATCATATTTTCCTGACTCAAGGGTGTTCTTTTTTAGGTAGGATAACTAGTGAATACAATCAGCCTTTATTACAATGAAATTAGACAGCATCCTAATGTTTAGCATACATCCAAGCAAAGAATACTCCTTTCAGAGAGGAATGAGAAAACAGATTAATCAGAAAAGATAACACTATGAAGTTAACATTTCAAATTATTGAGTTTTTTTGTACGTTTTTTTTTTTTGGTATTTGGGCCTATATCTTATTTATTTCTAACTGGTTCTTCTGGCTGTTATGTTAATCTTCTGCAAAGTATCAGTGATAGCATGTAGAAAATAAGATGTGGTCTCCAAAGCAGTATTAATCTAAGCATAATTTTTGGTTTAAAAGGTCTTCACTACACACCTTTAAACATGGCCACACTTTGCTAGACCCAGGACTTTTAACATTTTTGATGATATTTGATTACTCTATAATAGAAATGTAAAAGGTGTCTTTGAATAACTCCAGAACTGCTAATCAACCTAAACTAAGAATAAAAACCAGAATTAGAATCTCTTCCTGGTCTAAAATTTGTTATTCTTCCTATATTCTTTAATATTCTTTCTGAGAATATTCTTTAATATTTTTATTCATATTTGTTATTCCTTTTCTTTGTTACTGTATTTTTAAAACCTAAAACAGTTTAATCTTTCTTAATTGCCTACAGTCTATAACTTTTTTGTATTACACATGATTACATAACTGATATAAAGTTTAAATACTTAATCAAAGGTAGGTTGAGGGAGAGAGTAGGAAGAAATAACCCATACTAGTACTTTCATTGTCATGTTGGACCACTGAATTATTTTGATTAAAAATCTCCTCTTACTGTTCAAATAAGTTTGTATTTGAACAGTACAAGTTAGTAAGTTAGCTAGCTGGACCAAAATTTTTTACCAGGTCAATAAGGAAAGCTGCTAAGTATTATCTTCTCAATTTTAGTTGAAAATGTCATGTAACTTAACTTTATTATTTAAAAAAATCAGCATTTACACTAATAACTTCTCATGTTAGGCTGGAAATATAAATCCTCCATTAAAATATTTTTCTTGTCACATGATATAGACAAGTTAAATAGAATATCCCATATAATATTATTTCTTAAGTTTTTTATTGATTTTTTTTTACTGTGGATGTCATTAAAATATTATTGAAATGGAGAGTCTATAGAACTTTTTTCTGTTGGTCCCTTTGTTTTATGGAATAAATTCTGTGACCACATGTACCTTTATGGTCTGGAACTGGAAATATATTTTTCATTTTATGTAATATAATAAAATTTTTTAAATTATGTATAATAATCACCCAATATAAATTTATTATAATGTTTCACAGTCTTTGATGTAGCCTGGAAGAAAACACTGTGCTAGACAATGGCATGATTGAATTGACAATTAAATCCATAGTTGGGCTGCATTCAATAGAATTTCAGTCCCTAGAACCAAGGAGGTAATACCCTGACTCTACTCTGCATGCCTATTTTATTGTCTTCATTTCTGTTTCCCACTAAAAAGATTGTAGAATCAATCTGGTGGTGAGACAACAGGATAGAAAACATTATATGGATCAGGGCATATGAGGAGCAACTGGAAGAAAAGAAAAATGCAAGACTCTTGGATTATGTGATAATAATCTTAAATAATTTACTGAATAGAAAAAAGGATTTTACATTCTTCTGTGTACGATAGAGAAGGATAAAATGTGAAATTATATGGACATAAAATTAGATTCAATAAGAAACAATTTAAGTTATATCAAGCTGGAATGAGGTAGTGATTTTCTTCCACGGAAGCCTGAATAATCATTTATGGATGGTATTTATAAAGCATTTTGGTGTGGTTGAAAACCTAAGATAGATTACTTCTGAGCTTTCTCTTAAACTCTAAATTTTATTTTTCCATATTTAAAGAGTGGAAGAAATTCTCTACCAAAATTCATCTGGGCCATGTGGAACATTGATCTCCTGCTAATTGTACTCTAATAATAATTATTAATGATAATAATAGATAAATAGTATCATTACTTCCATTTTACAGATGAATAAACTGGGGCAAAGTAAAATTCAGCAACATGCCCAGTCACAGAGCTAAGGAGACCCTTGGAACTGGGATTTTAACTCAGGTGAATCTGACTCCTGAGCCTGAGCTCTTAATGCATATATTCTGCTGCCAATTTATGGAAAAAAAGCTTAAATAGCCAATGTGCTCTCAACTCTCTGGAGAGTCACTTCACTTAAAGAAATTAAAGTGGCAGGATAGGTATTTTATTTCTTATGCCAAAATTTCAGAGGACATGATAATAATGATAGTGAAATCAACAATTACACTTTCTCCTGAAACAGTTGCTGCTATCCTAATTTATTGGAACTTACAAAGTCCCAGCCACTCTGTAAACATTTTCAGGTATTATCTCATTTAATTCTTAAAACAATCTTTCTTGTAAGGTAGGTACAATTATTTCTGTTTAACAGATGAAGAAGCTGAGGTCCAAAGTTATACTCTAAGAAATGATAGCTGTCTTATTACCTAGAGCAGCTTTTATTCACTCAGCTTAGTCTTTCATTCTATAGAATGAGTCTATTCTCATTTTATAGAGAATCATTGTCTCTTATCTAGAAGTTTCTCCAAATGCAAAAGTTGGCATGTTCTCAAACCAGGATCATAGAATACTCTCTTAAACTCATTTTTAACAGCTATTTATAGACAACAGAATTCCTATAATCTATGAAGAATAGTCTATCAGTCAATTAATTACTGAATTCGTCAGCAATCAGTGTGCTAGACACTGTGAAGGATACAACAACAATTCCTGCTGTCCAGGAGCTTACACCTTAGCTGAGGTGTCAGAAATGTAGACCTAAACACTTAACAGTAAAAGAAAGTCAAATGATTGGTACAAACAGTAAAAGATTTTGCAGTGAAAGAAACTGTATTATGGTGCACCATTAGTGCTAGGGAAAGCCTCATGGGGTTTACCCTGTCTGTTGATGAATGACTGATTTAGATGAGTGAAGAGAATCAAGAGAGAGCATCTGACATAGAGAGAAGGAAAAGAATGAACACTGACAAGCAGTTTGTAGTATATAAGACATGTTGGGCTCCAGTGACATCTTAGATGGGTAAGGCCGTGGGCGAGTGGGTATTTTACTTGATTATTTATAATGTTACATTGGTTCTTTATTTTCGTAGTAATACTTTTACATTTTCCTTAAGAATATGTACAAATATCAAAAGCAATAGATTCTGATTGAGAAGCATGGTAAGACGTAAAAGTTAACTTTTTGAAGTGTCTTATCTATAGGTTGGCTGCCCAGAGGAAAATGTCCCCTTGCAAAGCTCTAGTAAATTAGTCTATGTCCCTATGGTTAGTCATTCAATCCTGGTGCTGTCATTTACAAACATGGCCCAAATCTATGACATTTTCCCATCAGAGGGCTGGGTCTAGGCCCCAACTTGGGTGGAACCATGCCTGCTTTTACCAGTAGAGTAGAGCAGACATGACACTATGTGATCTCCAAGGCTGAGTCATGAAAAGCCATGAAATTTTGTCCTTTTTCCCAGAACACTCACCCTTGGAGTCCAGAGCCACCATGTAAAAATGTCTGTCAACCCTGAGGCTGCCGTGTTCTCCTTAGGGACAGGCCATGTTTGGATGCCCTGGTCAACACAATCGGCCTCACTGTCCTTGCCAAGAAACCAGATATGTGAGTGAAGCCATGTTAGACCCTCCAGACCAGCCCATCTGCTGAATACATCAGTTGTATTCAGCCAGCTGAATACAACTCAAGCTCTGTCAGTGCCACATTAAACAGAAGAATCACATAGCTGAGACTTGACTGCATTTCTAACTCATGAAATCATGAGGTATATATAATACAGTATGTTTTTATGCAGTAGTAGATAACTAAAAGACCTGATCAACTGTAAGGCTTGAATCCCAGCCCCGACCACTGACCCCTGCCATCATGTTAGTAGTGTAGTTTTTGCTTCCAGAGTTAGGAAACCTGATATGGCAAATACTTTCACTATCCTGCACTGCCCTAGAATGTAATAAGCTCTGAGGGAACTGAATCTCCTCTGTTGCTCCAGTCCCTGTGAATATTCCTGGTGAATATTGCCAAGCTGACCTAGCAGAGGGTGTACTGCCTGTCCAACCACCAGCTCTAGTTTGCACAAACATGGGTTTTTCAACATTCCATGAGATACTGTGGGACCTCATTAGACAATCTAGAAGTAGGGTGGGCACTAAAACACTGGAGAAAAAGATATTCAAAAGCAGGGTACTGACCACACTCTACTATTGTG
The DNA here is from genome assembly GCF_011762595.2 of Tursiops truncatus. Classification (NCBI taxonomy): domain Eukaryota; kingdom Metazoa; phylum Chordata; class Mammalia; order Artiodactyla; family Delphinidae; genus Tursiops; species Tursiops truncatus. The sequence continues at coordinate 20,353,207 of NC_047037.1, read as the reverse complement.
AATTTTCTGGGGCAGCCCTGATTCTAAATGTTCTATCTCTATCACCAAAAATTATTGAAACATCTTAGAATTTCCTATATTTTTGGTGTCTGACATTTCTTCCAGACTACCTCTTTCACTGGAAGAGTCACATAATCTTTTGTCAGACTATATGTCCCAGTTTTGTGTTCAGAAAAATAGGCCAATGTACTTTTAACTCAAAGTTACAGTGTGACAAATTTGGTACCTCTCATCAGAGTATAGAGGCTGAAGGCCTGCTGGACATTATAAAAGGAGAAAGTAGAAGAGAAAAAGTTTCTGTATAAGGTCTATATTTAGTTCATATATACAGATATCCTGAAAAAGTCATAATTTAGCCTAGTTTTTTAATTGTTGAAATCGTCGTTATAAGTCTTTCTGGTAAGTGTGCATTTCTCAACAATATTTTCTTGTGGATTTTTAAAGATGTGCTTTTAGTATCATAAGAGAGGAAAAATTTCATCTCAACAAGAAGCTATTGAAATTCCTTAACCTATTTTTGTGTTTGTCTTTTTCCCTGTTGATATACTGAACTTTTAAAATTATGGTAGACCATAGTCGTTGCTATAATTCACATTTTACCTTTACTATATTATGTCAGACTAAGAGTGAGGGGAAAGCTATCAAAACTTCATGGAGCCATAGCTCAACTGGGTTCGGGACACTCCACAAATGATGTGTATGGGGCTAATACTGCCTTGACACGCAACTGTTTACCATATACAGCTGAACTTTCATGAGGCACCTCCTTGCTAGAGATGGCCAAATGGGCTTTATGTACTAGTCTCTTTAATGGTAATCAAATTAAATGAGACTTAGGTCCATGGAAACAATATCTGTCAGCTAAGGTCTTTTCCAGGATGTCAATGTTACATAAGTAATTCCAACATTATAGGTGTACATAATTAAGAATTTTTTTAAAAGTATAGTCTTCACATTTCTAATTATATCTCTAATATATCATGGAGTAATTTTGTCACCATATTACTCTGCATCTTCTAATCCATCATTGTATTTTCCCTTAAATTTGTTCACATTACCGCCATAAACTAGATTATCTTATTGATCAGTAGTAGTCTATAAAATGAGAGGATATCTGTATTCTTTCCTATAAAAAAAAGATGCCTTAATGGTTAATTGACACAATTCTCCTAAGGAAAAATTTAAATTTTACTTACAAAGAAACTAGGTTACTCCGAGGTTTACTATATTTTAAAACTTCTTGAGAAAATATTCATTTAAAAAAATTTCTTAAAGGGAATGGCCACTTTAGGAAATAAGAAATGATGGCAGAAGAATGCAGATAATAAAAATGCATGATTTGGTCAAAGAGTGATTCAAGTAATTGAATACATATAAAGGAGGAAAGGGAAAGTCAATTAAATGAATGAGTTATTTAATTGCCAACCTTCTTGAATGAAAGTGACATCAAAGCATCTGAATAAAAATTTACATTGATTAGGTGCACATAGTTTGGCTGTTTCTCCAAGTTTTTGGTTTCTGATGGAGAAAAGAGAAAAGATTTATAGAAGCTGAGAAAGTGGTAGAAGAGACAGTTGAGGCCTGCTTCAAGATTAGCAAGGCAGCCTTTTTTTTTTTTTCTTTTGCGGTACGCGGGCCTCTCACCGTTGTGGCCTCTTCCGCTGCGGAGCACAGGCTCCGGATGCGCAGGCTCAGCGGCCATGGCTCACGGGCCCAGCCGCTCCGCGGCATGTGGGATCTTCCCGGACCGGGTCACGAACCCGCGTCCCCTGCATCGGCAGGCGGACTATCAACCACTGAAGGCGGCCCGTTTTTAACAGCTTCCTTGCTTAATTAAAGCTAAGTGCCAGGATAGAAGTTCATCTATCAGTGATTCTGAATTAAAGCATAATATAGGGGAAAGTAAGAAGTTTTGTAACTGGTGACTTGTTTAAAGTCATGGACAGGAAAAAGAGACAAGATATTTCAACTCCTGAGAGCTCTGTCTTGAAAGCAAAGGCATACCAGGAATGGAAGGGAATCTAACATTTAGTTAGGAAGCCATTCACCAACAGTTTAGTGAGGCAAAGCTCTACATGCAGGTGTTTACGTTTATTTAACTTGACACTGTGGCTTGCCTTAAATACATTAATAATATGCCTGGTGCAGTAGAGAGCATGTGGGATCATGACTGGATGACTACATAGAAATTAGAATTCTGATCCTTATCAGTAGTAAGTTCTTTATAACTGGCATAAAATGATAACCTTTATATGTACTTTCATTGTAATATTATTGAGTTAAAACATAGGTCAGGGAAACGTTAGCTTGGGTGGAGACTCTGTCTTATAGTCTCACCTATTCATGCTGGAAAAGGATGGGGCAAGGGAAAGCAATTTACATTTTTTGAATGCCTACTGCATGCCAGGAATGAGACTAGACACTTGATTACTCAATTCTGGGGGAAGTTTGTGAGATGGTTAATCTCATACCCATTTTATAGGGAAAGAAACTGGGCTTCAGAGAAGTAATCTGTTCAAGTGTTGATGATGATGGTTTATACAGTTTGAGAATCAAACATAGATCTGCATGTCTTTAAAGGTCATGCTCTTTCTTTTCTACCAACTTCCTGATAAAATCATATGAGGAAAAAACTGTTCTTCGGTCATTAAAAGAAAAATCTAGTAAAAAAAAAAATCTAGTAAACGACAGGTAATAACACTCATGAGGGTGGGTGTTCAATTCCTCTAGCATTTTTTTCATGGCTGTTTCAGGGGCCAATATTCTCAGCCCCTCTGCTCTCCTGCAATTCCTAAATATATGATAGTCATTTCAACATTGGTTTAAATTTGAATTGGTATACTAACTCTTCCAGCAAGATTTTCATTTTCACTATTATTTCTACTGGTAATAATTTTGAAAAGCTAAAACGTGTTAAAAGGTGCCTAGTAAAAAGCATATTGTGTGCCTGTTGTATGCATCAGTTCATTTGAATCTCATGATAACTTTTGAGGTGATTTACAACTGTCATTGTATCTTACAGATATTGAAATCAAGGCTTGGGAGATTGCCTACATTCAGACAGTTAGTGAGCAGAGGAGCTTGGATTTCAAATACCAAAGCCCTTCTTCCTGGGCACTATGCCGCTCTGTTAGATGCCTAGAGATGATGAGTATCTCTTGTTAGCATGACCACTGATGCAAAGTTCATGAAATGTGCAAAACATGCTAGGGACGAGAACATTCTTAGAGCTCTTGATAATATTAACCTAATGTTGACACTCGAGTGGTCACACAATGTAAATTCACACACACAAACACAGACACACACATACCACAATGTTTAAGGAAAGAACAGATGAGCTAAGTGATGTCTAGGACCAATTTTGTGAAATGATTTTTAGAATTGATTGAATGTAAAGTATTCAATGTTATATTTAAATATTTCCATTTCCACATGAAGTATATGTTTTGGAAACCATATCCTAAACCTACATCTAATTTCTGCTTCAGTGAACAAAAGAATACCCTCCATGAACAGCAGCAGCATCAAATATATGGGTAAGAGAATATAATTTCTGGTTGACTTGCTTAGAACGACACCATGGTTATGAGGGGAGCATTTCTGAATTCAAATTTCTGCATGATCTCTGAATTTTCTCACCAAAGTCTGGCTTTGGATATCCAGCCATACTCTAGGAAGATACTCAGATACATTTTTTTGTTGTTGTGGTTTTTAACAGAACATCTGGTATTTATTGGCAGAATGCATTAGTGATGATGTCCTGTAAAATTTAAGCCAAAACTTGATGGAGTATGAGTTTGTTTTGTTTTATGTCATTTTCTCTGTGTGAAATCCAAAGTCCAAATATTGCTTCCTACCTACAATGGCATCTGAAAACATACTGATCACAGTCATTGGATTTTAGAGATTCAGCTGAAGATTAGCAGAGCATTAAGATGAAATAGCAGATGAATAATTTAGAATGATAATAGACTCTAATGTTAAATATATAGGAAAAGCGACTTCACAAAAATACACCTTTTCTCTTTTAGTTTTCAATATTGTTGGAAAGAGACATATCTTAATTCCATTTCTCAAAGCGCAAGTATATTCTCTCCTGAACCAATCTTTCCTCAGCAGGCTGATTTAGATAAGAAAATGAAAAGGAGATAACTGAATGGATCCTCCAATCTTGTGATTCAGGAATTGGGGCTGGGTGCCCCTTGGGGTGGCAGAGCAATTCTGAGCGTGTTGAAGCTCTCTGAACAGCTGTTTGGTAGTAGTCTCAACAGAGCCCATTAGCACAGCTCCTGCATCCTTTTACTGTCCCCACCACATTCCCTCTTATCATGTCCCTCCATTATCACTCGCTCACCTCCCCAGTTTGCTCTGTTAGCATTTCTACTCTCCTAGGAGGAAAGAATTCTCTCTTGTTCTCTTCCCCACACCCCCAACTAATTCTCTGTCACCTCTCCCACTTTTCCTCTCTATCCAAGACTGCTGCCTCTTTTCCTTTCCTCCTTCTCCCATGGCTATTTCTCCCAAACCAAATACGTAGGTTCTTTCTTTCCCTCTGTCAAGCACTACTCTTCACTAGTTTCCATACATTTGATGGAGGAAACTGCTTGAATATCTTAAACCATCAGACTAGAGGTGTATTCTTTTCCTTTGGGAGGGAGGCAGTAAACAGAATTGGTTAAGAACACAGGCTTTGAAATTAGACTAGAACTTGACTTACAGCTCAGTTCTGACATGCTGTTGAAAGCAGAGCACATTACTTATTCTCCCTTAGCTCCCGTTTCCACTTCCATTAAATGGGGATGATAGTATCTCCCTAAAGTTAAGTATAGGGATTAAAGAAACCATTGTCATAAATGCACTTTACCCAGTAATTGGAACAGAAGCAGCAGGCAATAAAGAACAGCTCCTGTTATTCATACACCATACTTGTTGATCAGATAGGACTGGTGTCAAGTCTTTGGCTTAGCTAAATTCTCTGTCTTCCCTCTTTGCCCATCCAGGGATGCCTGTTCACCTACAGGTACCTCATTCATTTATTCACTGTTCATTCAGGAACCTGTCTAGAGGATATGTTATGTCCTATCCACAGGTAATTTTTTTTAATATGAATTTTATTTATTTATTTATTTAGGCTGCGTTGGGTCTTCGTTGCTGTGTGCAGGCTTTCTCTAGTTGCAGTGAGCAGGGGCTACTCTTCGTTGCGGTACGTGGGCTCCTCATTGCGGTGGCTTCTCTTGTTACAGAGCACGGGCTCTAGGTACACAGACTTCAGTAGCTGTGGAACACAGGCTCAGCAGTTTTGGCTCGCGGGCTCTAGAACCCAGGCTCAGTAGTTGTGGTGCATGGGCTTAGTTGCTGTGTGGCATGTTGGATCTTCCCGGACCAGGGCTCAAACCCATGTCCCCTGCACTGGCAGACGGATTCTTAACCACTGTGCCACCAGGGAAGTCCCTCCCCAGGTGCTTTTTATCACTCTGCCATAGTCACAAAAATTAATCCAATGAACAATCTAATTAATAATTAATTTAATAATTTAATTAATAATTTAGTCGATAAACTTCTAGGCATTATTCCTTCTAGACACTTTAATGATCTAGAGGTGGGAGAAGGGAAAGAGGAAATGAGGAAGAGATAAGGAAGGATGGTAGGGAGTCCCTTTAACTTCTAAAGGGTCTTCTGTTCCCAAAGAGTAGATTTCCTGGTAATGGACCAGCTTTGTGGGCAGGAATTGTGAACTGATGAAATCACAACAGCCATAAAACACTGATTTTTCTGCTTGCACTATTTAGGTCAAAAGAGAAAGCACAGGTTCACACCTCACCAGAGAAGAATGAAGATTTGAAATCAGAAGCTGCAAGCTAATGGACTTCAAGGTGAATCACACTCATAGACATATGTGGTTTAACTCACCCAGTGTTTTAGTTTTGGTTTTTCTTTCTTTCTTTTTTTAAAAATAAATTTATTTATTTATTTTTGGCTGCATTAGGTCTTTGCTGCTCTGCGTGGGCTTTCTTTTTAGGTGCGGCAAGCAGGGGCTACTCTTCGTTGCGGTGTGCAGGCCTCTCATTACGGTGGCTTCTCTTGTTGCGGAGCACAGACTCTAGTCTACGGCTTCAGTAGTTGTGGCACATGGGCTCAGTAGTTGTGGCTCGTGGGCTCTAGGGTACAGGCTCAGTAGTTGTGGTGCACTGGCTTAGTTGCTTCACGGCCTGTGGGATCTTCCTGGACCAGGGCTCGAACCCATGTCCCCTGCATTGACTGGCAGATTCCCAACCACTGTGCCACCAGGGAAGCCCAGGTTTTTATTTCTTTCTTGAATTAATTGAGAATATTTAGAAATCAATAGATTTCACATACAGATTCAGATGTCTAGTGCCACTTGAAAGATCAGATGACTTCATAACCCTGGGCTGGGGAGAAGCAACTTCTACGGGGCACACACCCTCCAGTTTGCCACAGTTGTCCTCTGGCTGACTTATTTTATTTGCTTAGATCCTGTAGCATTTGAGGTTTTGATCCCAGGCTTAAGGACTAGTTTTCAGATGACATTTCCAACATATTCATTTTTGATCTGCTTCCAATTCACCTCTTTTATCTGTGGGCACCTACACCTTATTCTCAGGGTGGGTACTCAAGAGATCAGACTAGTGGGCAGCTGGCTTCCAACCACCAGGCACCAACCAACTAGAAAGAAGTCCCCACAATGCAACCTGCAGGATCTCATGCTGGGCCAGTTTCACCCCTTTTGTTTCTAAACCTTGGGAAAGTTGAGGGAGGGTCTTCGGCAGCCAAGGTGAAGGAGTGTACTCCAGTATGGAAATGCTTCACCATTTAAACAAGTAGGACTACTGTGCTGGTGCCTGCCCATGGAGGATCAGCCCTGCCTATATCTGAGGCAAAGTGTACAGTGTCTTTGCCCTTGAACTCACCCTCCACAAGTCTAACTCTGTGCATTAGCTGTGTATGTTGTGTGTGTTTGTGTGTATGTCAGTTTTGCATACTAGATTTAAGCTTTACAAAGGTAGTATAGAGCCTTGCACAATGTAGACAGGTCATAAACGTATTTTAAGTGGAGTAGATTGAATTATTTATTTATTCCAGGGTCTCTGTAATGTTCATTGCCATGTGATAAATGAAACCATGTTTGGTTTCCTTGTGCATATTTGATTTTCATACACCTATATTTCATATCAAGGAGAAAACCAATCAACACCGTCATATAGAAGCATCTCTGAACCACACATAAAATATCTTAAAAAAAAATTTAACCTTTGAAATTGAAGTATAAACAGGAGAAGAATTCATAGATTTTCTAATTGTCTTATCCTGCTGTGGGCACTAGCAGACATTCTGTCTATAGCTATGACTGTGAGTGCACACAATAATTAATGCAGAGCCTAGGAAAATTAGTTTAAAAGTATAAGGTCATTTTCAGATCACTAGATATTGATAGTACTTTTTATTTCATCTTCTACTATAATTTGAAGCTTGGAAAATTTTAATACAGATAGAAATAATTGCTAGAGGAAATATTTCTATTAAAATGGTGGATTAAGGAGAAGGTAGAATTTTCCCAGCTGAATACAAATTTTCCGTATAATTATACAAAGATCTTAAAATAATCGTAAAAGATTCTTCCAATAAAAGCTATTAAATGACTGTGTAGTTGATATAGAAGAGTTGGCTCAAATATTCCATGTTTAATAGTGCAAAATACTTTCTAATGGAAACTTTTCAAGGAGCCATATTGAGTCAAGAAATTTCTTTCTGTTTAGACAATACTGTGAATAGTAATTGATGCTTACCAGGGTTTAAGAGCCTATTTCTCTTTGAAACAATGGATTTTCTTCTAACCCCATTGTCTTTTGTGAAAAGATGTCTTTGGAGATATTGGTAAGACACACACAATTACTGAATTGACTTTATTAAATGAATCTGCTGTGTTATTTTACTCCAAAAAAAAATTCACATGCGTTCTGAAATTTGATGACTTAAAAGTTAATTTTAAGAGAAGATGCAAGTCATTGAAGCAAAAAATAGTTTCTTTCAATGCTTAGAAGATTTCGTCTCAACCATACACACTCACTTTACCATAACACAAATAGGATTCTTGTATTTGTTCTTTTCAAGTGATCTATAATTTCAAAGTCTGGATTACACAAAAATGAATATTTAATTTGTCTTAAAAACAACTATATAGTGGCACAAAAATGTTACCAAAAAATCCTAACCAAATTAGAGTTATGTCAGTGGAGGGAAAGTTTGGTGCCCTGGCAGCAGCAGCCTGGTTTGGCTGCCTCTACTCCTCAACCTCTCCAGAATGCTGGGCTGAATCCAGGGTCTTTAGACGGCAGAGTTGATTTTGGGTTGCTTAGTGAAGAACTGGCAGCACCAAAATGATAGTAGCAAAGCTGAAATCAGAGGCTACCCACGGTCAGTCAGATGTTGAGTCACACAGCAGGGGATACTGGAGTCCCTCAGACTGAGAGTCTGGAGGGACGAGTGAGTTCAGAATCTGTGGGTTCTGTCATGGGAGCATTTCTTTTGAAGACTTCAGGACTAGGCACTGAGGTCATGTCTTTGGCCAGTCTTAAAGGTAGAGTACTTAGAAATTGGAACATGACAAACAGCACCAGAAATGTGGGGTTTTCTCTTCAGTGGAAGATAAAATGTTCGCCTTATTTCTCCATACCTTGCAAGCTGATTGGCCACAAATTCTCATGAGAATTTCATGACTATGCCCAGTCATGTATGGTCATTTTACTCTGCTTTACTAAGATTTCTGGGCTAGGCTGACACTCCACTTGAGTTCTTTGAAATTTTAAAGGGTCTTTGTAATAATATGGTGAGTCTTCAATAGGTCTCCTTAAGCCTCGTGGTATATTGTGTTATTGTCCAAGTGTCATTTCAGCTGAACAGTTATTGTTTATGTCAAAAGACTAAATCCTAAAGATGCAATTTAAGCAACGCATGGAGTTGCCAACACGCAAATCAGGTTGGATTTTCAAGAAGGTCAGTTGTTTTGGATGAATGAAAGATTTTTACTCCTTGGACTCTGAGTATATTAGTGGATGCAACATGGAACTCAGTCAGTCCTGGGAACTTTCCTTGGATTCGTTACTTGGGCTTTGAATCTTGGGTTTCTCCATTTGAAAAGAATTCCTATCTTACAGGCTTGTTGTAAGAATTAATAATAAGCTGGATACACATGAAGAAACTTTATATACAATAATACACTATACAAATGTCAAGTAAAAAAAAATACTTTGCCTATAGGTAAAATCAGGAGTCAATGGGTACCAGAGTTGTTGGTAATAATATTTCATGCCCTCTAAGAAAATTAATTTTCTTTTTACATTTCTATTCTGAACAATGGAAACCTCTGACTCTATGAAACATACGTTACTGAACACAAGTTCCTGTGCCTGATGCACGGTGAGGCCAACATCGGAGTTTGGAGCAGAGAAAGGTTTATTGCAGAGCCATGCAAGGAGACATGCAGCTCATGCCCCCAAAACTCCAAACTGCTCAAAGGGTTTCAGCAAAGCACTTTTAAAGGCAAGGTGAGGGAGGGGAGTGGTTAGTTGTTGCAAACTTTTTGGTGTCTGAATCCTTTGTTCTTGCAGCTGTCCAGGTAGGTCAGATCATGATGTTCCTGTAAACCTCCAATAAAACAAATGTTATTCTCTGTTCTGCAACTTTATATCTCTATATGAATGGACTGTTAAAGGTCAGAGCCCTGAGAATAGGCTACCTTGTGTATTTCAGGCTATAGGCAACATTCTTTTGCAAAAGGTGCAGAGCCAGCATGACTAAGCACAAGCAATAGAACAGATCTAATATGGAGTCAGATTTGTTCTTCCCTATTACACGTACACTTACTTTCCAAAGATTTCAAGCTCTAGAAACAGGGAGGTGGATATATTTACAATATAAGTAATTTATCCCCTGGTTCTTCTCATACATGTATGTCCATTACTTCTCTATTTCTTTCCTTGGGTTCTTTTTCTCTCTTTTTATTTTTTCTGTTTCTCTTTGTTCTCTAGCTTTTTCTCATCACAATATTGTCATATACCATGGACTTAATGACCACTTAACAAATATTCCTCAATCTGCATTTTTAGCTCAAAAATTTCTCCTGAACTGCAGAGTAGTGTACACCTAGGTATTCACAGATACCTGAGATCCCAAGCCCCTAAACTTGTTCCTTTTTCTGTATTCCGTTCCTTGGTCATACTCCATTTAAATTTATTCTCCACTGGAGTTAGGGTTATCTTTCTTAAATGCAAACCTGATCATGTTAAGCCCTTATTTATTAAACCCTTCTATTTTCCATCCCCTTTAGAATTCTAATCTGTTTACCTTTCCAAACGCAACTCCTCACAGAATTGACTTGTGATTTTCCAAATGTGTTGGACAGCTTCTGTCCTTCACCCTACTCTTCATGCTGTCCTCTCTGTCTGGAATGGCCTTTCTGATCTTGTCTGCTTAGCAAGCTCCTGTTTCACATTCAAACATTCAAAATGTCTTCTGTAACATCTGTCACGATATCCTCTAAGAAATCTGACCTGCCTGCCAGCTTCTCCAAACAGGATTAATTACTTCTATTATTGTACTTTGTACACTGTATTACAATTACTTGTTTTTGTACCCTTCTCTCTTACCAGGCTCTGAGTAATTCAAATATGAGGTCCATACCTTATTCACTTGAGCACATGGCTCACAGCACAGTTTCACACACACATAGATGTTTAATGCTTGTGGAGAGCAGTTCAATGAAGACTGCAACGTTGTTACACAATTGATCTCTGAACTGGTTTGAGTCTATCTGGGCAGTGAGGAAATGTGGATGTGGAGAGGATATTACTTTTTGTCTCTTACCTGTTCATGTCTATTCCTCTGGAATTTATGTACGCTGTTAAGAAGACTCTTTCCTGGGTGGAAAAAAATAAGACTGTTTTCAGTAAATATTTTCAGTGGATTTTCTATCATCAGGAAGTAATAAGAAAAATACTCATTGAATGTAATTTACAGAGAAAAACATCATTCATTCATTGAACACATGTTCTCTGATGACCTACTCTCTGCCCAACACTGTTCTGAGCATTTGAAATATAGCAGTGAATAAGGCAGACGCAGATCTCCACCTTCATAGCAAGCAAGCAAGAAAGAAAGAAAGAGAGAAAGAAAGAAAATAAAGAAAGAAGGAAAGAAACTTCATTAACAGAGAAAAGGCACTTATCTTTTCCACAGATCTTATATGATTTCTTACTCCAAAATCCTCCTTCCTACCTCCCTACTTTCTCACTTTAGGACATTTTACAGGCTTAAAAGAAAAGGCAAATACAAAAACTGAAATGTTCTCAGAAGGGCAAGCTTAAAGCTCATGACAGATTTTGGAAATGGAGTGTTCATGTATACTTTGTAGAAAAAGTGAGAAAAGACCGCCATTTTTGGTAAGGTTAATTGGGATGCCAAGGATAGAAAATCAGTGTGCTCTGCAATATGGATTCCACTACCAACCTGTGTTTTTGATCTAATAAGTTTTAAAAAATATGTTTTGCTAAATTATTGTATCCTTGTCTCCTCAGTCAGAATGAATATATGTGTGTGGTTTGTGTCAAGGCAGCTCTTCAAAGTGCAGTTGATCTGATACTTACACTGTTGGAGTGTGTGCTCAGTAATTTTTCACTCAAACGGACAGCATGTAATATTCAGCCATCCCAGGGCAGTAGTAACTCGTACTCTCCACTTTTTGACGATTCTTTCAAAAGATTTGATGAATATGTATATCATATGACAGTAAGAGCTATGTCTGCCCATTTTCCATCTTTTCAACTGGTTGTAGTTTAGTTGCCTAAAACCAAAAGTTTACAGTGCATAACCACGTTGGAGAATGGAAGCAGAATTTTAATGGATGTCAAACAAGAAAAGCAGCAGACACCTAGAGCAAAGTGTTCTACACCCCCCTTGAGTAATGATAGTTCATTTACGTGGGTGAGAGCCAAGTCTGCTTGGCTAGGAGGCAGTTTTTAATAGTGTATGTCAGGGACACACAACGAAGTTTTCCATGTATCCTCACAGAGGAGTCTTACATTCCTGAAGTAATGATTAATGAAGTTTCTGTACTAGCATTTTAGTCATATGGATTTTATTTTCTCCTTCGTTTAGTCACAGCTTTTCTCATTTTCCTTTATGGCCAGCTCCTGCCTATGCAAACACACTTAGGCAAAAGCACAAGAACAATAGTTCTGGAAAATGTAGGCCAATGTTGCTGAGAGCCCTTGCCAGAAACTAATTTTAGTTAAAGAGATCTGACTATTTTCAAGCCATTCACTTTCCACCCTTCCTACCAACCCTGGAACATTACAGATGAAAGTGCCTCACGGAGTTGGGAATTTGTGACAAGAGGGTTCTTTAAACCATTTTCATCATTTTATAACAAATTCAAGAGTTAGGCTGGGTCAGGGGTTGGTGACCTTTGGCATGCACACCAAAAGTGGACTGAGAATAAGGGACAACATTTTGGATACATTCTTCCTTTCTGACAAACACTCCTTTCCTTCCTCCAGATAGAACTTAGCTCCAGGAGGGCTGCATACCCACCAAAACCCTCACCCAGTTTCTTTCTTTTTTTAGGTTGGCTTCTAGTTGCTAAGGTGTTAACTGCTAGATTAAATGAGTGAATTAAGGGCAACCCCTCCCAAACCATTTGCATTTCAAAGGAGATAGTAAGAGATTGGAGAGCCAAAGGCAGCTTTAGTCCTGGAAGGAGAAGCAGAGGGTGCTATTTTCAGACCTGGGCAGCTAGGCTTTCTACTTTGTACTCTGCCTCTTGCACTTACAGCCAAGATTATAAGTAGATGGTTACAAATTGGTTCCTTAGGTCCAAACTCCATTTTCATAACTATTTTTTTCTATTCATAGCTTCAACAAAAAGAATCTTAGACATATTTTACAAACATCAAAATCCTTACCATGTTATTCCTCAGGCATCCTATATTTTATTTGGAAAATTTAAATTCCTGTTAAGATTTCTTTTTATGGTCATCTAATTCTAATTCTTTGACCAGTGTCACTGCTTTCTTTTGAACTGTCTCCAGGTTATCTCTTTTCTCTTAACTGTGCAGTCAATAACCAAATATATCTCTAGAGTAATAGTCAACATACGGAGATGTTTGAAAGAAAAATTTCTACAGGTGATATTGTTTTTTTACTGTTTTAAATTTATTAATTCCAAGCATAAAATTATTGATGAATTTGAAACTATATCTTTTTATATATCCAAATGCAGCAAGATTCACAATGACTTTTGGGAGATAACAAAGGTAAGCTGAAATTATAGCCGTTTCTTGTTCAATTTGCAGCCCCAGTCTAGACCCTTAAAATTTATTCACAACCATGCACAGTACATTTTTACTTGCTATTTCAATAATTTACTTTAAAATTGTACCATCCAATGTATGTCTCTTTAGATAACTCAACCTTTTCCTGATTATTTTTCCAAATTATTTAGATTTTCTTGTATTTTAATCAAATATTTGAAAGGTTAAGCAACGCCTCCTTCCAGGATTTCATGTTTAAAATGGATAAACAGGATCCCCGTTTCATCATCCAAGTTGCGGATAAAATGTGTAAAAGCCTTTGGCTTACCTTCTGGCTTGAAACACATCCAAGCAGTCCTTCTTAATTGGTGTCCTAGATTGTATAAATTAGGAACGCTATTTCTTTAACGCTTGACCACTGCCACCACAGTCTGGGAAATGAACACTGAATTTCCAACCCATTTGCCTAACTCGAACATTTCACATTACTGAGACAGAGTTTGGTAGGCAGAGGACAGATGGATGCCCTAGGCAATGCTATCATAAGACATTAGAAAGTATTTTTGGGGAGTGAGGTGACTTGGGCACAGAATGGGAGAAGACAAATTCCTGAAGGGCAAGAACTCTGGTCCCTTAAAAGAATTCAGAACAGTCAGTGCATTAGCCATGAAATATTTGAAGAATATATTCAACATTAATTTGCAGAAATTACGTACCCTCTAGGTGTAAGATGGTAATTTATTCTTTATGATAAATATCAGAATTGATGGGGGCTTCCCTGGTGGCACAGTGGTTGAGGGTCCGCCTGCCGATGCAGGGGACACGGGTTCGTGCCCCAGTCCGGGAGGATCCCACATGCCGCAGAGCGACTGGGCCCGTGAGCCATGGTCACTGAGCCTGTGCGTCCGGAGCCTGTGCTCCGCAACGGGAGAGGCCACAACAGTGAGAGGCCCGCGTACCGCAAAAAGAAAAAAAAAAAAAAATCAGAATTGATTAATTGTGAAATAGAGTGAGAGAGAACTTGAGCTTCAGTCCGATGATTGGCTCTTGGCCCAACTGCATGGCTTTTTTAGCAGTGAGGAACCACAAATAGCCCAGTGTCACCACTGGTTAAGAGTGAACTGGCCTATAATCCCTGTTTATTAAATACTAGGACAGTGTTCTTTCCAGTACACCATCACTCGCATTATAACTTTCCTAATCACTATTTATCAGTCTAGCAGTTCCTTTCAGTGACAGTCATTTACAGTATAGTTGAAATGTATCTATCTCAATTGCATTTCTTCTGAATGAATTACTGCTTTTGCTATGCTCTGATAAGAGTTTTATTAATAGTAGCTATCAATTTCTATTAATTTTGTTGCTCAACTTTATTACCTTGATTTCATATTTTGCTCATTTTTATCTGACTTTTCACAGTGTTTTACTTAAATTTAAAGAGAGCAAAAAAGGTAACCTTCATATACCCCCAAATCAGATAATTATAAATTTTCAGTTGTTTTATTGAAACATTCCAAAACATTTCCAAACTGCAGTTAAAATGCTGAATTCTAGCTTTATCAAATATGCCATTTCCATCAAGAAAGAAAAAGAAAATATGCTGCAAGGGTCTTCCTTTACAGGTTGTCCCCCGCCACCCATTCTGATTTTAAAAAGTTGCCTTTCTAAATCAAGTACTTTTTTTTTTTAAAAGTATGGTGTATTTCTAACTGTAAACCCTCAAATATTGTATATGTTCTTGACCGGGGAAAATTTTGGAATTTACAGTGTGTCAAGGATATTCTAATTCTGCTAATAATTTTCATGGCAGATGATTTGAGGACTTTTCCACAGACTAACTTCTGGCTCTTATTTCTTGGCCACAACCCATGGACTTCCTGCACCAGGCACCACAGGGTATGTTCAGATCACAATACAATCTCTAGCCCTGCACATTTATGTCATTGTACTAAGTTAGCTCAGTGAGCAGTTGAAATATTTATAGAAGCCTTTCCTAAATGTGTATAACTAACAGTACCTTAGCTACACAGGGAAGTGACTGCAAACCTCATAAATCTATTCCACTAAGCCAAAGTAAATGTGTCTTCAACTCAGCTTCCCCTTAGCTAGACCTCAACTCTGTCCATGGTTTCTCCAATACAATGGTGTATGGTAAGTGTTTAACAGCCAGTTCCCCAGGACAAACGGTATGAGTATATATATGTACATATATTTACTGTAGATTTTACACATAGAAAGGATTTATACATAATTTTTAACTACTAATAAGATATACAATACTCCACTGTAAATTCCTAACACACCCAAATTGATTTTCATAGAAAGTTTCCCTTGATTTTTGCTGAACTCTTGGATTGGTGACCAACCTATGGTTTCCATTCAACTATGATTTGACAGATGCAATTGCATCTCTTTTCTTATAAAAGGACGGAAGAAAATAAAAATAGAAACAAAAGCCAAAGACAAAAACATTTTAGGTGAAAAGAGTGATAGTTGTTGAAATCTTTATCCTCATTCCCCTGCCCCATTTCCAGGCTAAGAGGCAGTCCCTGTCAGCCGCTTCCTTCTAGGAATTTTAACGGAAACAGCATGATGTGGTGAAGAGGCCACTACCTAGGATCCAGTTCTGGTGCTGCCATCTACTCTGTGTGATCACAGGCAAGTTCTTTACCTCTCAGTTCCTTCATTTGAAATTTGGGGCAATAATATCACCTGCATCATAAGGTTTGCATGATTAAATTAGTAAATGTAGAATTTGGGGCACTTAATAATGAATTAGGACTAAAAGAGTTCATATATCTTAGCACTTAGTACATGGAAGAGAGAGAGCTACAAAGATGCAAAAAGACATAACCTTTGCATATAAATAAAGTTACAACTTGAAAGAGAAAGCATTGCAAACCAATTTGAACTTTGGAAATGTACTTTTAGCATAATACAGGCTGTTCTTTGAGGTCATCACCCCCTTTAGCTTACATTCATTGATTCACACATTCATACATTTAGCAAGTATTTATTTAGCAGATAATGGATAGAAGATACTGTATGAAGCATAGGATGAATAATTGTACTATAGTCTCAAGAAGCTTGGATTAAAGTAGTCAAAAGTATACACACATATACACACACATCTTTAAAGAACGATAACATCTGGTAAGCGTATGAGCACATACAAACAATCCATCTGTGAGTTCAGAGATGGGGGAGAGAGTTTCTAACCAGTACGCTCTAGATAAGGAATAATAGAGGTAGAGGATTTGGCCTGACCCATTGAAACAGAAGGGAAAACTGATCATTCAAAGGTCGAATTTGTCACCAGGCTAAAAATGCACAATATTTAGAGGGGTTTTTTTTGTTTGTTTGTATTATTTTCCAACATTTGAACATTGGAAATTTTCTCAGAAACATCTGTGTTTTGGGCTTTTATTGAAAAATTGGAAGATCTGACAACATCCTTAACCTCTCTTCCAACATTGCCACCATCATTTGGAAGCAAGTTATCTTGGTCCGTTCAGGCTGCTACTACAAAATACCATAGACTGGAGAGCTTACAAACAACAAGAATTATTTCTCAGTAGCAGAGGCTGCTAAGTCCAAGATAGGGCACCAACACATTCAATGTCTGGTGAGAGCCTGTTCCCCAGTTCATAGGCTGCATCTTCTTACTGTGTCCTCATATGGCAGAAGGGCAGACAGGGGAAGCTAGCTCTCTCATGGCTCCCTTAAGGAGTCCCAAATGTGAGGCAAATGCTCATCTAACTCACTCATAAGGGCTCCACCTTCATGACCTCACGTAATTCTAATTACCACCCAAATGCCTCACCTCTTAATACCATCACATTGGGGTGTAGCATTTCAACATATGAATTTTGGGGGGGACACAAACATTCAGTCCATAACACCAGTAACAATTACCCCTCTAGAAGGGGCATCCACTCTTTCCATGTGGCAGCAGTACCCACATCCTCAAACCTGTGAACTGGATTCCAAACTTGCAGCCGCTGAAGAACAAATGGCACACAGCAATTAAAGACTTCAATTCACTAGGTTTACATACTGTTTGGCTGACAATCACAGTCACTCTTCCACCTGTTTGGCTTTGTTGAGAGGCAAAAAAATGTACTCAGCAATGACACGTAACGTAATTGAACTTGTCAACTCGCTGCACAAGTAGATCAGTGACAACTTGCATTGTTACAAAAGGCACTGACCACACCTTTCCAGGATGTGTACCATATCAGAGGAGGGCTCTAGCCCAAAGTAGCAAAAACACCTCTGAACTGCTCTTCTCCCCACTTACCCCTGTCTTTATAGTCCTGTGTTCCTTTTCTTTTGTTTAATTGTGGTAAGATTTATGTAACGTAACATTTACTATTTTACCCACTTTAGGGCTACAGTTCAGTGGCACCAAGTACATCCACATTGTTGTACAACCAGCATCACTGTCCACCTCCAGAACTCCTTTCATCTTGCAGAATGAAAACTCCAAACTTATTAAACATCCTAACCCCTGGCAATCACCGTTCTTCTTTCAGTCTCTGTGAATTTGACTACTCTAGGTACCTCATGTAATTGTATGTGGAATCATCCAATTTTTGTCCTTTCATGACTAGCTTATTTCATTTAGCATAATGTCTTCAAGGCTCGGCCATGTTGTAGCATGTGTCAGAACTTTCTTCCTCTTTAAGGCTAAATAAGAGTCCAATGAAAATGTTAAAACACACTTTGTTTATCCATTCATCCATCAGTGGACACTTGGGTTGTATCCACTTTTTTGCTATTGTGAATAATGCTGCCATGAACATGGGTATATGAATATCTGAGGTTCTGCTTTCAATTCTTTTGGGTATATACCCAGAAGTGAAATTACCAGAAGTGGTAATTCTGTGTTTAATTTTTTGAGAAAACACCAGAAATTTTCCACAGCAGCTGCACCATTTGACATTCCCACCAGCAACACACAGGGGTTCCAATTTCTCCACCACGGTCATATGGTCCTTTATCTTTTCTCCCCTCCCTGCAGCAGGAACTTCCTTTTCTGTGGCAAGTTTGAAGTCTACCTTAAAATATGGTGTGACAAAAGAAAAATATTAAAATAAGTGTCAGAGTAAGGTTCAGCTTGAAAATTCCACAGGACTAGGAAAAGGTCATGTAACACAATGCTTTTGCTAGGCACGTGGAAAGCCCTAATCCCTCTTCTTCCAGGGAGAAGTTTGATCCCTTCTAGTTGGAGAGATTTAATAAGCATTAAAATGATTGCGACTTGAGCTTAAGGAATTACGGAATTTTAATAGTAGGCATAAAACATCCAACACAGACATACTTAAAAATTCTATACAACACAGGAGGAGAAAATTGGGAATAAAGAACCAGCTAAAATGAATCCCTTGCGTGATATTAAAAGGAGGCCTGGGGAACTATTTCCGTGACTATGTTTGCCAAATTGTACAGTAAATATATGAATGGGAATGGTGCTAGATAGAGCTTTTAGATATAGTTTTTTGTTCTTATTCAACTTGCATGTGTAGTTTAGAAACTAGAGGATCTAGAGAGCAAGGGACTCAGCCTCCATCACTTGCACTTAACAGAGACTCAAAGATGGGCAGAGGAGAAGGAGAGCTTTCTAGTAGAGAAAAGAGAAGGCTTCAGGGTGTAGCAGCCACATTCCTTGCCATGTTCCATGCCAGTTATTTGTTGGGGGTGGGGCTGGTCATCCAATTAAAAAAAAAAAGAAAGAAACTAGGGAACCTAAATTTAATAGGAGGATATGACCATTCTTGTAGAAGAAACGGTTTGGAGGCATCATGATTTATGCAGCCCAAGAGACTCTGACAATGCAAAAGTGGTCTGCAAAGCTCTATACCAGGTGTCCTCCTATTACCGTAATAGAACCAAGTAACTTGGAGATAAGGGAAGTTGCACTGTATTTGAGGGGTGGGAGTAAGGCCAAAAAAAATTCTTATCTCAGATAAAGTTGAGTAGTATCAGAGATAGGTGTCTTACTGACTGAGATCCGCACAGCAAGCCTCATGCCCTGGCTCATTTATCTCCCCGCTCCAGGAAGAGGAAGAATGATGATATTTAAGACCCTTGTGCTCTAGCATTTTTAGGATCCTTCTTATAGTGCTTGAGTATTAGTTCAGCTTTTATTTATTTTCTTACTGTTGTTACACGTATTGTTCTACTACTTCTGGATTGGGATGGCTCGGTGACGTATCACTGTCATGCTTACATTTATTTATTCCAGTTAAATCTTTACATATCCTATCAGTTTTTATTTCTATAATAGGTTTTAATGCAAGTTCATTTTCCTAAAATGTGATTGATTCCGGTATCGTTAGGTTATCTCACCATTTTCATATGTCTTTTGTACTTTTCTAGGAGGCGGCATCTAACTAGCGTAGTTGCAAACTAAAGTACCCTTGCTCAAAAAAGACAGTTCATTTAGTGAGTCCCCATAATACCTGTTATTTAACCAGAGAAATTAACCTTTGGAACAAAATGTGTTCTTCTCTTCAATCAGCAGGTCTCTTTAGTGTTCTCGCTTCTCAGACATGCTGTGCTTTAAAAGCAGATTAGAACTGACAACAATTAGTCACATGTCTGAATTTTAGACAGAAAATAAAAATGAGCTCCTGTGCACAGGAAGTCCAAAATTCATCTTTCTTTCGCCTAAGGTTTTCTTTCTTCAATATCAGTTATCAGTTTAATATAATATTGTTGACTTAACAATGATATATTTCAAGCTGAAGGCAGAAATGAATTTTGCATTAATAAATTGTTTGGAGATGGATTCAAAGAGTATTTCATTATATAAGAAGGGTAGCTATAAAACATGTTTGGTGGTCTTTCCATCATTACTACCTGTGGCCCATTTGTGGGGATGACATTTATCAGTGTGACAGGGAATATTAAGCAAGTGATAGACAGTTATTAGCTGAAGTCCTGATATATTTACACCGTGGGAAAATGCACTTGGTATTTTCTTTCTGGCAACTGGTCGGCTGTTCATAATTTTATGGAAAGTTGATTAATCACACATTTAACTCAATGCAAGATCTTCTGCACTGTAATAAATTATGGCCATTAATCAATAAGTACAAAGTAATTCCAAGAGTCTGGAGACATGCTGGCTTCTAATAGAAAAACTTGCACTTAGGCCTTTCTGCCAGTGACCACTTCATCTGAGGTATTTTGCACCTGCCTCAATCCAATTAGATGACATAATTAATGAACCTCAGTGCTCTTGATAATTTGTTACACAAAAGAAAGAATGCTTTGGCACATCCATTAAAACCTGATGTATAACACTTTGCAGAAAAGGAAAAAAAATTGATGAACTAAAGCAACAGAGGGTCTTATGCTGGGAATCTTTGTGTTCAAGTGTAAATGTGAGAAGCTGCAGTCTTACTTCATGTTGGGTGAAGATTCAGTTGCATTTGTTAAAATAATCCAACGGGGACCTTTTTTTTCCATTAGAAAAGTGAATTCCGCCTGTGTGCAAAATTTCATGCCATCTTGTTTCTTTTATGACAAATTAAATGGTATGATTAGAATAAGTATTCAGGAAGTATTGTTTCAGAGGCAATCTAATAAATGTTTCCTTGGTTAAGTATCAGTTACAGTTTTACATATCACAGTCATTCTGCACCTGTTTTATGCAGCTAACAATAGGCCTCTCAATAGATTTCCATGAGAGAAAGCCTGGGAAGATAAAAAGAAAACCAGTTTGCAGCTAATTCTGTCACTAGGAAACGCCAGGAGTAGATTGTGTTTAGAGACTTTGAAAAACAATTAGCTATGGATTATACAACTGAAAGCCCTTTCCTAACTGTACCTGGAAAATACTTTGCCCATTTAATGCCTTCTAAGCTGTCACTGAGCTTGAACTTCAGTCCCAGTGATTAATGAAAAGCTGCAGGGCACAGCTAGGAGCTAAAGTCTCAATTATGAAAAAGCAGTAACTAGTTTAATGTGCTGATGCTTTTATACTTAAAGTGACAGCTATGAAAAATGGCAATATTTCCAATCATCCTTTAATAATTTATCATTCATTTATTGGCATGTCCAATGTGCTTTACTCCCACTGTTTTTTTTCTTTTTCTGGGCTCCTGGTGTTATGACACTGAAGAACACAATGTGATCTGGTTCCTTAAAAACCAGACCTTCCCTTTTGGAAGCTGGGACCTATCATCATAAAAGTTTTATGTCTGTCTGTCTATGTTTGTCTGTCTGACTCTATCTATCTATCTGTCTATCTATCTATCTATATATCACCTGTCAATTATCTATGTAATTTCCAGTTAGTGCCAAGACATAGCAGTAGAGTTTTTGAAAAGAGCACAGTCCAGTGACTCTTGTCTCTGTGTAGGTCACGAATTGCCACCTTAATTCCTCACAGACACCTTGAATTATATGCCTTTGGTTATAAGAGAAACTAGACAGGGGTGGGTGGAGGAGTCAACGTAAATCTCCCTGTGCCAAAGGGAAATCAATCCAGATGTGCAGACAGTGGACAAATAGAAGCCAATTATAGAGCAGTAAATGAGGTTGGGGGAAGACACACCATATTTTTGTGGGTAGTGCTACCAAGATATCTTGTAAAGTTATTTAGGTTTAATTTTACATTTTTAATTTCAGGAATGAATTGTTTGTTCAACAGCCATAGTCATTCCCTTGGTTTGTTTTATTAGGTTATATTAGACTGTTTATTATAGTTTGTGCTTGGTAACAGGCCCCCAAGGATTCAGATCACAAGTTGGTAAAAGAATATACCTGCAAGTGTGGTCATAAAACTCAAGTTTCAAGGCAGGTGGCAGTTTTGCTAGTAAAATATTTAAGGAACCACTTGTGACTAAAATGGGCTTAAAGTACTTCTTGTTTGTCCTGGTGGCAGCTCAATTTTGACCCAGATAACAGTGGTGCTGTTCACCAGACCACATGGATCTTGGTTTTTGATGAATTGTTAGGATGCTATTCGAGTACAGTGATAGAAATGGTACACATTGTCATCTCTCTGTGTTTGATCTGCTCCCATAAATAAAGCAGACAGGTGACAACCCATTCACAGGACTGAACTTATTAAAACTGTAAAAGTAAAACTGGAGACTGGGTTTAAAACTCACTTTTAAATTCAGCAGGCTGTCTAATTTTCTTTAGATAAAAGACCCAGATATTTGGGGGCAAGGATATTTAATGCATTTTGAAAAAAATAATGCAACAATATAGTTACAAGGAAGAGTGATGTCCCTTTTGGGCACTTATATTTAGCCATATTAAGAAGTACAGGACATTGTTTAATTTTACATGGCATTCATTAATTGGTTAATTTTCTTTTTGACCTTTTTTCCTCTGTTTAAGCAAAGCCAAGAGAATATGAGCCCATGTTTATCCTATTTCCTACTACTCTCGAGTCCGTGTAAATAACTTGTTAGTCAGACTGTCTTTACTATTATCCTGTTAGTGTCTTACACAGTACCTTATCATGCTCAGATCACCTTTTCATACCCAGGCATGCTTCTCTGGATTTTTCTCTTTTAATGCCATGATTTTCTTATGCTATTTAACTTATCTAATAACTGTCTTTTCAAAACGCTTCAAATCACTTTCCAGGATTATTCTTAAGCTTAAAGTTGATCATATTCTTTAGGCCTTTATTAGAGTTCAGATCCATTCCTGCAGCAAAATTTGGCTGGGGACTCTGATAGGTTATATTTTCCCACCCTTTTCTCCAAACATCTGTGAATTTACCAGCACACACTGAAATGTACCACGCATGCTGCCTTGTTATTTTCTGTAGACATTGATCCAGCCATCTGTCCACAGACGTTTTCTTACTCACATATGTGGGTGCACACACACACCACTCACACACGTACATACGACACAACCTACACGTACATACAACACGCACACACACAACCCGTGCTCTGTTTTGGATATGAATAGATTTGCAGTTATTTAAGGCTATCAGCCTTTGTCTCTCTTTAGTCTAGTCTTGTCCCATATAGAACTTAGAAAAAAGTTATGTTTCTTTAAATAGCTTCATTGCTCCTCCTTTGAAAAAAGGGAAGAAACAGCAGCTTAAACCCAGTTGCTTGGAGCACAGGGATGGAGTAAATATCCCTTAGGTGGCAGAAAACAGCTCTAGGCTCTCTGGATAAGAATGACATGATCCTACCACGGAGTTTTAGGAAGTTTTGGAATTTTCAATTAAACTGTTCCATCTACGGGTAGTTTCCCCAAAGCTATGGGGGCAGCTTGCCCAGATCCTTTTTCCCGCAGATCAGACAAGGTCAGGAAGTGGGAGCAGTGCCAGGAGCTTGAGCTATTAGGTCCAGCTGTAAGATTTTTTCTTCTGTATCTGTCTTGTGGGGTCATTCCACCTACGCTTTGTTTTGATAGATAGTTCCTAACACAGGAGCCGGTTTTCCTCTGGGACGATCTAAACAATCATCATAGGCTTCAGTTTTAGAATGTTTTTAGCTGACATCTTCTCAACATTTTAGGAGGTCTGTATATGTGAACTTATGGTCTTCTTTTTACAGTAATAATAGAACAATAATTACGCTGCTCATGATGATTGCTGATATTTATTACATATTGTTCCAATATATTTGTATATATTAATTTATTAAAATTTTACCACAATCCTATGAGCTATTCTTATCCCCTTTATATAGAGGGGGAAACTGATGCATAAAATGTTGAAATATCTTGACTGAATCTATACAACTGGCAAATGACAGAGCTGGGATTTGCACGTAGGTACTCTTACTCCAGAGTGTTCACTCTTAATTGCTATGCTATATTTCTAACTAGTATGAATTACTTTCTATTTTATAACATGGGTGAAACATAGGAGAAATGAGGTCATTACAAAGTAGTTGCTATGACAAGGTCTCTAGCAACTGAAAATTTTATACAAAACCCGTTTCTATCATAATCTCTTTTTTCCACACATAGCCCATTTGGCATGGATTCTTTGTCTCTTGATCATAAATAATAAAATGGAGAGAGGAAACTCATCAAGCATTTATTTTTATGATTTTTATTTTTTTTACTTTTGCGGTACGCGGGCTTCTCACTGTTGTGGCCTCTCCCGTTGCGGAGCACAGGCTCCGGACACACAGGCTCTGTGGCATGTGGGATCTTCCCGGACCGGGGCACAAACCCGTGTCCGCTACATCGGCAGGCAGACTCTCAACCACTGCGCCACCAGAGAAGCCCAAGCATTTCTTGATAATGTCTCTCAATATCTGGGAAATGCTGCTCAGCCTCTCTGGCGGCAACCACGTTTTCATTTCTGTACCAGCCACTGGATTCCCCTCACTCTTCTTTATCCTATTTCTACCTCATCAAACTGTATCAAAATTGCAAGTGAACATAATCCTTTGGAAAATAGCTGTTTATACCTGTGCAAAATATTATTTCCTTCAGGGAACCCAATATTTCAAATTTCTGACCAGCTACATACTTAATTTTCAGAAAATTTACCATATGTTTGAGTTTTATCTTTCCATTTTGGGTTCTGGAATAGCATTATTTCCTCCTGCTTTTAGATCTCTGAACCATATGCCGAATCTCCACAACTCCATGTACTGCTTTATAGTGTGGTACTAAATGTAATAAGCCTTAATTTGTTGATGTTCTCTGAATATTTTATAGAGTTGTTTTATCAGCCAATTTTATATATTCCACTCTTTAAAAATATCTCATCTTCACATTTTATCCCATTGTTTTTAGTTTACTATATTTGAGAAAGTTAAGACTCTAGCATTTCAGAAAATATTTTAAATGTTTTAAATATAGTAGGTTAAGCTATAAGAAAATAGCTACCTTCATAAGAAATCATACATTTTCTAAAAATTCCATCATAAACATTCATTTCAGAAAAAGGAGTTAGGAGATTGAGGTTTTCAGACCTATAATAAGAAGGCTATATAATTTAAAATAGTAAAATAACTTATATTATTGAAAACTAAAATAATCAGAAAATCATATCTAGAAACTCCAAGTGAATCTTGAAGTACATTTAGACTGGACCAAAGTCAGTGGGTTTATAGACCATTAAAACAAAAACAAGTTGCTACATGGCTCACAACATCAATGGAAGACCAAACAAACAAACAAACAAACAAACAAAAAATATCCAGCATTGAGAAGGCATCTCCTACAATAAAACAGATGTTTATCCCTATACTGAAGCAAAAGAGCTTTAAAAACATGCTCTCAGTACTATTTGCTAATTGTCATTATGTTATAATCAATTGTGGTCCATATTGCAATTCTTAATTAATTGATTTAACATTTTAGAAAATGATTGGTGTTGGTTTTTCAGTAGTGTAATAGAGCTGGTCTGTGCTAATTTGCAAGAGCTGATTGCTACACTTTTAGGAACTTTGAGAACCAGTTGATAAATCTAGCCATTATTAAAATGTAAATGATATAAACTTACAAATAAATTGGGTCTTAAATTCTAAAAAATTCACCACTTCCTGAATATTTACTACATTTTATTATTACCTGTGTCTTGAGTTTATTTATGTCTCTTGTGTCTGCATGGTAGAAATAACATGTAATGGTGTTCACGATTCTTTCTGACTCCACATTCAGTGATTTCACATTACTCGCTTGGAATTGATTAGTAAGAGTATTTACACCATAGAAATTGATGAACTCTACAAATTAAGACACTCTCCAACCCTCCCAACCCACCATCTAGAGCTGGTTGTTAAACATTGAGCGGACCACCATTGTTTGGCTTTCATACAAATTGAATTAATACAATGAGATTTTACCTTAGTATGAAATGGGTATTTTCAGCATTCCTAAAAAAACATTAACAGGAGATTAGTTGGACTTTCTGATCAAGAATGGTTTTATTTTAGGGACTTCCCTGGCGGTCCAGTGGTTAAGACTCCTTGCTTCCACTGCAGGGGATGCGGATGCAATCCCTTGTCAGGGGGAACTAAGATCCCACATGCTGCCCGGCACAGCTCAAAAAACAAACAAAAAGAAGTATTTTTTAATTTTAAATATCAGAAACAATAATTAGAATTAATAGATAAACTTAATGCTTACAGTCAATCAATTAACAGGTGGCCATTCAGCAAATACTACTGAGCTCTGTGATATTAGCTGCCGTGAAGAGTACATTAGAAACAGCTGTGTGACCAGTTTCACTTGTATAATGCTTTTTTAGGATATTGTCCATTATATCCCATAAAGAACCCATTTCGGAGGACCAAATGAGTCTGACAAAATTTCTCTCCAACTCAAATAAATAGAATTTACTAAATTGAGAGGGTTTGCTTTTCCTTAGCTATGGACAGTTTTTTCTCATGCAAGTGGTGAATTTTGCAGCTTATTATGTCTCCACCTTTAGCTTGGCTATTATGATACTTAGAAACAAATATGCAACCCCCTTTAACAACTGCCCAGGACCTCCTGATCTGCATTTTTGTGTATCAATTTTAACACTGGCTTTATTTTACTCTTCTAATTTTATTTTCTGTTTTGTACTCTATTTTTAGTGGGTATGTGTTAAACTGTCTGGCTAGGATCCCTTAGGTGGGAATTTCCCCTTCCCCACAGCCTAATGGATCTACTTAACCTGAGGTAACCTCATTCTTGGCCACAGGTGATTGGACCGTGACCTAACCTGAGCCAGATGAATCTCTTTCCTTTGGTTTGGACTTGGGGCAGAGGGAAACAAGTCAGTCTCTCTTCAGGGACCTCTAATTAGATTAAAACTTGGTGTACTTGATGACCTTGTGCTGCCTTGTGGACCAAGAACAAAGGAAGAAAGTCAATAGTGAGAAAACAGGGAGGGTGGAGCAGACGCTGGGCAAGACCACAGTTAGGAAACACTTAGAGAATGTGCCTACCACATTTGGTTTTGTGTATGTTTGGTCCCAAGGCAGAGCTGCATTCCTGTCCTTGAACCTCTGAGCCCTCCTCAAATCCTTATGGTAAATTCTCTTTTAGGTTTTTATTTCTAGTTGCTTTCTTTTACTTGCAAGCAAAGACTGCTGACAGCACACTAAACGTTATTCTACTATACATATTTTTGTTTGATAACTCTGTCTATTGGTAATGGGGTAGATGTAAATAAATGAAATATTTATAATCAGTGCTATGTTATTGCAATATTTTATTTATTTAACAAAGTTTTCCAAGTGATAAAATTGCCTTAGGAAGACAAACCTAGGTACTTCCCAATTAAGTACACAGAAACATTTTATATTTTGCTATTTACATTTAATTTGCTATTTAAGAAGAAAATGGCTTTGTAGTTTTGCTATGTGACTCAAAATTTTACTGCCTCCACCTCAGCCCCTTTCATAATTCCCCCTCCTCCTATGTTCTAACTTAGTGTAGCTTGATTTTCTATTGCTGCTGTAACAAAATTCCTGCAAACTCAGTGCATTAAAACAACAAAGTTCTGTGGGTCTTAAGTGTGTTATGGATCCCACCAGACTAAAATCAAAGCATTGGCAGGCTGTTCCTTTCTGGAGGCTCTAGGGGAGAATCTGCTACCTGTTCATTCAGGTTGTTGGTAAAGGTCAGTTCCCCATGGATATAGGTCTGAGATTGCAGTTCCCTTGCAGGCGTTCCCAGCTGAGGAGTGTTCCCAGCTCCCAGAGGCCATCTGCATTCCTTGGCTCGTAATATCCTTTTCTCCATCTTCAAAGTCAGCAATGGTAAGTGGAGTCCTTCTTACATCTCTTTCTTACACAGTTTGATGGCTCTTTGTAAACAGTGAGAGTTGTCTATGACCTGACTCCTATCTATTTGTTTATCCTCATCTTCTTTGTTCCCTTTCTCAAACCTTCAACCTGTGTATATCCACTACTTTTTGTTCCCTATTTTACCTGTGCACATACTGTTCTCTTTCCCTAAAAATGGTTCCCCCACCACCACCATTTGCCTCCTTCTGAAACCCTGCCATTCTCTTGGTAAACTACTGTTCACTTCTGAAGTCTTAATTTAAACCTCTGCACCTCTTGGTCCTCTGAGCCATTACTATAATTTATAAGTACCTCTTTTTAGCATTCTTCATAATGCAAGAGGTATTTTATTTTTTTATATGTGTGATTCTCCTTTTGGATTTTACCTCCTTGAAGTTGGTTACCATATCCTTTTCTTCTTTGTGTACCAACGGACCTAGCATAGTGCCTTGCACACAGATAGCACACACTAGTGCCAAGTGAATGGATCTACAAAAGTAACAAGCTCTAAAAAATTTGTAGAATACATATTTTGAATCCAAACTTTTAGCTACTTAATTAGTGCTGGTCTGGAAAATAAACCAAACATTTAGATTTTCCTAACAGTTGAACTTTAGCAGTTGGAAAGATAGAATGGATCTATGTCTTTGGATAGAGTTTAAGCACCAAATGATGTCAGGGTTCCTGAAGATTTGACAATTACTGCATCGACGAGTTACCACCAGTAAAGGATTTATATATTCACAGGAAGCCCATTTGGTAAGCTTGTTTCAAGATCATTTTTAATGCTTTTTCATTATATCTGTTATAATTAAACTACTTTATATATGTAATTATGTGGCCTAGTAATTGAGACAATACATTATGGAACCGTGTAAAACAAGTCCTACAGATTTGTACTTCTTCCGGGCTCTGTTAGTATTTAATCGGTTTCTGGCCACCCACTGAGCTGGTCTGGAAGAAGCTGCCTTTTGATCCCTTTTATGAAATGACCTTTGAGGGCAAAAATAGATGAGACTAAACCTTAAAAGGTTTGTTATAAATATTCTGTTTGGCATCATGTATCTTTCCAAAATGCCAGAATAAAACACTTATCTAAAAAGGGTAACTTTAATGTTTTAGACAAACAAGGCTAAGCCCACCACTATAGGCTGCTTGTAATATATGCTGGTCCAGTTGGCCACAGAGACCCGCACAACTGCCTTGTCTAGGGACCAGCAACAAGTGAGGATGATGAAACTCCTTCCACACTTGATTACAATACCAGAGGTGGTCTTTTGTTATTTTAGTATCCCTTTTGCCATGTAATCCTCACTCTTTGCAGTCTGTGTAACCAGCCAATGCTCCCATCTGTCATTAGAAGCAACATAAGTACTCAGAAGGGAGGAACAGTTCATATTAATGATGCCAACCTGTTCTGTCCTTCTTTAATCAGAAAAGGCTTATATAAAGCCTGTGTAAAGGGTGCAGGTGAAAACAGCTTATGACTGACAAATGTAACGGGTCCCGAGACTATAAAAATATATTTTTTATTACGACTAGATACAAGAACAGTGACTGTCATGAAATGATGTAAGATTTCTCTCGAAAAAATGATGTAAGGAGGATTGATTCCTTCTTTCAGTGTTTAAATCTCTGAATCAGATTAGCTGGCCCATTCTCCATCACTTATTCATACAACAAACACTTACTGGTGACTTACTATGTGAGAGGCACAAGTTGCTAAAAATAGAGCAAGGGTCTACAACTCTCCACACAGATATATGCTTTATATTCTCACTGTTATAAGTCAAGGTTTCTATAATTCTTACCATGCACAACTGTTGAATTTTCTTTGTGTATGTTTATCTTTAACGTCTCCCGGAAGTGGCTTCTATTTTAGTTTATTTTTGACCAAATGACCTGCTTTTGTTGAAGAAGGACCTTCAAGACAGAGACCCATGATTGTACCATCTCAGAGAAAAGGGTATCATCTCAAAGAAATGGTGTTGGGATGTCACGTTGGGATAAAGAAAAGTCTTGTTAGGCAGAAACTTAATGTGATGTTAAAGGGAGAGTAAGACCAGAAGTGTTTGAAACGACTTAAAGGTCTGAACAAGGAAATCAGAGGAAAAATGAGGCTGTAAAACAATTTCATCATTCAGCATGTAGATTTATAGATGTTTACTACCTGATCTAAGATGACAGCAACTCCAAGAAAAGTTACACACACAAAAACCTCTCTCCCTCAAGATACACCAGAGAGGAAGGCATGTGTAATTGTAGGAGTGAACAACAGATTAAGCTGAAGAAGAAATAAAAGTAGAGAACAAGATGGAGGAATTATGAGAACTAGGTAAAAGTAAAGATAAAAATTCTTATTTAAAACAGGTTAAAACTTTGAAACTATAAAGTACCTATCCATAGAGTGGCAAATAAGTCAATTGTTTGACCTATCCAAAAAAGGCTTTATAATTTCTTTAGGAACACACACACACAAAGCAAGCAAATTTGGAGAAAGCCTATTGAAATTTTATTCCATTTTTAAATTAAAAATGAATAAATGCTAGTTTGCTAACTTCTGGAATGTTAGATTTAATGCATATAAAATTTTAGAAATATCTTAAAACATTATAAATTCTAATCAGTAATAATGCATTTAAAATTTTGAAAAAAGGAAATAATTACTTACGATTTTAATCGGCTAAGTTAAATAACCTACCATAAATATGTTAACTTAAATTCATTAATATTTTTAATATTAGACATATTATTTATTATCTATTAAATGTCAGAGAGGGACCTTACTGTATGATTTCTAGTAATAATCTATGATGTCATTATTCTATTTTTATATATATTTACATTTAGTTGAATAATTTGTGTCACTTAGAAAAGTTAAAGATATACCTAAGCTTTAGTTTCTTGAGACAGTAAACTTATATTCCTCAGAAGATTGAAGTTATCCTCTAACCATTAATTTATTCAATGTGCTTGTTAGGTGGGAAGAAAAGTAGGTTGTTAGTAAAAATCAGCACAGGATATTTACAATTTATTATTCTATTTCACAGCAATAGCTATTGCTAGTATTTTAGTGTATGTTCTTTTCTTTCCCCCAATGAACATAATGTCTCTATATTTGTACTTTTAAAATAAAACGCACTGTACAATGTGTGCTGTTTGGTAATTTGCTCTTCTACTCAAACTCAGTGTATCATAGACATATCTTTCAATTTCAACAAATAAAATAATGGCTGAATATGTTCCATATTTTTAAGTATACCATAATTACCAACATATTGATGAGCATTATGTTAACCAATTTTCTTCTTTCTAAGCATGATCTTCTATATACATCTATACACATCCTTAGGCATGTGGGGTCAATGGTGTTCATGTTTAAAAATTTTTACATATTTTTAAAAGTTGCTCAAAAGATTGTACTAATTTATGTATTCATAAGCCATACTGTTTCGTTGTCCTGAATTTGGGACAGTAGCAGTTATTTCTACTTTTAATCTTTGCTAATATGATTTTGGAAAAAAATGACATTTTCCATCAAAATTTCTAATTTGTATTTTTAACTAGTGGAGAGGTTGAACTTTTCTTTAACCATAAATTTATTAGTGCATTATAATCCTTCTTTTGTATGGTTTCTTCAATTCTATCTCTTTTTTAATTGAAGTAAAGTTGATTTACAATATCACATTAGTTTCAGGTGTACAACAACTAGATCCTTTTTTCCACTGAGGTGTTTCTCTAGTTTTTGTTGATTTGCAAGAACCTTTATATATTAGTAATTTTGTCCTCATACATTTCAAATGTCTTTCCCCAGTTCAGCATACAAAATGAAAAATTTTTAAATATTTGTTATGCGGTGAACAAAATACGTCCAACCACAGGACAATAGGGAAATTCTTATTTTTCACTTTAAATTCAAGTGGAAGAAAGAAAGTGTCAAGGAAGCTGTTTCTGTATTCTCTTTTAAAATAAATTTCTGTGACAATTTGAGTTAATTTATCATTTCCAAGATGCTTGAGACTGTTTGAAACCCAGTATTAACTAAATTACTTATGCCATTGTTAAATAATAAGCTGTTTAAAATATTAGATTTTTTGAAAAATTATAGAAACAAAAGATATAGACTAAATATATATTCTATATATAGAATTTAATCTCTGAAAGACTTAATTCTTAATCTCATACTATGACTTATTTGATTTTAGATACAGAATGAAAATCTTCATCCTTAGAGATCAGCCCACAGGTAGAAATGGCGATCAGCTGGCTTTTCCCCAGGACACCAATAACCCATATCAATTAGATCATTGACATCTGTGTAGTTCCTGTGCAGGATTTTACTTCTTTCAATGAACGAGGTCTTTCCATTCTGTTTTTATTTGCTGACAGCAGAAAATATGTCTACAGTTCATTCACATAATGAATGGGGTGGGAAATTAATTCTATGGGGACTAAGATTGTTTGGTTTGTCATGAGACCTACTCGGCATTTACGGCTTTTTCCCTTTTGTGCTATTCCAGTACACTGTTAAAAGATTGTGCCATAAATCCGAAAGCATGTTTTGCAAAGTTCATATCTGCATTTGCTACCTTTAATATTAATAGGAGTGTATCTTTAAAGTGAGTAAATTGAGAAAGTGGCTGAAACTATAGTTTATAAAAGAAGATTAGTGGGTTTAATATGCACTGGAGAGTAAAATAAAAATCTTATTACTGTATGGAGAAATTACCTCATAAAGAAGCTAATACAACAGGCTAGGGAGTAATTTTTAACAAGGTTTTTTATGATGCACAAGTGTAGGCAAGTTAATGAACTTATCTTTCTAGTTATTTTCAGATTGTAACAATGCTAGCCTTTTCTAGTTCTTGTGTTTTAAAAAGTAAAATACATTTAATCACCTACAATAAAACTAATTCATTACTTTAATAAATCAAGTACAATCTTACACTGTATACTTAAATGTTGTGTCAGTAATGCTGGAAACCAGATCAGGTGCTAATGTTTACCATGGAATAGAGCAAAAGGTAACCAGGAAGCTTATTTATTATTTAAATTAGTGTCTCATTTTGACAGTCACAGTCAGTTTGGAAAGATTTGACTCTCTTTCCAGCTATTGGATGCAGGAAGTAGAGACAAAAATTAAGAAAATACTTTGTTTTAGTAATCACACACCACTTTGCAGCATGACCATTTGCTCTTTGAAATTCACACAAACAATTCTGAAGAATTGTACATTCAACAGACAGACAACTTGGGGAGGAATCAGTACATCCAGAATGTCCATCTGCCAACATCTAGCGTGGAACAGTTAGGGATTATTTAGGAAGAGCAGGTCTGCATTTTTTCTGCTCAACGACAAAAGACAAACTACCAAATCTTCACACTAATTGCTAGGAAGCTTCCTATCCTGAAAAAAATGATGAATTTGTAAAAATAAAGTGAAGAAAAAGGGAAATGGATGAAGAAGTGGTCAGAAAAATAAATCTCTTTGTAATATCTAACCTAAATCAGATTTATGATAACAGGTTCACATCCATCATTCCAAATTATAGTACATAACGTACACACACACACACACACACACACACACACACACACTAACATCTTATTTTAATTTTTACTTTTCTTCAACATTGGGATACCAAAGAAAATCATTTGAATTAGAATGACCAGTGTAAAATCCTGCATATGTGCCATGTTAGAACCAGTGATGAAATGCTCTGTCTTAGAGATAGTAGGTGCCCAGTCTATCCTGATTTTATCAACTTAATAACACAGCCTTTCACAGAACCATTTAGGGTCCCTGTGCCCTGCAACCAAACACTGG
The DNA here is from genome assembly GCF_011762595.2 of Tursiops truncatus. Lineage (NCBI taxonomy): Eukaryota > Metazoa > Chordata > Mammalia > Artiodactyla > Delphinidae > Tursiops > Tursiops truncatus. Next base: position 20,319,320 of record NC_047037.1, on the reverse strand, counting down.
TTTTTAGGGTCCCTTGCAGTAACTCTGCTGAATGTCACTCTGTCTGTTGGACATTTCTTATCTCCTTTCACTCTCCACCTGTCTCCAATCAATATTTTTCTGTCTTATACTACTCTCTTGGCAGTTTCTCTGATAAATCACAGAGGATCATATTGAGTTTAAGTAATTCAAGCTGAAGTGTTAGGCGACTGATAGATTACCATTTATAGATAGCAAAATGCCTATTTCTTTATAGTACTATTGTATAATACTGATCACAGTAAATGCAGGCAAGATAGCAGCCTAGTGGTGAAGGTACCATATTTTCACCAATGTTACTTAAGGTGTCCTTAAATTACCACATACAAGTAGCTGCCTACTCTCAGTTTTGGGGAAGTTGACTTTGCCTGGTAATTAATGGTACATAATAATGAAATATACCTGTGTTTAAAAATGTTGTTTGCTGCACACAAAGTAATTTATAAAATACTTTGTATAGCTGAATATATATTGCTATATATGTATATATAAACACGTATGTGCCTATGTTTGGAATAAACACAGGTAGAGCAGGAACGAACACACTTAACTGCACCTAAGAATTCACTGAATTTATTCTGCCTAAGGCTTGGTTTCTGAGTTGCAATAATTAGATGTCTTACATGATATCCAAATGATGGCAACCCCACCAACCCAGTTTTCAAAGGTAATAAACTGGCACAAGGGTAGAATTTCTTGATGCCTAACTATTATTGTTGTGATGAAATAATGTGTTTTTCCATATTGAGGGATTTTACAACCAAAGTAATTCTAGGTTGTTGGGAAGATTTTGATAGATTACATGTGTTTCCTTCCAAGGTCTTGAAAGATCAGTCAGTGGTGGGAAAAGTGTCACAACAACCTAGAAGGCAATCTGGAGTGCTTGCTCTCTCTCTGGAGATTTGGTTGGATTGTTGAATAGAATTCCACAGTCAGCATTGAACTGAAATCTTTATATGTAATGTTCATCTTTATGTTCTAAACTCTTTTTTTTTTTCTTTGTCTCCCTGGGTAACTCCTCTCCAAATCATCAAGATCGTTGTCTTTGTGGTTGTCCTTGTGTTTTAAGGGAATGGATACCTCTGGGAAGTTCTTTCTACTAAGCCGGACTCAGAAAACCCCTCATAAGAGATAAGATGTCTACAATGGGATAACAGAAAGAAAGCAGACAGAAAACTGAAGTGTGAGTAGGTGTGTGCTCCAGGCCTGACCATCTGGGAGTGGAGATGGAATTGGTCACTGTGGTTTTGGCAGTGAGGGTTGGGCTGGGAGAGATCTCAGCCAGAACAGATAAGGGCACTGGGTGGTGAGATTTGATAGAGAAAGTGTGTAGCCATGTGGCCGGGGGCACTGTCTAAAGCCTCCAGAAATCAGAGAGGTGACCTGTTGGCAGATGTCTAAATGCCTAATGCAATAGTTGGATTTTCTCAGGAAAAAGTTTAATTGTTACATAAAATAAATAGCTTTCATTGTTTTTTCTCTTAATTCAAAAGAAATTAGTTTCTGAATTTGGGGTGTTTAGGCTTTTACTTCCTTTCCTTTCCCTGCCTTCCTGCTTTCCCACCTTCCTTCCTTCATCCCCACTTCATCCTTCCATCCCTCTTTCTTTTCCGTCCTCCCTCGCTTTTTCTTTCTCCCTCTCTTTTTCTTCCTTCCTTCCTTCCTCCCTTCCTTCCTTCCTTTTTTCTTTCTTCCCTTCTTTTTCTTTTTTTCTCTCTTTCTTTCAATTACAAGCACTACCACAGTTGCTGCTTAGGATGCATTCTAGAAATATAATTTCTGAATCAAAATACATTTTAAAAATCAAAGGCTTTTAATTTAAAAAAATGTCCTTCACAAATATTCTAACAACTTTCTCTCCCTCCAACAATACGTGAGTCCCTGTTTCTCCGTCCCCTCATCTACAGTGGATATTACCATTTAACAGTACTTTGGATAATTTGATTAAGTATAAGCTTAGTATCAGAAATAGTACTCATCAAAACTCAATATTTCTCAGAAAATGGACTAGAATTTCCCATGATGAATTACAAGAGGGGCAAAGATCTTTCTGAGGAATAATTTTAATTCTATTTCCTTGAATCATCCCTTTTTACTGGGGTAGTTCAGGAAGATTCTCTTTTTCTCTCTGTGACAAAAATCTCAATATGATAATTTTAATGTTCTGGTTCTCTAGTCATTACAAAATTCCTAATCCATGGTCACATTCTGGTTTTGAAACTAATGAATTGGTTTTAGGGATTTCTTTTTCTTTTATGGCTTTTCCTTGTACAATGGAGTCATCAGAGGCCCCCCGACTTTTTGTTGTCCTTTCTTTTCTAGGTGGTGTTGTATGGGCAGTCAATTTAAAAGTTGGTCTCAAGTGCAACTGGTTGTAAGGACTGGGGTCAACTGATGTTCCTCATTTGTGATTGTCTACAAAGATAGCAAATATCTCAGAGGTAGTCCCCTTGAAGTAATGACATTCAGGGCTAAACTGCACACATGCATATATATAAGTATGTGTGTTTCTGTTGAGAGTGGGGGGTGAAGAAATAGTGAATAAGTGAAGAAATGATTCTGTAAATGAAAGATTCAATGTGAAGTATTTTTTTCCTGAAAAAATTGTGTTATTACTTTTTTTGTGATATAAGAAAAAATAATAAGCACAAAAACTCACCCATGACAGGTTCCCAGTCTTTGGAAATGTGATTTTAACAGATTCCATAGTTTCATCAAATATGTCCTGTCTGTCCTATGCCTCTCCACCCCTACAAAGTCCACATCATTCTCTTTGTCCAAAAGCTCAGTTAGGAGCCTGCTGAACATATCAGCTCATGAACATGTGGTACATGTTACCTACCTTGTTTTGTTAATGTATTCCACATGTCCCCGGCCTATTTTATGAAATAGTTTCCTTATCTATTCTATTTGTCTCTATTTCTTACTGTTCTGAATACAGCCATTCTCTTTCATGTTATTTGCCACTGAGACTATTTAATATAAATGTTTTCCATTCATAAATTTACTTTACATATAAATAATGATGCTTTCAATATAGTTCAGGACCACAGAGGGATAATCCTCCCTAAACCATATGGTATGAATATTTGAACTTAAAATATAGGCTTTAAAGACAAGTATTCAATCGGCAGGGAAACAGTCTATTTAAAATCTGTTACTCATAGAGACATCAAGGAACATCACACATTCTCATTTGTTATTAGCTGTTTGTTATTAGGAAAACCTTTTACATGGATAATCAACCATGTGAGAATTACAAAGCACTTCACAAATCCATTTATGAAGCAGATCTGCCTACAGTGACTCTGGACAGGAGGCAAATAACGTTTGTACACTAACATGGAGACACCAGCCCTTGACTGTAACACAGACTGGAGCACACCTTCATCTGATAAGTGAATGAGTCATGCTAATCCAGATGTGTTGTTGATTCATTATCTGGCCTGGAACATAATGCACCCTCTTAAGATGTGAGAAGGGGAGAAGGAAAGGACTAAACGCTCTCCCTCCACACCCTTCCTGAACTCAGAGGTTTATATCTAAATTAAGGCCAAGAATCACTCAGCCAGAGCCGTCAGCCTCCATGGTCACTGACCTAGCAGCTTTCAATAATGCTGAGAAATCTGTCATTCAAGATGCAGCTGTAGAGCATCTGCACATGGGCAGGGTTGGCCTTGCTCGGCTCAGGACTGGTCACGTGAATGTGTTTGCATTTCTGTGTTTGTCTCCAATTCCCAGGAAATACCTGCTCCCTTTCCACTCCCTGCGGCCCAAGGTAAAGCACAGAAAGAGTTCTGGCCCAGGAATTAGACAGGACCAGGAGTAGCCTTGGATCTGAGATGAACTGAAGGAAACTCACTTTACTGTTTCATTTTCTACAACAGCTAAGTGCACAATAATTCTTATTTTGCCTTTATTCATAAGAATAATGTAAGGATAAAATTATACAATGGGCATAAAGATATTTTGGAAGTTTAAGTGTTCTTCATCTTTGTGCTTTTCTCTATGTACATTTTTCTGCAGTAAATATGTATTTACTTTTTAGTATAAAAGAACCAATACATTCTATTTTTTAAAAAAATTCTACCTACATATGGTATGAGCATGTTCTAAAGAATGTATACTGGAAAATTAAAATAGCAGTACTTAATTGTGGCAGGAAAGTGCAACTTGGTTGCAAATATACATAGGTTAGAATTCCAGCATGAGTTTATTTTTAAAGATTTGTGAAATTAATCAGGGCAAACATATACTTTCTAAATCCTTACTACATACTGAAAGCAATCCAACATAATTAGTGTTAGCCCATAATACAAAAGCCTGCCTGTTTCCTCACCTCAATGTTATTGATGAATCAATGTAGCAATGAGACAATTAGGAATTTGGGAGTCCCAGGAAGAGCTTCAGCAAGCTTCTTCTTTGTGATGATGAACACCTTACCAAGCAGAGTAACAAGATCCTGGTACCTATGTAATTTAGGAGGTGCTTGTGTAATTCTTGTTCAGGCTTGTAGAAAAAGAGTAAGAACAGAAAGTAGGAGCTGTCTCTGTCTTCTGAGAACTTACTTTCCAGCCCTATGAATAGTTAATTCCCTTCATTAGTTGATCTCCAGCCCTGTCCTGGCCATCATAGCACCCGTCCTTGCCTTCCATTGTGCACGAGATGATTCTATTTGCATATCTTACCTTCATTACACTCAACATTTCCAAATTCAGATAGCTATCACATCTGGAAAAGATATTCTTATATTAGTAGAAGTGTAGACACTTGAAAATAATTATTGACACGGTAAGAGAAATTACAGGAAACTTGTCGCTGTTGGAAAGCATACATTGGAGGAGAAAGAACCTGTTTTCCTCTGGCCAACACGACCTTATTTAAGTGACATGTTGGTTACATTTCTAATGATGTGTTAAATTGGCCTTAAGTAACCAGGTCCCAAGGTTAGTAGAAGCCAGCATTAGTTGGAGAAGAGTTTTGAATCTCCTCAAATGATCATCTCCTTCCTCTCCCCTACAGGGAGTCAACAAAATGCATATGTTTATTCTGTGATTTATTTTTTAATGTAGAATTTTAAAAATTGTTTATGTATTTTAACCTCATTTCTGGACCTATGGTCTCTTCACATTTTTACTTCAAGACTTACCTCAAATTCTGTTCATTTCTGAGGTTAAAAATACCTTAGGTCTTGATGGCATTGGAATCAACAAAGGATGTTTCACTTCATAGAGCCCCTAAACTTTTCCCTTCTACAAAGTAAATGGAGAGGTGGGTGTGACTTTCTCTTGAGTTGCAGGGAAGAGATTAGTTTGGGAGTGAAACAAAGTAATAAGAGTAATACCACAAGCAATGCTGATAAATACATTTTATTACTTAAAAGTCACCTTGAATTTTAGGTAGTGACAGAAAGTATGTTAATTTCTCAGTCTTCAAATCAGGACTCCAACACGTAACCCTAAATTTGCTAAGAAACTGGAAACAAAATATCTAATACCTGTTCCCATTTCCTGTAACACTTCTATCCACCATGGTTCAAAACATCAGCAAAATTTTTTTTTTTTTTTCCGGTACGTGGGCTTCTCATTGTTGTGGCCTCTCCCATTGTGGAGCATAGGCTCCGGGCGCGCAGGCTCAGCGGCTCCGCGGCATGTGGGACCCTCCCGGACCGGGGCACGAACCCGTGTCCCCTGCAACAGCAGGTGGACTCTCAACCACTGGACCACCAGGGAAGCCCAGCAAAATTTTTGATTTACATTTATTTCCTCTCTGTAACTAGTGAGTCATCAAAGTAGTTTTGATTTTCCCTTTAGAATGACTGGCTATCTGTTCTTCATCCTTCACTGACACTGATACATCATTCCAGACTAAACCCTTCTCACTTCAAATATCAATGACTGAAACATTCTATTTGATTACATAGCCACGTGACGGTATAACATGTTGATAGACCATTGCTCTTCCATGGAATAGAAATACCAAAAATAATCACAGATAATTAAAGTAATAATAATGATGTCATTATGACAGAGAAGCTGAAGCAAAGGTAGAAATGGAAGTATTTCAAAATAAAACTACTGATTTCAACATCTGCCACATTTTCCAATATATGAATGGGCTATCTTACAAAAACTGAGATTGACTGTTTTCAGAGTAGTCCAGAAGGTGGTACATTTAGGCGTTTTTTATATCAGTTAGGATAAATGTTTCTGATCATTTAGGGTCAATTTGGACAGAGCCTTGTAGTCTTGGTTATTCAATATACTTCATTTGTTGTAAACATCAACACTACTACTACTAATAGTATTAATGAAATACAGTCTATTAATTGGGAAGCCTGTATTCAATTTCAGTTACTTTATCATCTCTTTTTATACTGCCTTAGTGCTGCCATTTTACCACCAGAATGGAAGTAAGTGTGCGCACGCTTTTGAAGGAAGTACGGTATTTCGTTTTGTTTCTTGTTGGTAGCTTTAGCAAAAGGTAGAGCTAGGAGAAGATGAAGAAATAAATAACAAAAATAAACATGCTTGTTAAGGAGATGTTAAGTGGATTCCTATGAAATTGGGTATTGACTCTATTACCAAAAGAAGGGAGAGCATTGGATCATTATAAATGATTATTTTTCTTTTGCTTTTTCTAAAAATAAAACTTCACTGTAGTCGGTTACGCATCCATCTGCCTGGGAGCACATTGGTGTAGAGATTAGATACATTACAGAAGTCACTGAGAAAAAAGAAATGCAAAATAGGATTACACATCAAGACAGTAACTTCATAAACCAGGCTATTGCCTTGAAAGAGGATTTTCCAAATTCTTTTTTCTCCCATTTAGCATATCAAAAGCTGAGCACTGAGCTCCTGGAATTTTTTGGTACAGAAAAAGTTCTCTTTAGGCTACAGACAGCAAAGCCAGTAGGCTTACTGTTGCTGAGCAGAATTCTATGGTTTAGGATAACTTAAAGAACTTGTCTACCTGGGAGAAAATGGGAAGCAGAGGGGGAAGGAAAAGAGAGTCAGGCAGCCATGTATCTGGGGCTTTGGTCCAGAGGAGAAAGGCATGCTAAATACGGCAGGATCAACTCAATGGCAGAAGGCAATCTGGAAGAAACCCCAGCATATTCAATCTTATGCAAAGAAAATATTGCTGTCATTTTTTTGTTTATGTCCATAGTATCATACCGTGGATTGTATAGGATGTGTATATGGACTTTAGTACCTAGTATAGTCCCTAATATATGGTAGATACTAAAAAAAAAAAAAGTTTGATGAATTAAGGAATGATTAGATAATCTCACATTGGGACACTATTTTCCTTATATACTACAGATACTTTTCCTAAATCATCAAAGAGAAGAACGTAGTGCATCCTTTTATTATGTTGACTTGGTAACATGTGCTCTCAGAACAAAAAAAATGTAGTGTAAACAGTATCTATAGATCAGTTATGAAAAATAAATGTGTTGAAAATACAAGTTTTAAAAATAAATATTCTATAGGGAATTTTGAAAATTATTTTGGGGGAAACAAAAGGGCCCTTTTCAAAGGCAGGAAGTACCTGAAGCAAAAGCCACGCTCAATATTTTGTTACTATTCTCAACCGATACCAGTTTCCTAGCTCAGGCATTCATATCATCGCCCAAGGCTGTGAGCATGGAGAATTCCGTGATCCCCAGTGAGCACTGTACAGGTGTCTCATGAGCCCTTAGTGATAACCAACTTCCTAAAGTGCAGGAAGAGGACAGACCAGAGCAGAGCTATAATGCAATTCACTGGTGCTTGTACTATAAGAATAAAAAAGAAAAAAAAAAGAAAAAAACCATCACAGAGATTTTGGGAGGTTTCACTTAACTATAATCTAAGAGACAATACTGATAGCAAGAGTGCCCTTTGCCTACAAGTCTGCTTTGTTTTCTTTCTCCTGTCCCCTGCCTCCATCTTTTCCCTAGTTCCGATGCAATAGGACACGGGCAGCAAGTGACACAGGGGACTGCACTGCAAACTGAAGTCAGGCTAGAACGGAATGAAGTGTTAGAGGTTTCTCTTTAAAATTCATCAGACATTCACACCCAACTTTAGAAATCAATGATCAGTGCATGTAGTACTTCAGTCACGGAAGTGAGGAAATGCATTAATGGGTGTCAGAAAACAGATTAAGAGGGCTCACCCCAGGGCCAACGGTCCTGTGAAATGGCAGAATTCAACTGTGAAAGAGTTCTTGGAGAGTCATGGTGTCTGCTTCTAAATAGTTTTCACTGCAAACTACCGCATAAAATATTTGCCATTCATTACTGATCCCTCAATTCCTAATATGTTGTTATTGTTGTCATTTCATTATGATTCTTTGTGACAGTCCTAGACATCAGTTATTGAAATAAAGGAAAATTTGGATTTTGATTGTTTTTCATTTAAGTTCAAGGCTTCATTAATAGTTGGAAATGTATAAATTATATTGGAATAAATGGAATAGATTTAAGACAAGGCATGTTAAATTTAAATCATGTATAGGTTTTCATACAGAGGAGAGAGGAGTTGGGGGTTGAGGAGAGCTATGAGAAAAGTACAGGCACCAAGTAAAATCCAGAGGCCATAACATGAAGGCATGGTCTGATCCCTGCCCACTTCTCAATTTTTATCTCCTCCCATGTAGGGCTGGCTCCACGGGCCTGTGACACACAGGACCTCATGCTTGATTTAATGCTTCATTGTTGCCGTTCTGAAATTCTTAATTTTGCCTTTGATTTTGTGTTTTGTAAGTGAAGTCCAATGAGACAACGGAGCATGCCCACAAACAGAAGGAATGAGTGTCATGTGTGGGCCCACCGTTACTCTATGCCCCAGTTCGCTACGCCCTATCAGCGCAAAATTCCACGGGATTCACAGGTATGTCAAAGCAACTACAAGGTAAGTGTGCTGTGTATACATATGGGTAAGAGGATGGTGCTGACAGCCCCCAGAGGCCATCTTCCAGCGCAGGAAGAAGGCAATAGCATCCTAAGAAACACAAAGGATCAAGCAATCCTATCATGTCCTTTCTTACTCTTACTTCCCTTATTAGCTGATCACTTACACTGAAAGGGATGGTAGGGATGGGAAGGGAAAGAGAGCAGCCCATAGTCTCTTTTCCACTTTCTCCTTCCTCCTTATCCATCAGTAAACTGAAGGTGGAGAGTGTTGGTAGAATGTGTTTGTATCAGAAGTGAAATAAAAACAGTGGAGTTAGTTTTGTGCAGCATTTTTACTCTTTTGGTAAGAATGAAATACATATGTATGTACGAGCTATGAAACACAAATTGTGCAATTCCAGTGATTCTGCATATGAGGTAAATGTTCTTATATTCACACTTAAAAGTGGCATTGCCCAGTATAAAGATAAATGGAAAACATTATGGAAATGATTTAAAATTTTAACTTTTTATTGTTTAGACTTAGGATGATATTAAATAACACGTAAAACAAAATAAAACAAAAATCCACTGTGACAAATCAAAAGAGACAGTGGAACAAAGGAAAATATCTTATATTTTAGGAACTTTAATGACACACTTTTCTGCTTTTTGAACAAGGGGCCACATGTTCATTTTGTACTGGGTCCTGTAAATCACATAGTTTACTGTGCTTCCACTCTCCCCTTTGACCACATGAAATCGTTCTTGTTTCCAGTCTCAGTGGTTCTTTCCCATCTCCAGTCCCTCCAGCGAACTCATCCCTCTGCTTGGACCACTTTCCTCCCTGCCTTCCACCTGGTTTGGCTTCCTTCCCGTCTGAGTGAAATGTCACATTGCTCTCCATCACTGCTCCCTCCTTGTCTCTTAGCACTTATTAGTTATAATTAATTATTCAGTAATTCTTTTCTTTAAAATTTTTATTGAGGTATAATTGATTAACAATGTTGTGTTGGTTTCAGGTGTAGAGCAAAGTGAATCAGTTATACATATACATATATCCACTCTTTTTTAGATTCTTTTCCCATATAGGCCATTACAGAGTATTGAGAAGAGTTCCCTGTGCCATACAGTAGGTCCTTATTAGTTATCTATTCTATATATAGTAGTGTGTATATGTCAATCCCAACACTCCAATTTGTCCCTACCCCCAACCCCACAGTAACAATGTTTCTTTTTACCTCTGTATTCAGTAATTCTTTAATCTACTTAAAAAAAAAATCATCATCCCAATGACATTGTAAGCTCCCAAGGGAAAGGGACTACTACTTATTCACTAAGTGGACTCAGTATGGACAGGGTAACACCCAGTCAATATTTGTTGAATGAATAATGGAATTTGAGTTGAAGGAACTTTGCACCCAGATAATGAAAAATGTAAGGTGTCTTCCTAGAGAAATGTTATTTCACAGCTTGAATGTCTTTCAGAAGGGATGCCAAATATAGGACAGGATGCTCAGTTCAATGTAAATTTATGTTCGCTAAATCCTGTATCTAATTCTGTGTTTTTATAGTCTAAATCTGTAAACCTTACCCTAAGAAACAATTGTACAAAGACTTGAGTCTTTTTTTTTTTTAACATCTTTATTGGAGTATAATTGCTTTACAATAGTGTGTTAGTTTCTGCTTTATAACAAAGTGAATCAGTTATACCTATACATATGTTCCCATATCTCTTCCCTCTCGCGTCTTCCTACCTCCCACCCTCCCTATCCCACCCCTCCAGGCGGTTACAAAGCACCGAGCTGATCTCCCTGTGCTATGCGGCTCCTTCCCACTAGCTATATACCTTACATTTGGTAGTGTATATATGTCCATGCCTCTCTCTTGCTTTGTCACAGCTTACCCTTCCCCCTCTCCATATCCTCAAGTCCGTTCTCTAGTAGGTCTGTGGCTTTATTCCTGTCTTACCCCTAGGTTCTTCATGACATTTTTTTTTAAATTCCATATATATGTGTTAGCATACGGTATTTGTCTTTCTCTTTCTGACTTACTTCACTCTGTATGATAGACTCTAGGTCTATCCACCTCATTACAAATAGTTCAATTTCATTTCTTTTTATGGCTGAGTAATATTCCATTGTATATATGTGCCACATCTTCTTTATCCATTCATCCGATGATGGACACTTAGGTTGCTTCCATCCCCGGGCTATTGTAAATAGAGCTGCAATGAACATTTTGGTACATGACTCTTTTTGAATTATGGTTTTCTCAGGGTATATACCCGGTAGTGGGATTGCTGGGTCATATGGTAGTTCTATTTGTAGTTTTTTAAGGAACCTCCATACTGTTCTCCATAGTGGCTGTACCAATTCACATTCCCACCAGCAGTGCAAGAGTGTTCCCTTTTCTCCACACCCTCTCCAGCATTTATTGTTTCTAGAATTTTTGTTGATGGCCATTCTGACTGGTGTGAGATGATATCTCATTGTAGTTTTGATTTGCATTTCTCTAATGATTAATGATGTTGAGCACTCTTTCATATGTTTGTTGGCAGTCTGTATATCTTCTTTGGAGAAATGTCTATTTAGGTCTTCTGCCCATTTTTGGATTGGGTTGTTTGTTTTTTTGTTATTGAGCTGCACGAGCTGCTTGTAAATTTTGGAAATTAATCCTTTGTCAGTTGCTTCATTTGCAAATATTTTCTCCATTATGAGAGTTGTCTTTTGGTCTCGTTTATTGTTTCCTTTGCTGTGCAAAAGCTTTGAAGTTTCATTAGGTCCCATTTGTTTGTTTTTATTTCCATTCTCTAGGAGGTGGGTCAAAAAGGATCTTGCTGTGATTTATGTCATAGAGTGCTCTGCCTATGTTTTCCTCTAAGAGTTTGATAGTTTCTGGTCTTAAATTTAGATCTTTAATCCATTTTGAGCTTATTTTTATGTATGGTGTTAGGGAGTGATCTAATCTCATACTTTTACATGTACCTGTCCAGTTTTCCCAGCACCACTTATTGAAGAGGCTGTCCTTTCTCCACTGTATATTCCTGCCTCCTTTATCAAAGATAAGGTGACCATATGTGCGTGGGTTTATCTCTGGGCTTTCTATCCTGTTCCATTGATGTATATTTCTGTTTTTGTGCCAGTACCATACTGTCTTGATTACTGTATCTTTGTAGTATAGTCTGAAGTCAGGGAGCCTGATTCCTCCAGTTCCGTTTTTCGTTCTCAAGGACTTGAGTCTTTAAATCAAGTGTGAGTATGATAATAGCAGATTGTAGTAGTTTGAACTTTATCTCAGTTATGAACCCAGTTAGAGATCTGATAAAAGCTGTAAGTTATTTCCCCCCCAGGAAAATGCATATAATCATATGCATTTACCTTCCCTGGGGAAGGCTTATAAGCTCTCTGAAGCCCATCCTTGAGTCTTCCTGCTGTCGCAGTCCCACATCTAATTGATCTTCAAATCTCCCAAATATACTCAAATCTATGCCCTTGTTCCTGTTCCCAGCGCCACTTAATTCAAGGCATCATTTGTCATTAAGATTGTACGGTGGCTTCTTAACTGGTCCTTCCTTTTGTCTTTATCCCCTTTCATTCAATTCCACATAGCCTCTAAACTAGAGTTTTCTCCCTAAAACATGTTTCATTATCCCTCTCCCCTATTTAATATCCTTGCAGTATCCCTGAAAACGTCTTTACAATGGTATAGTAAATTTTGCCTACTTGGTGATGTTAAAAAAGGATTAAAGAAGACAATTTAGGTGATACAAACAAAACTTACTTAACGCTTCACGAAGTGGACAGTCTCCTTTCGGAGAACTGCAAAATGGGGTGGAAGGCAAAAAGCTTTGCTTGGATAAAGAATAAAGAACAAAGAAGAGGCAAATAGAAAATATCTGATTGTCTGGGGCTACATAGTCCACCTTGTTTGGAAATAAAGTACAGAGCCCAGTTTGGACTTGACGTTTGGGGATTGGCTGATTGGATATCCTGTGTTTCTGGTCAAGTGAAATTTACAGAGACACGAAAGTTATCTAAGTTTCAGTTTACATACTGACCTGCACCCAGGACAAGAACGGCTCCACCTTGGGCCTAGTAAGCTTCTCCCTTTCCACTTTGTTAGTACTGGATTATTTGTAGTTTCTCAGTTCTACTGTGCTGTTTATAACTCTGTTGGGTGTACTTGCTGTTCCCTAGGCTTAGAATGTACTCTTACCGTACTGTCTGTGTAGGGAAAGAAAAAGTTTTCCTTGACTTTCTTAGGGTCCATGGCTGGGTCTGAAAATCAGACTGACAAAGATTCACAGGAGAAAAGTGTACAGATTTACTTAATATAAATTTTATGTGACATGGAAGATTTCATAAAGAACAGAAGACCTGAAGAAATAGTTAAGATTGAGTATTGTCATGCTCGATTTGATGACAAGTGAGCAATCATGTAGAAATTGGATAGGTTAAGGAGTATGAGGTAAGGGTAGTAAACTGGGGAGAAATGTAACAAGGCCTATTTGTTAGGATTCTTCTCAGCATCTCTTTGTCTTTGGAGATGAAGATATATGCCAAGGTGTCATTTTTGGGAGTAGTGTGTCCTGAAGGCCATCAGTCTGCCAAGCAGTTCTTCTGTGAAGCCTCGCCTGAATCTCCTTCCCATCCTTACCCCCACCTAAGGCTGACTTGACAACTCTCAGGTCCCTGGTTCTCATAAATACACCACCAGGGCTTCCCTGGTGGTGCAGTGGTTGAGAGTCTGCCTGCCGATGCAGGGGACACGGGTTCGTGCCCCGGTCCGGGAAGATCCCACATGCCACGGAGCGGCTGGGCCCGTGAGCCATGGCCGCTGAGCCTGCGCGTCCGGAGCCTGTGCTCCGCAACAGGAGAGGCCATAACGGTGAGAGGCCCGCGTACCACACACACACAAAAAAAGCAACAAGGCAGAAATTTCAAGGCATCATTGTTCTAATAGACCAGTGAAAGTGTTACACAGCTGCCCAATACTGCCTGTTTGAAATAATACTACAACACTAAGATGTTATACTCCAGGTACAGTGTGTCAGGCCTTCTACTTCAAAGGAAGAGGGATATTTTACGTCTCTCATAATGCCTTTTAAGTTAAAAATGATTGGCAGTGATGACATCCAATCAAAACTTCATTATCCAACTTGAGATGGGTTTAATGAGTCAGGTCTTTTTGACCAATATTAAACAACAAGTTAAGACTATTAGTAGATAAATATTTCCCATAAGAATTACATCTTTGATTTATTACAAGCTTATGAATTGATTTTTCTTCCACAAACTTATCTGCAGATCTTAGAGTGACTTTCTTGAGAGTCACATTTTCTCCTCACCTTTTAATCTAGAGAGAAGAAAAACATTATTAATATATGGAGAGTATAAAGGAAACTTCAGGCCTGTAAAGAATATGACCAAGTGTTTCTCAGAAAAGATAGAAAAGCCAGCTTTTTCCATGAGAACTACCAGAAGGAACTCTCTTTCCATTGGAAATGATCAAGGAGAGGGAGGATGAAGTCTCATTGCTCTTGAGAAATCCTACCCAATCACCCATCTGGCTTTAAAAACTTTTTCTTTACTTAAGTAACTTGAAATGAGTTTTTTTTTTTGTTTTGTTTTGTTTTTTTTTTTTTTTTTGCAGTACGCGGGCCTCTCACTGTTGTGGCCTCTCCCATTGCGGAGCACAGGCTCCAGACGCGCAGGCTCAGTGGCCATGGCTCACGGGCCTAGCCGCTCCGGGGCATGTGGGATCTTCCCGGACCGGGGCACGAACCCATGTCCCCTGCATCGGCAGGTGGACTCTCAACCACTGCACCACCAGGGAAGCCCTGAAATGAGTTTTTATCAGTTGTGTCTGGGTCCTGACTAATAGAGACCCTGTGATATAAAGATAAGGCATGATTTCTTATCCTCAAGGAGTTTATAGTACGATAACAGAGACAGATACTGGAGTAGAGGACTGTGACTGCTCTTTTGACCTTTGTAACATTATGCAGCCAAATCTGGAATCTATTGAATAGAGGTAACATTTGAGCAGTGCCTGAAATAAGTGAGGAATCATGAGGGTTTACGGATAAAAGGCATCCTTATTATGAGAATAGCACAAGCAAAGGCCCTGAAGTAAATCATGCTTGACATGTTCCAGTTACATACAGCAAGGACTCCAGTGTGAAAGGAATAAGCAAAAAGTAGAATGTTTGTCACTGAGGCCAAGACAATTGCAGGGGACCAAATCACCTCAGGGCTTGTAATCCATTGTAAGTACTCCAGATTTTACTCTGAGTGACACCAGAAGGCACCGGGGGCTTTTGAGCCATGAGTAACATGATCTAATTTGTGTTTGGCAAGGTTGTTCTGGCAGTAATGTGGAGAATATCTGTGGAGGCAAGAATGGAAATAGTGAGACCAGTTCAGAGGCTGTACCAACAATCCAGTGAGTCATAATGTGGCTCGAACAAGGGAAGGGAGCTAGAGATGGTGAAATTTAAATTTTTTTAAAAAAGAGTCGTAAGATTTGCTCATGATTTGGTATTAACAAAGAGAGGAGGTAAGGAAAACACTAAGGGTTTTGGGAAAATGGAGATACCATTTATGGAGATGGGAAGTTGGTAAGAGGGCAGCTTTGGGAGCTTGGAAATGAAGAGCTTGAGTTTGGGCATACTGCATTTGAGATGCCTAGTAGACAACCAAATAGAGATGAGAGTAGGCAGTTAGAAAAAAAAAAAAAAAAAGAGTCTGCAGTTTGAGAAAGGTCTGGGCTGCTGAGATACATTTGAGATACATTAGCATATAGATGGGATTAAAAGGCATGAGGCATCTGAGATCACCAAGAGACAGAGTGTAGACAGAGAAGAAAAGAGTTCTGGGGCTAGAGCCTTGGGGCACTCTATGACATCTAGGGTTGGATAGACAAGTAGGAATCAGCAAATGAAACAGAAGGAGCAGCCAGATAGGGAGAAGGAGAGCCAGGAAAGACTGGTATCCAGCTAGCCAAGGAAAGGAAGGGTTTCAAGAAAGGCTAACATCAGCTCTGCCAAATACCATCAAATAAGTTGAGGACTGAACATTGACTGTTAGTTTTAGCATGTGGAGGTCCTTAAAGACCTTAACAAGAGCTGTTGAGTGCAGGAGGGGACAAAAACTTAATGTGGGTTCATGCAACAGTGGGCAAGCTGGAGGGGGATGTGAGTTTTGGAGACTTTCTAAATTTTGATCATTATTAGGAATTACTTTTGATGGCAATTAGTAGAAGAAATATTGCTATTATTATATTTTTATTTTTTATGCTAATAAAAGAAACCAATCTGATGGTGAAAAAAAGTTTGGGAAAAAGAAAGCTAACTACAGGATTGAGGGCCTTCATTAGGGGAGGGGGTTTGGAATTTAGTATAGATGAGGTGGACATGGCCTTTGGCCATGAAGATTTTATTTATTATTACATGCTTAGGACAGGAAGATAGACAACATATATGGGTGCAGCTATAGATAGGTTTGTTGACTTGGTGATGGGAGTAGAATTCTCTGTGCAGCCAGAAAGGGAGCAAATCAAACAGCACATGGGTGTCAAAATGCAACAAAACTGAGAATTTAGTGAAAACAGCAACTTAGAACCAAGAGTGAACATGAAATCCCCCAAGGATTCCATAGAAATCTTGGGGAAGACTTTGGCTTTCCTTAGCTATAATCTGGGTTGTTTTAAACACATAGATTCACACACACACACACACACACACACACACACACACACATGCACACACACGCAGGCATACACACAAACACACCTCTTCTTATGTACAAATGAACATTTGATCTAAAGTCACATAATCTGATACCAGTGTTGGTTGACTGTGATACCTTGTGGAAAATTGAATCCTCTCTGAGCTTCCATTTCATCGGCAAAATAGAAGTAATATTTCATTTACATATAACTTGTGAATACCGATCTACCTATCCAAATCCATTGTAGATATCTCCATATAATTTCCCATAGATATTTCAGATATCCAAAATCAAAATCATTCCTTCTCTAATTTCTCCATCATATCACCACACTTTAGTGAATGGACATTGTCGTGGACCAAGTTGCCCAACTCTTCCACCTCCAATATTTAACCTAGACCTCTACTCTCCCACCATATCAAGTTTAACTGATAAAGTCCTGAAAATTTTACCCCCTAAATATGTCACCTGACCATAATTTATGTTTCTAATATCTGGTCTATAAATAGGTTTTTGTAAATAACATAGCATGAGTTCCCACACTTTTCTTTGGATTTTGTTTTAACTTAATTCTTATTGTTTCCTAAATCGTGTTTGTGTTGTCATTGTTGTGTTCTAATTATTTTCTCCTTCCCCAAGGTTTTGCTTTTAGTTTCTTGGACTTAAAATATGAATTCCTTAACCACTTCAGCATTTTTTTAAAAATTAATTAATTAATTAATTTATCTTTGGCTGCGTTGGGTCTTCGTTGCTGCGCGCAGGCTTTCTCTAGTTGTGGCGAGAGGGGCTACTATTTTTTTTTTAAATTTAATTAATTAATTTATTTACTTTTGGCTGTGTTGGGTCTTCGTTTCTGTGCGAGGGCTTTCTCTAGTTGCGGCAAGCGGGGGCCACTCTTCATTGCGGTGTGCGGACCTCTCACTGTTGCAGCCTCTTTTGTTGCAGAGCACAGGCTCCAGACGCTCAGGCTCCGTAGTTGTGGCTCACGGGCCTAGTTGCTCCGCGGCATGTGGGACCTTCCCAGACCAGGGCTCAAACCCGTGTCCCCTGCATTGGCAGGCGGATTCTCAACCACTGCGCCACCAGGGAAGCCCCACTTCAACATTTTTAGTTCCATTTTTTGTCTAAAGTTTCTACCATTCTTCATAAAATATTTATCTACTGAATATTTACTAATATATACTAAATGTATATTAAATATCAAACATCTTAGATTTTGTCTGAGTTGTAGAGTATTGACCTTCAACTTTGAAAAAGCGTTTCTGCATCTGGATTTCCTGCTTGCCCCTGCATTTGAATAATGAGTCAAATAGCCTTATGAGTAATTGGATCTTTTGTGCAATTAGAACTTTCCCCTGCATTATAATTTATTGTATGGTTGAATTGAGCCACATGTAACCAGTCATTTTACTGAGGCTTTTAAGAAAGTTATTTCTAAAGGTCTGCCTAAGAGACTAAAATATGTCTGAATTAAAAAGAATGACAGCCTGCAATCAGAACCATAAAATAAAGGTGCTCAGTAAGCAGCCCTATTACAATCAGAAAGTGAAGGAAATGGATCTCTGTCTTGTGTGCAGAGACAGAGGAAATGATGAATACCTTAGGTAACTCATTCTGTGCAAAATCAATCTTTCACTGTCAATTTTAAATGAACTAATTTGTTCACAAATCTGCTCAGTCAGTTTGGAAGCATACTCTGTTCCTTCATATTAGCAAATCCTTTAATCTTGACTAGTCCACTGAGTAAGAAATCTAGAAATGTGTTAATATGATTGGACATATGTAGTTGGATAAGAATTGATTCTTTTAATTAGTGTCTGCTCAAGTTAGAGTCCCTTTCTTGGCTGAACTATTGACCTACTAATATATCAAGAGATTATGTTACCACGAACATATATCTAAAGTTCAGATTAACTCTTTCATTGTCATTCAGTATTGCAGTAAACTTTCTAGAGACTGAATCCTTTATATCTTTTTTAAGGAAAGTTTAGCTATAGGTGCTAAAATATGGAAAAGTATAAATGCATGAATATCTGAACATTAATTCTTCGCACCACAGCATATGTTCAAATTGTGCATCGATACATACAGTTCTCACTATTTGGAGAATCCAAATTCTTCATAAATTTAATTGTCACCTATTAAAATGAAAATATGTCTAATACCATTTCCTACACGAGCTTCACTTTTAATGAATGCATCTAGTTCATTCAACAAATACTCATTTTACATCTTTTGTATGCAATGTCCTGTACTAGGAATTTTGTGGGATTCCAAAAGCTCTCACAGCCCCTGATTTAAAGGAAACTTTAATTTAAACTTTAATCTCAAAGGCTATGCATTATTTTAACATGAAAGTCAGGTTTGCACTTTGCCCAAAGCTGATATACTTATCCCCTCCCTCAAAACTGCTCTACCAGTAGGTAGCCTTTCCCATCTCACTTGTGGCAACTCCATTCTTCTATTTGATCAAACAAAAACTTTTGGGATCATCTTTAATTCTTCTCATTCCTTCTCATTCCACACCTAATTGGGTAGGAAATATGTCGCCTCTATCTTAAACTTTATCCAAAATCAAAGTGTTTCACCTCCTCCATAGCTTCCTCATTGGTGCCAGTTACCACCATCTCTCTCGGATACGGTGCAGCCTCTTCATTATTCTCCTTGCTTCTGTCTTTGCCTCTCTCCTCCCCTACATTCTGTTAACACGTTTCAGAGTGAGCTGTTAAAACTTAACTCAGATACTGTCATCCCTCTGTTCAGAACCTTTTAATATCTCTTTTGCACTCATCACAAATGGCTAAGTACTTACAGTGGTTTACACCGTCCTTAAAGAGCCTACCTTCTCTTAGGTCTATGACCTCATCTCCTCTCCCTCTTAATCTGTTACAGTCACATTGGCCTTCTAGCTGTTACTCAAGCACACCACTCACATTGCTGCCTCAGGGCATGGAAACCAGGTGCTCCCTCTGCCTGCGAGGCTCCTCACCCAGGTAGCCACACGGTTAACACTTGCACCTCCTTCAAGGCTGCTCAGATGTCTTATTCTCAATGAGGCCTGCCATGACAACCATATTTAAAATAAACTTTGACCCCGCAATCCAAATCCCCCTTGCCTCACTTTGTTTTTTTCTTAGCACCGATGGGTACCTAACATGCTACATAGTTAACTTGTTATGACAATTTTTTATTGCCTGTCTCCCTAGAATCTCTGTTTTGTGTGCTAATGGTATTCTGAGCACCTAAATTCATGCCTGGTACTTAGTAATATTCAATAAACATTTGTTGAATAAAAAAAGGGTTAACATTTATACTAGATTGTGGTTTGAGTGTAAAAAACTTGTGATTCTTAGGAGTATGACTATTTTGTCTATGTTATTATGTTGAATTATTATTTTAGTACTTAGTTTCTCCTTTTGTTTCTAAAGATATAATATGAATTTCCTTTTAAAGCATTGATATCTGCCTTGGCTGGTAACAATGATTCTATAGAATGAACCAAATGTTAATATATTTGTCTCACTAGCTTTTTCTATTGGTATCTTGATCTTTTTATCTGTGGCTGCAAATTCGTTGAGCTCTGCTTTCTAAATCATTTGGTTTATTTGTTGAATGATAGCTGATGCTTTTGCAAATAGTTCTGACAAATAGTTCTAACAATCTCTTATTTACAAATCCAAATTTCCTATTTGTTCAAGATATATGATGAAAAAACCCCCAAGTATTTACAAATTTTTTAGCCTTAACAACTGTACTCTATTATAATTTATTGATGGTTACTATTCTTCAAGTTTAGATACTTTATAGGTGCTCACTAAACGCTGTGTATTAATTGATTGAATTTGAAGACTGTTTCTCTTTTGGTGCTAAACAATTCATTCATTCACTATTGTATTTTATCAAGATAGGTTAACATCTAATAGAAGATGTAAATATATCTTAACTTTTTTTAAGATCACAACTTCTAATTATGTGAAATGGCTTACCTATTTTGAAAATTTCAAATTAAATTTACCAACACGTTCCATTGGTGAGGGTCTGTTAAACAGGTACTCTTGTACATTGCTGGCAGGAATGCAAAATGATACACTCCTTATGGGAAGAAATTTGGTAACGTCTAGCAAAGTTACATATACACAGAATCTTGGGTCTATTTCTCCAAAAGCAGATCCTGCAATAAGTTTTCGTGTACAAATGGGTAATTAGGTAAGTGCTCCTAGGAGACACTGCTAAAAGAGTGATGGCAAGGAAGAGTTTAATTTCAGGCAACATTTTCAGAGTAAAGCTTCTGCCTAATTTCACAGGGGTACTTGGGCCTTCACACTTTGGCACCAGTCTATCCTTTGCTAAAGCCACCCTGGAAGGAGGTAAATTTCTAGATATTCCTAGATACCTCCTCTAGTACCCTGAAGGCAATTCTCCAGTTACAGCTACAGGCCACAAGAAGCAAAGACTCAGGGATGCTGGGGAAGGAGTGCACAGAATTGGGAAGAAGGGAGACAGTGAAGGAGCACAGACTATGTCTGCTGTATTCAGCAATCCCACATCTGAGAATATATTCCAAAGATATACTGGTAAAAATACAAACTGGTGACTGCGTGAGGCTATTTATAGTGGTAATATTTATTATACCAAAGAATGGAATAAACCCAGATATCAATTCATAGGAGACTCTTGGTACATCCACATATAGTAGAACCTTACAAAATGAAGGAGGAAGATATCTATCTACGGATACAGACATTTATCCAAGTGCTATTAAGTGAAAAAAAGCAAGTATGCTAAGTGGTGGAAATATGAATATTTATATGTATTACTTGCTTATATTTTTCAAAAATATATAATAGAAAAAACCCTCCAAAATTAATAACAATGGTTACTTTTAGGGGGAGCAAAAAAACAGAATGAATGAGACAGAGATGGAAACAAGATTTTTGTGGTGCACCTTGTTATGGAGCTCTGTAACTGTTTAACATGATTGAAACACTGATTTAAATGTGAAAATTTCCTAAAAATTGAAAAATAATTGAAACAAATAAACATAACTTTTTATCAATCGTAGGAATAATCATTTAGAGAAGAGAATTATTTCAGGTGACTTTGAAATACAATACTTTAAGTGGATACCTTTGGTATATTATATTCAAAGAATTTTTTTAAAAATCTTAAACTTTATTCAATATTCTTAATTTTGATGATAATATTCATATTTAAATTTTGAAATTATTATAGATATATTTCAGAATAAATAAAATAAAAATTTCTGAGATAGAGAACAAAAATAAAATTGCAAAATCATAGAAGCTAAATAAATCTATATAACCGTAAATTTAAAATGTCAGTATTAATTCAAATTCATATATATTATTTATTTATTTCCTGGCTTTGTCCACTGAAACAAAGCCATGAAAACTTTGCAGCAATGTGCACCCCTAGCACCCAGGTTGTGGTCCCTAAATATTTTTAGCCACTGAAAGAAACCAGAGTTCAGGGTTCCTTGGAGAAATGGCTCATTCTTTACCTAAATGTACTAACTAAAACTATAAAACTTTTAGAAGAAAATGCAGAAGTAATTCTTCATGAACTCAGGTTAGGTAATAATTTCTTAGATTCAACACCAATACAAACAAAAAAGGTAATAAAAGGAAAATCAATAAACTGGACTTCATCAAAATTAAAATTTTTGTGCCTCAAATGACATCATTAAGAAACTGAAAAGACAACCCACAGAGGAGAAAATATGTGAAAATCATACATCTAATAAGGGCTTGTAATCAGAATATATACAACTCAATAATAAAAAGAACACCATTATAAAAGTGGGCCAAAGATTTTAATAGACATTTCTGTAAAGAAGATATATGAACTGTTATAAGTGCAAAAAAAAGATCCTCAACATCATTAATCATTTGGGAAAGGCAAAACAAAACCACAGAGATATCACTTATAAAGAAAATGACTTTAATAAAAATGGCAGACAATAGCAAGTACAATCATTGCTCTGTATCTGTGGGGGATTGGTTCCAGGACTTGCCATGGATAGCAAACTTCATGAATGCTCATGCCCTCTGTATACTGGGGTTCTGCATCTGTGGATTAAACCAACCATGAATCATAAACATAACACATGATCAGCGGTTGGTTGAATGCTTGGATCCAGAACCTGTGGATATGGAGGGACAACTGTAGATTTATTGAAAAAAATCCATGTAAAAGTAGACCTGAGCAGTTCAAACCCATGTTATTCAAGGTTCAACTGTATTTGAAAGTATGTGAAGAAACTGGAAAATTGGAAGCCTAATTCCTTGCTAGTGGGGATGTACATTGGGAAGCCACTTTGGAAAACAGTTTGACATTTACTCAAAATGTTGAACATAGAGTTATCATACAACTCAGGAATTCCATGAATAGTTATGTCCCTAGATAAATGAAACTATAAGTCCACGCAATAACTTGTACATGGATTTCATAGCAGCATTATTCATAATAGCTGAAAAGCAGAAATAATTCAAACAACTACCAATACATGAATGGATAAACAAAATGTGATATATCCAGAAAATGGAACATTATTCAGCAATAAAAAGGAATGAAGTACTTTAAAAAATATATCTGTGAGCTCATAATGATACCTAAAATACATCCACAAACATGCATAACTAATTACCATTGATGGTTGGTTAGGCATCATTCTGAAAACTGATAAAACAAAATGATAAAAAATTACCTTTTTCAAATTGTCAATTTAGCCTAAGTAATAGTTCTTGTAATGCTGTTTCAATGAGATAGAACTTCAGGAGATTTTATCCCAAACCTAATATATTAAAAAGTTGTAGGTTGTACATTTGACAGTGTTCCTCACATTGCATGCAACTAAAAATCAAGTCAGCAAAGCTTGCTTTATATGTGATACAGATTCTTATTTGGTAAATAATATTTACTTTTTTCCTTCATAAGTTTATTTTTTCCTTCTCTGAACTTTCCACTTTGGTTTCTTTGTTTTGTCCTCCATGGATTTAACCACTTGTAGGAAAAATTAGTCCCAATTTAAAAAAATTTGAATGCTAACTGGAAACAAATTTATTCACACATGCATGAATATAAACACTTATGGGACAGTTCTCTGCTCCTTATAAATAACATTAATTTTAAACCTGAAGTTTTCAGCTAGATACTTTCTAAAGGCCCTGAAAATCAATCAGCACAGCAAAGTATCACCATGTCATTAGCAATGACATACATTAGATGAAAAATAAATTTCAATTTCTACTAAAAGCAGAGAAAACTGATAAAACAATGATCTTAATGATTGCTTGATGTTTAATAAAAACGAGCAGGAATTAGAACACTATGGGCCCTCTCACCCTTAATTTTCTCAACAGCTATAATAGCTTTAACAATGTAATGTCTTTTTACAATAAAGTATATATATATGTAAATATATATTTTTAAAATGTGAGGCTGTATTTAAGGCCCTCATTTGATTTCCAGGCCAGTCCTAAAATCTACAACTCGGGGCTGCAGAAACTCAGTTTCCATTTTGTCGTTACAAGGAAACAACACAAGGGAAAGACTAGCCAGTAGTGGAACTGGTCTGTGCATCTGCCATCCCCAGGTGCTCTCTTGGTGAGACTTGTCAGTCTTCTCCGCCCTGTGCACTGATGCTGAAGACTCCCCCCTGACCAGACCCTAGTCACTTGCCAGGCTCTCCCCATCATGTGGAGTTACACGGCAACTGATCCTTGGGCTCACCCTGCTGTCAAAGCATTCCAATTTCTAATCGCTACATGACTTGTCAGATTCAATATGAACCACATGGCCACAATTAAAACCTCTCTAATAATGAGAAGGCCAAAAAAAGGGGAAAACTCTGGGCATGTTTCCTGTCACTGTTTCACATTCTGAAACTGAAACTGAGTTTGAGAAAATCCTTCCACTGAAATTTGTGTTTACATGTTGAGAAACTAAATGGTTATTCCCTTAATCCTCACAACAATGCTTGTGGCCGCACTTACTGAATATTTCTAAGATTCTGGCTGACTCTCATGGAACATATTTCCTCTATGGAAAAGAGTCCATCTCCTACGATTAGGGAAGAAAGCAGCCAAACTCCAGTCCCAGATCCGTACACCACACCTGTCACTTCCTTACCTACTGGGAGATAGTCTCTTCTTGGCTATATTTAGCTGGAAATGCTAAAGCATATTTTAAAAACTCTTTATGAACTCAAGAGAATGAACTTTATTTTCCTGAAAATGTTACCTGAATCACAGTCTTAGTTGTTTCTCCCCCAGCGTTTGAATTTTGAATTTCCACAGGATTGAGAATTATGATGAAAACGGAAGGCAGATTTTTTACTAATTAAAAATTGAAATGACTTAACTCACAGTTGTGTATAGATATGGATCCTATGCTCTAGAACATATTTAGAAGAGATGCAGCAGGTACTGTTATTTACTGGCTTCTGAGAAGGCTTTTATATGCAGACAAAAGTCGCATCAGCTAAGAGACACATCAGGCTATTTGTGGAAAAGATCTAATGGCATGGATGGTAACTGTAAACAGCTTATTCTAATTTGCGTCTTCCTCCAGGGTTTACTGAGATTGAGTAAAGAAAAAATTAGTCTTGGAGGCCCTATGTGGAGTGAATACCTTGGCAATTTAGACATTTCATTAATTCATTCAAATTTAACTTGTAACCTGCTATCTCAAGATTTTTTTTTTTTTCAGACTATTCCTTTGGCTGTCATTTTAGATATTTATGTTCTGAATGCCATCAAGCAGCAAAAATCTGTGATGAGTTACTCTATAGTTCTTTTCTGTTCTGTTCTTTTATTGTGGTAAGAACACAATGTGAGATCTACCCTCTTCACAAATTCTTAAGTGTACAATACACGACTGTTGACTACAGATACAATGCTATTATATAGAAGATCTCTAGAGCTTATTCATCTTGCTTAACTGAAACTTTATGCCGCTGATTAGTAATTCCTCATCAAGAACTTTGTTATAGAAGGTGTGAGCTAAATAACCAAATCCTAAAGAAAGCACTAAATATGTAAGACTCTTCATTACCAGATCTTCTACATTGTTGCCATGTGCCACAATCTCTCAAACTGGAAAACATTTTAATGATTTATAGGATCCAGGTTTCCATTAATCTCTTTTGGAATTGTCAAGCATGACTTACCTAAATATGAAAGCTCAATTCTTTATCTTTTAATAAAGAAACCAAGGAGTAAATTCTACCAACCACTTTTCTTTCTATTACTATAGGCTAGTCCTGGACCAAGGAATATCTTGAAAGAGGAAATCTAAGCACACCTTTTTAAATACTAAAATTCATGTACAAGTTCAGATTTTATTGAGTAGAAGTATTTACAAAAGCTCTACCTCATTTACCAACACAGGACTATTGCTTCCCTTCAATAGTCAATGGGCTTCTTGGGGTCATCACCATGTCTTATTAGTCTTTGTGTCCACAATAGGAAAACAGTGCTTACTCAGGCACACAGTAGGTGCTAAATAAGTGATTAGTTAAGTTAAACTTACAAGGATAGAAACTGATTTCTATTAAGTCATAGAGAATCCCTGTCCCAACAAATTGTTATCCATAATAACTTTCAAGTTATATATATGTTGAGAGAATCATATTCTTAGAGGTTTTTCTTTTATTCTTTATCCTTTCTTTATTTTTCTTTCTTCTTTGTTATAAACTGGAATTGAATATCATGTAATAATATGACCCTTAAATTTTTCTACCCATTACTCTAAGCCGTACAAAGTTTCAGGGTCTAGTAAACTTATCAAGAGAGAATGGAAGTAACCCATACCTAGTGAACTGAAAGCTTTAGAATAGTCACCATTTAAATTGGACACTGAAGTTGACACCTTTAAAGCTGAAATCTGTTTGTGTAACTTCCACTCAAGCACATTCCAGTAAAAAGTAGAGTTTGATAAGATAGTGCTGAAATTCCCAATTCTAATATGACCCCTAAAATCTTAGTCACATTTGAATTAATTGGCTATTTCTCTCCACTTTGATACTAAAACAAATGAACTGACTATGGTATCACACTATTAATCCACACCAGCGATTCCACTTCTAGCTCAACCACCTTTATTTTTACTGCAAAAATTCAAATACTAGAGTTTTGGGTTATGTATTGAAGAAATTAAATTACATTCATTGTTTGTATTCTTCCCTGTTTTGTCATTTACCTAGAAGAGTTTTTTGCTCTGTCCAGTCCTTTTTATATACTTGGGAAGCAAAGCTCTCCCCTGTGAGAATGCTGACTTGGGGCACTTATACTAACTCGAGGTGATCCTGCACCTGTTACCTCACATCCTCCACAAATCTTAGTCTGCTTTACATCATGTAACACAACCCACTCATCTCACCACTGAGAATGATGAACATTGCTACAACAGTGTTTACTTGTACGTATTTTTAAAAACCTTTTAAGTTTAAATTAAATTATCAATATATTTCAAAGGCATACCCATGAAATGTCTAAAGTACACTAGTCAGGAAAATAAAATCTTTTTTTCCTTGTTCTTTTCCATAATAACATTTGATTGGTTTTCAACACAATTTTGCTTTTATTTCCAGATAATATGAGAAGACCTTACATCAATTCACAGGTTATTTTCTATGAAATATTTATAGTCTATTGATAATGCTGCCAGATTTAGTAATAAAAAATATAGGACACTCAGTTAAATTTGAATTTCAGATAAACAATGGAATTTTAAAACTTATTTGGGACATAGTTTCTTAAAAAATTATTCACCTGAAATTTGAATTTAACTTGTATCCTGTTCACAATCCTTTTTGTTGATCTTGATGAAAAATGTATGTTAAAAAGTTCTAGTAAAAATAATTCTAGAAATAAGAATGGGATCATAGTAGGAACCCATACTGACATGATGAATTATTACATAAAGTCAGATATACTGAAAACTAGAGAGTATCTGTCAAAAGTAGAAGGTGCACAGAGTAAAACACAATTTGGGGTGGCAATCCCTATCCCATTGTCATAGAATTATTCATTAATTGACTATCTATGGTATTTCAGGAACTAACTCTACTAATTCCAAATGTAACCAAGGCAGCAAAAGTCCCTTTGAAATTAGGTGGGAAGCTCTGACACTCAAGAGAGAGATGTAGCCATGGTAGTGATGAAATTATTTAGGTGAAAAGCGAAGAGGCCTAGAGCAGAAACTTAAAGACCCCTGCATGTAGGAGCTGGCAGAGGAAGATTAGTCGTGAAAGAGACTGAGAAAGGGCATCAAAGGGAGGGGGTGGGGGGAATGCATTCCCCACAGAAATAAACCAGAGTCCCTTGGAAAGATGGTTGATTCCAAGACAAGGGAGGTAATAGAAGATTCAAGATGAGCCTAAAATATCTGTGGTACCAGAAATAAGTACTGAAAAATGTCAAATGTCGCAAGGATCCAGGAACCAACATGAAAGGACTCCCCTAGGCTCAAACAATAGAAATGTATTAGAACTTATTAAATAAAATTTGATTCCATGAGTCTCTGCTGATAATAGCTGATAGATAGATAGATGGATAGATAGAGAAGGGAAACGTTCTTTACAGTGAGGTGCTGACTAATAAATATAGAAAGAATGGTAGAATCGCCATTTTGCAACCATCACTGTAAAAACTGATTAAGACAAGAATAAATGGATAATAAATTTGGGGTGGAGGAGGTTAAATGAGGTGCAGAACAGTTACATATTAAATATGTAAGAAATTACTTATTACATTGATTGATTACGAATTCTGTATTTGTGAATTCACCTGTTGCCAAAAATTCATTTTTACCCCCAGTTCTCAGTCGTTTGTAGATATGCACAAAGGGATGTGAAACCTGAGTCACCTGATGTGCATTCTCATTTCAGCTCTCATACTGTAAATAAGCATCTTTAGTGTCAGGTCTTTGCATTTTTGTGCTTTTCATTGGTTAATTTGATTGTTTGTTGGATTTCTGCTGTTTAAAATCGTTTCAAAGCACAGCAATGATGTCCTTTCTGGTGTTCCTAAGCATGAGAACTCTGTGATGTGCTTTATGGAAAAAAAATGTATGTGTTAGAGAAGCTTCTTCAGGCGTGAGTTGCAGTAAGGTTGGCTATAAGTTTAATGTTAATGGATTGACAATATAAAATTACCTGTCTTTAAACAAAAAAAAAACCCACATAAAACAAGATTAGGTATTGATTGGTTGATAAACGTGTGACTAGAGGCACACGGGAACCTAATCCAGGGTTTCCTCTGGGAGCAATGCTCAGTATCTCATAATTCAGTGTTTGCAGCAACTTAATAGAACACAACTACTGTGAATAATGGCATTTGACTATAATTACTGTTGACCTGAAGCAGATAAACTGCCAAATATTTCTCTAGGAAAGATGGGTTTATTTGGGGTCAGCAGGGAATTGCAGTTCAGGGTGTGCAACCATGGTAAGCCATGTGCAAATCCCTGCAGGGAAAGGGAAGGAGATGTCTTTTATAGGAGGGAAAAGAAAGTTGGGAGGGCTATTGTACACAAAGAGTCCATGGCTTTTCATGGGCTGAGTCCTTGCTAGAAAAGGAGTCTTTCTTCTTCTGTTGGGCTATGCAATTGTCACAGGGAGTAAGAGCTCCCCCTTCTGGTAGCCCAAATCTAATTGAGGTTTCTGTTTATTAATTTTTTACATATCCCCATTTTCATCAGGATATTTCTCTGAAAGCATCACTGATCAAGAGTCAGCTTTTCTAGTTTTAGTGATATTTTTGTCCCTCAATGCCAAGAAGGACCTTTCCTGAGTGTAGTGCCTCATATTGAAGGGAAAGGGCACAAATTGGAAACTTATTTGAGGTTACATTTGAGTAACAGGGAGCGGTAGGAGGGAGAACTCTCAGGAATTTTTATCCAAACTTCATATGTTATCAAGATCATAGACACTGGAGATCATCTGAAGCATTATGTCATCATCAAAGGTTTGGCGAAAAAGTTCCAACAAACCAGCTTCGGTATCTTGGGAAAGCTGTGTCATCAGATGTCATCTGCCTCAATTCTGGGAAATCTTTACTTTCAGGTCACCAGATGATGCGTAGGTCTAGCCAGTGTCTGCACTTTCTTTAGGTGTGTCATGTGAATCCAAGAGTCTATTCCTTGCAGTTTGGCGGCACAAGGGTTGGTTAGCAATACCTGATAGGGGCCTCTTCAGTGAGTTTGAAGAGTGTTCTTCTGGAGGCGTCTTTTCCACTAGACAAAATCTCCAGGTTGCAAGGTGGGATGCTTAAGGTCTTCATCTGCTGAGAGCGCACTGTGAGAAAATTGCTCTACCAAAACATGATTATTTTTAATAGAAGCAATTAGGTCTTTGCGATATCGGAGTGTCTCTCCTTTTATCAGTTGTGGGTCAAAAGAAGCAGGAGACAAGTGTTTTAGGCACACTGTGAATATCTCAAAGGGTGATAGATTTTGAGTTCCAAAAGTGGTGGATTTAGGAGGACCAACAGCAATGCTTTGGGCCAAGGTATTTGGATGGCCTCTACAAATTTTGCCAATTGAGTCTTAATAATGCCATTAATGTCTTCACCTAAATCAGAGGACTGGGGGTGGGAAGTGCAGTGACAGTGTTGTAAAACTGGCCAAACAGCACAGACTTGTGAAAGTACCTGGCCATTAAAATGGGTTGCTTAATCACTATGAACTTTGAGAGGAGTTCCCCAGGTGGGATAATCTTAACCAAAGGGACTTTGGCCACAGAAGAGGCAGTAGCGTATCTACAAGGGGAGTCTTCGCTCCAGTGTGAACATACGCAGACCATGACTAAAACATTTATATTCATGAGATGGAGGAAGTTGTATGAAATCCATTTGCCTGAATTCAAGTGGTCCACTCAAGAGTTTAAAATGTTTGAAAGCAGTATGAACAAGCTTCTCTGGATTGTGCTTCAGATAAGTGAGACAACGAAATAGGCACTTTTTCCAGCCTTGGTAATGCTTCCCCACCAATTCTGATTCATGAAAGCTGTCATTTTGTCAGTAGGCCAATAGTTTAATGCATGCACAGTGGTGAGGAGTGGTGATTTTAGAGTCTATGGTAGGACTGAGTTGTTATTTGGTCCAAACCAGAACTTTCTCTTTTTATCAAACCAACAGTGTTGAATTTCCAATCTTGCTTTTCCTTTTCTGAGACCAGTTGTTGGGCTTCTCTAGCCAGTTTTTCTAAGATATTATTTGTGGAAATATCCCCTTTGGACCATAACAGAGGTTTGGCTGCTGTTGGTACCTTTAAAGGCAGCATTACTTGTAGAAGTGTCAGCAAGATGGTTTCTTTCAGCTTCCAAAGAGTCAAGTTTAGAATGCCCTGGAATCTAAATCATAGCTAAAAGGGACAGGTAAAATTATTGAATCCAATAATTCCTGAGCGTAGAGGCCATTTTGTGGGGGGGGGGGGGCATTTTAAATTTTATTTTCACTGGAAGTAAGGAAGCTATGTTGCTTCCGTAGCATTGCAAAATCAAGAGCTACTCAGAAAAGCATATTTACTATCAGTACAATTAATAGCAGTTTTGTCCTTAGCTAAAGTACAAGTCCCTGTAAGAGTGTATAATTCAGCCTGTTGGGCTGAAGTAGTCATAGGTAAAGATGCTGCTTCAACAACATCAAAAGGATTAGCAAAAGCATACCCAGCACAATATTTGCCATTGTCACCTTTTAAATAAGAACCATCAGTGAAACATGAGAAGTCAGCGTTACTTACAGGACTTGCCTGTAAATCATCGTGACGAGTCAGGAGGTGGTCTGTTGGCTTTAAGCAGTCAAGAGGGACTTTATCAGTGACAGAGGGGAGAAAAGTAGCCAGTTGATTATTGCAACGTGAAGAGTAATATGAGGAGCAGTTAACAAAAGGACTTCATTGGAGGTGAGACAGCTGAATGAGGTACAAAAGTAGTTGGGGGTGGGGGTCCCTAAACAATTTTCTCAGTGGTCTTAACCAAAAGGGCAGTGGCCATAATGGCTCTAAGGCCCTGTGCCACAGGGCCCAGTTGCTGGTTATAATAGCCTATGGGTTGATTTTGGTCCCAGTGATTCGGGGTGAGTACCTCAAGGGCATTCCCTTCCTTTTCATATACAACAAGGAAAAAGGGAATTGGATAATCGGAATGGCCAATGGCAGATGGGTTCATCAAACCCTCCTTGGAGGCCTTGAAGATTATGTCATCCAGTTCTTCCCATAAAATTGGGTCAAGTTTGTTATTGTTTAGTAAAACATAGAGGTTTGGCCATAAGAGAGAAGTTTGGAATTCAATTTCAGCAGTACCCAACTAGCCTGTGAAAACCTTACAGTTGGCACTTAGTTTTGGATTTTGGGAAACTTAGGACACCAAGAAGTCTATCTGGATTTAGGTCTATCTGGATTTAACCCTCATTTTGAGGGTCTATCTGGATTTAACCCTCATTTTGATATTCAATGCCCTAAATATCAAACCTGGGTTTGGGCCAACTGCAGGTTTTTTGGCAACCTTATGTCCCTTTAAGGCTAAAAGCTTTAGCAAGTAGATGCTGTCTTCCTATAAAGAGGTTTGAAAAGGAGAGCAAAGAAGCAAATCACCCACATATTGCAACAAAGTAGAACCTCTAAGGAACTTTTTACCATCCAGATCAGCCTTCAGGATTTGAGGGAAATAGGAAGGACTTTCAGTAAAACCCTGAGACATTACTGTGCAGATGAATTGTTTTTCTTCCCAAGAGAAGACATAAAGGTATTGGCTAGTTTCACCAAATAACATACTAAAGAATGTGCTGCATAAATCAATTACAATAAAGAATTTACTTCCAGTGGGAATGGATGTTAGTAACATATGTATGAGGGTTAGGAACAATGGGGTGTTATGGGATAACAATGTTGTTTATTGCTTGGAGGTCCTGGACAAACCTCCATTCTGGGCCCTCAGGTTTTCTTGTGGGTAAAATGGGAGTGTTACAGGGGCTAGTGCAATGGATAATGAAACTTTGAGCCTTACATCTTTTATGATGAGCTTTATGCCTTGAAAGACTTCTTTACTTATATGGTATTGATTAATTGGGGAAGACGTTTTGAGGGATCTATTTGAATCTTGATGGGAGGTGCGCTGTGAATTTTGCAAACAAGCGTTGGTGATTTTGTCCATCAGGAGGATGGTAGTTGATTCAATAGTGGTAAACAATCAGTGTTTCCAGAATCAGCTCTAGTATTGTCAGAGATGTAACAAATTAAATTAGTGTTATTTAATTCACCTGATGGGTTACTTTGATTACTGTTAAATTCTAGAATTATTTCTTTTTTTGGGAGGGGTGGGTAGAAAGAAATTCTGGCATGATACTCTAAGATGTTTCAACCTAATAGATGGGTAGGGGTAGAGGAACTAAGGAGAAAATGGTGTGTATCTCCCAAGGGGCATAACACATGGGAATATATTCAGAGACAGGAATCTCTTGAGGTTCATTACAGGGCCCCACTCTTTGAAGTGCTTTAGTACTCTGAGGCAAGGGCCGCTTTACAGTCAAGGGGCTGAGCACCAAGAGTGTGGCTCAGGTGTCAGTTAGGACTGGAAGAGGTTAATCCCCAATCTGGAGAAATGTTTCTCCAAGCCAATTAAGAGGGAAGATTGGGAGGAGCACCTGTAGTTCCCTGGGGCCTTGTCATTGAGCATTGGGAGGACTTTGGAAAGGCTGATTAGAGAGGTGAAAGTGCTTAAAGCACTAGAATTTGTAACAATCTATTTTCTAATATCCTGGCTTTTTGCAATAATAGCAGTAACTAGGAGATTTCTGGTTTTGTTTGGGACCCTTTATTTGCTGGAGTTGAAGATTAAGAATTTGGTGGTCTTCCTTTGAGGTGACTTGTCTGGAATGTGAGAGAGTTGGTTAGCCAGATTAACTAAATCTGAAGTGGACATAGTTTCCCATTCCATCCTGGTCCTTTTTACTAGAAGGGAAAGGTCCTAGTTTAGTCCATTAATAAACATAGAGTCAAAAGCTACCTGAGTGAAATCAACATCTGAAGGGAAACCAAAATTTTCTTTAAAAATGATCCGAAGTCAGTTGCAACATTCATGAACAGATTCCTCAGATTTTTGTGTGCAAGCCTAATTTTTGTTTCAATCAACGGGTTTTAGAAAAGCTCTAGGAATTGCTCAATGAAATCACTTAGCAGTTGCTTGAGCCAGATCGTATAATAAGTTAGCAGGCTGGTCTCACAGTTGTAATTCTAGAGACCCTTCAAGATTTTCCCACCTAGTGATCTTCATTCCGGTGCTGGGCCTGGCCTCCACTGACAAGCACATGAACTAGCAGATATAAGTCAGAGAAACTTATATCTGGTTGATACTTATATAGTATTATATAACTCTATATAAGTTATATACTATAGCTTATATAGAAACTTATATAGGTTGATAAGTCTGAATGACTATATTAAAGTCTTTAGTAAATCTGTGAGGATTTACTAGTAAATCACTAATCACAAATTTTACTCACTAGTAAAATTTAGTAAATCTGTGAGGATCTTCAGTTACTTTGGGAAGATCTTTGACTGTGGCTTGCAGTTCAGTTTTAGGCCAGGAAACATAAGAAATGAAGGGTTTAGCCTCTGGATCTTCAGAAGGCTTAATTTTAAAGGGACAGGTTCTGGCAAATTCAGAGGAAAAGGAAGTGGAGAGAGTTTCAGAGAGAAGGGGAAGTTTGGCGAGAGGACTAGTATGGGGGTATTGAGAGTAGAGGTGGTGTCGAGGGGAAGGAGAGAGATGGTGCTGGGGGCAGAGCCTGAGAAAAGGAAGGCAAGGAAGAAGAACCTGAGGCTTTGGGAGCCATTTTATCTTTCTTTTATCTCAGGTAATCTTAAAATCTTGTTTTACAAAGAGTCAGTTGTATACTCCTGATAACCTTGTTAGCCTCAGAATAACAATCAAAATAAACGTTCTACTCAGTTCTGGAAATTTCTGAGCAATTGTAGTCCAATTCAGTTTTAAGGAAAATAAGTTTGGGGATTTCAAAAGTTCTCCTTTGGTCAGGTAGGTCCATTTAGTTGTAAATGAGCATGAGGAAGGTCTCAGGTTTTTAAATGTAAATTCAGTTGGAGTCCCTGTTGGGGGACACCCTCAAAATATTTAGATAACTGAGATGTCATTTGTCAGAAGTGTTTCTTTAGAGTAAAACAACAATTTTCAAACAGCTCAGACAGCTTACAGCTCAAACAGCTTAATCCAATCAGCTTCCAAGCTTAAACACCAGCTAATTCTAAGGAAACAGCTTGTTCTTGGAGAGGCCAGGCCAAAGACTTTTTCAGCTGATTTCCAGAGAATAGCCCCTTCCAAAGGAATAGGCTGAAGGCTGAAAAATGGCACAGTTTCAGTGAAGCGGCCCCTGTTCCTGAAGGAGTGCGCTGAAGACGTTTTCAGCCAGCTTTGGTTGAAAGAGTCTGATCTCAAAATCAGACCAAAGTGCCAAATGAGTACTTGAATACAGAACAAGATCTTAACCAAAAAGACAAATCCTTAAAATAGATTCTAGATAAAACCTAGAGAGCTTTGAATACAAAAAGTGTGTGAGCTTGGATCCAAGATATAGATGTACCTTCAAACTCCAGGGTCAGTGAGAAAGCAGTGGGTAACAATGGGTTCAATAGTGGATACCACACCTGTTTGCTCACCAGCCCTAGAGCCTTTGGGGGTCTTCTCTGATCCTGTATGGGCCACCAAAATTTGACCTGAAACAAATAGACTGCCAGATATTTTTTAGCAAAAATGGGTTTATTTGAGGTCAGCAGAAAATTGCAATTCAGGATCTGCAACCATGGTGAGCCATATACATGTTCCTGAATGGCAAAGGAAGGAGAAGTCTTTTATAGAGGGGAAAAGGAACTTGGGTGAGCTATAGTAAATAAAAAGTCCATGGCTTTTCATTGGCTAAGTCTTTACCAGGAAAGAAAAGGAGTCTTTTTTCTTCCTGTTGGGCTCTGTTACCATTGCAGGGCATGAGAGGTCCCCCTTCTGATCTCCCAACTCTATTTAATTGAGGTTTCTGTTGATTTCTTTTTTTCACACTACCAAAGGAGAAATAACAAACATATGGTGGAGATATCTGACAAAGGTTTAACCAAATGATCCATATTAATATCACTAATAAGGAGAAATGAACATCATCGTCCACCAGATTTGATACTCTGAAAGGCATAGAATATTCCTTATACAGTATTCCAGCCCCGAATATTTAAAAGTTGGATTTAAAATAGAAAAAAACATCAGAGAACTCAGGGTGAAAAGCATTCTATAAAACAATTAACCTTTGTTCTTTAAAAATGTCGCTGACTTGAAAGTCAAAGAAAGATTGAGGAACTCTCAAGATTAAATAGATTCAAAAAAGCGTATAAATGCATTGTGCAATTTGTCAAAAAATTCTGGGTCAAAAAAGCTGTAAAACATTAGGAAAATGGATTGTATTAGATAAAATTTTGTATCAATATTAAATTTCTTGAATTTGATAATTGTACTGTGGCTATGTAAGGGAATATTGTTTTTAGGAAACACTTATGAAGTGACATGGAGTAAAGAGAAGTGAAGTATGCTGAAAAGACTCAGGAAAAAACTTAGCATATCTCCTTAACTATCTATTTATCTATTTATCATCTATCAAGAAAAAAGAGAAAGTACAAAAGTGGAAAAATATTACAAATAGTTGAATCTGGGTAAGGGGAATTATTTGTACTATTCTTGCAACTTTGTTTGGAATGGTTTCAAAATATGAAGTTTGAAAGAAGGAGGAGGAAAAAGCTTAGGAGAGTGTGTTTTGAGAGGAGTCCAGAGAAGTGGTTGGCAGTGTCAAATGCTGCAGAGGTAAGTATGATTTGGGATTTAGGTTAGATTTAGCAGTAGGGAGTTTCTAGTGATGCAAGTTTCTGTGGCTTAGTAGAGACAGAAACCTGCTTGTCATGGGTGCAAATGAAGTAGTGTATGGAAATACAGACACCAGTTTCTAGAATTTTAGCTGTAAAGGAAAGGAAAGTAGTACGGTAGAAGCTGGAGTGAGAAAAGAAATTGTGTGGTATTTTTGTTGTTGTTGTTGTCTGTTTGATTTTACATTGGAGAGGTGCAAGCATTTTTAAATGGTCATGGGGACCAATCTTTGGCCAGTGAGAGGGAGGAGAAAGACTTGAAGGTAAATGGAAAAGAAGTAATAATTGAGAGAAGGAGGGCTCTAATGAAAGGTAGGAGATGGGATAAAAAGCAAAGATAAGATAGAAGGGAATTTTTAACTCAACTTATTTAACTGGAAAATGGATCTGTTTAAAAATTGCAATGATGTTGACATCTTTTTAAGAAAAGTCTGAATTTATGAATGCTTTTTGATTATAATAGGGGAAGTCGTATATTAATATAGAAAACATGTTTTAAAAGTAAAGGTACTGCAGTACCTGGAAAAAAATGATTTATCTTTAATATTATGGTTTTTTAAAAAATAAAAGGATATTATTTACAATCATATGTCTTAACATCTTTTCTTTCTTCTCTATAAAATCTCCAAGTCCATTCTCCTAATTTTGACTGTAGTTCTGGGTCCATGTTTCTAACTGCCTTCAGCGGTCATAATTTTCTTCCCCAAACCAGATTCTTTACACCTTTTTTTTTTTTTTTAAGTATCTAACTGAGGTGAAAAGTTGCATAATACATTGAAAACTATTTTGATAGACAAAGTTTGTTTTCCATTACTGAGTAATTGCGTAAAGCATTTTTCCAGGAGGCTGGGACAAGGAGTTGTACATCCCAAAGAGAAGAAAAGTATCACATGAAAATAATTTTGGGGTTGTATACTTAACTGAGAAAGTAGTGATTTAACATTTTTGGAGTAGCCTAAAAAACAAACAACACTATTGTAAAGTCTATCTTAAAGCCTCATTAAATGCTAAGGGAATAATTAAAATTTCAACCTCATAATTAAAATATTCAACGTAGGTGCTTGTGTTTGAACCTGAATTGAAACTGAACAAATGGAACGACTCTGAATGCTTTTGACACTAGATTTGCTCGCACCGGCTCCAGAATAGCCCCAACTAACTTTTTTTTTAAAGTTTAAGCAAATTACAGGTTGTAAACAGTCACCAGTAAACAATTCCAACTGTAAATGGTAAAGTTGAGTTCAAGATCTTTGTTTGTGTGGGAACAGGAGGAAGAGGTAGAGGAAGATAAAAAAGAGAGAGGGGTGTGGGGATAAATATTTCTGTAGGAAAAATAGAAAATCTGGATTTTTTTCTGCTATTATGTACCAAAATGTTAGTTGACTGCTAACTCTCTGCTTATTCTTCTTTGAATTGTTGGAACCAAAACGATGTGTCATTTACTCCACAGCTTCTTTGAACGCTACATTTTTTATTCTCTTTGGACAAAAGCCCATGGCAACTTACTTGATTGGGGCAACAAATATATAAGCTTTTAGAATCCTGGAATCTATCAAATGTAAAGAGATCAGATTATTTTAGCATTAAATGAGAATAAACTGTGTTTTTAGAAAAAAAAATCTATTTAAGTTTTTTTGACTATAAGGTCATAATTGAATAAGCAGTTCTTTGAGAATTTTTTATAATTTTTGTTATTTCTCCAAGGCTGTAAAAACATATATGGATAACGTTAACCTTGCTCCTAAATTGTCGTAGTGGTTCTTCCTGTCTTCCTTCCAGGATCTGGGATTACTAACATTTGTGAAATCACTTCACAAAGTGATTAGGACATTAACTACAGGGGCAAAAACAGCTAAATTTGTAAATATCTGAGTAGATGCACCCAAAAAGTCCTGTTCATTAAGTAATGGTGCTTTGTAACAAGTTCATTTGACTGTGGAAATCTGAAAAATGTGTTACTGTGTGGGTCATTTTAAAAACCATGATTTGAAAAAATATGGTGTGAGTTGTAATTCTTTCTAATTAAAAACCAGGCAAGCCCTTAGGTAGGAGTCACAGCGAGCTACCCTGAGTTTTTCCCAAGCCTAACAAAAGAGAGACGAACTGGCCACTGCTTGTGCCTGCCAACCGTGCATTGTTCAAGGAATCAAAATAAAGAGGCAGAGGGGTCAAGGGTTAGGAGCTCATATTTCCACTCTACATGACCCTGTCTCGGGCTGGGGGTGCACTTGTCGTCTGTTTCTGAAGGTCTCTCAACACAAGGCTCTCCTCCACCCCTTTCGGGAAACTCC
Organism: Tursiops truncatus; assembly: GCF_011762595.2. Lineage (NCBI taxonomy): Eukaryota > Metazoa > Chordata > Mammalia > Artiodactyla > Delphinidae > Tursiops > Tursiops truncatus. The sequence continues at coordinate 20,280,459 of NC_047037.1, read as the reverse complement.
CGTGTAGACGACGCTGGTGATTAATGAAAAGGGCTCACAGGAGACCTTCTTAAAATTCTTTGGACAAAAGAGTCCTCAGCACGAAGGCTTCAGAAGAATACCTGCAGACATTACTGTCTAGAGAATATAGTGGAAATATCTGTGTTTTCCACCAATTCCACCTTTTTAGAACATATTAAATAACTTGATAAATGGTATACCACTTTCTGTTCTTGTTACAGGCTGTCACTAGAATACTTAAATCTTCACACTTCATGTAGCTGCAGAATATGGGGTTGATTTTGATTTTTATATTATTTTCATTATCTCAAAGTAGAATTAAGTGACTGTTGGTTTGAATCCTGAAATTCTACTTCATCCACAAATAGTGGGGAACATTACGATTGTGCTCTAGAAAATAAAATTGAGATGTATAGGACAATTTATCAAAATCTGACAAAGTAGAACATAAATTATGAATGGTTTCCTCGTGACATTGTAGATACCTGAACCAAAAGCACACAAAAACATACTTCATTCAAACCCAAACCTTGTTATTATCACGTTCTCATTGGCTGCTTTGCTAGAAATTTCTCAAGGGATTATAAAACATATTAATGAAAATCCAAAAGTGCTCTTAAAAGATTATTTTTTCTCCAAATACTTTGATGACAGTGACATTAAACATGCTGTGGCTATTATTTTTTCTAGTGGTTTAGGACAGTGAAATAAGACATAGGCTCCAGTTCTAAGAGCTATCTGGGGTTCAATTTCTGGAGACCCTAACGTCTAATGCCTAACCTACAGCTGTACTGATTAGAACAGTGCTTCTTAAATTCCACACTGTTAGCACTAATGAGCCTACCGAAAACTAGGAATTATCAGTTAAATCTGCTGTTAAGCTGCTCCCTTCACAGTATATCAGCTACACGACATTTTCTATCCTACAACTCAATACAGCACTTCTCGAAATGGCCACCTTCTAGTTAACAGAAATCTGTTGTGGAGGAAGGAAGGGAAAGGGGAGAGGCCAATTTGCCTATGACAATGGGTGTAACATGCCTCCAACCCCCAAATTGTAATTTGTAGAGTGATTTCTATCAAACGCCATCCCTTCAGTCTGTCTACATGGAATGTTATAGAAGTATTCTTTACCAGATATATATTTTTTCTCCCGTTTTCTGTGCTTACCAACTTTCCAAAGCAAAAGGATTTCAGATTTCCTAACCTGTGCAAATCACAACTATAGACTGTGAGGCAGTTTTGACCAAACTAAAGAAAAACAACAAAAAAGAATAAAACACTTCCTTTAGCTAAATTTCATTAAATTTAAATTTAGATAAGTAGGAGTTTCCCCCTGTTTTATGAAAGTGTTTAACCTCTAAAATAACCATTGCTATGGAGAAGTAATATATGTATTTGGGAGCACAGTAACATTTTCTAGATAAACTGAATTATGATTCAGCCTTTTTCTTTTCTGAGAGATATACTGCAACTTTTCAGGTTGCTAAAAAACTGATACAAAGGGAAGGGTTAACAAACACATATATATAAGCAGAGGAAACTATATGAAAACAAAATTCTTTTTCAAAATTGTTTAGAAATCTTCTTTGTTTATTTCCAGGGACCATTAGTCAAATTTGAAGTTTTAACTCATGTCCCCTTTTTCCTCTTAAATGGTGTTTTGATCACATCCAGCTAAATGTCCTTTCTGCCTTCTCTGCCATCACCTCCCCGCCATTCTTCCAGCTTCCTTCACCCCCCACCTGCATTTCTTTCTCTCCCGTTTTTCTGTTGTAGGTTAAGTGACAGTGCGGTATGAGGGGTTAGAACCTGAACGCCGGGGCCAGATTTCCTGTGTCTTTCATTTACCAGCTGTGTGAGTTCAGACAAATTACTTAATCTCTCTATGCTCCATTTCTTCATATATAAACTGGAGATCATAATAATACCTATGCTATAGACTTGATAAGCGGGTTAAAATAATTTATATAAAGCATGGACCATAGTAAGCACTATATTATGATTGGAGCCATTTGCATGCAGGTGTTTCCATACAAGCTCCTTGAAGGCAGGGGCCAGATGTTCTTTTTCTTTTTTTAAAAAATTCTCAATTCCTTTTTCAGAGTCCAGCAGTCATAGCTCTTAAATGAATATGGCATCAAGGGGAAAATAAAAGTGAATACATTGCTGT